>NC_060159.1:4989351-5048054 GCF_021292245.1 Micropterus dolomieu
AATTACAGTAAATACTTCAAATCATTAAGGCATTTTAAATCTTATGTATAATGTCAATAACATATAAATCATTATTTAAAGTTTTGGTGTATAGCTTGTTAACTTACCTGAAGTGCAAGCTGGGATCATTGGCTGGGACCAACCATAGAATTTCACTTGTATGTGTGTGAGCTTTTCATTTGTGTGTGTGTGTGGGAACGTAATATTTTCAGTTGTGTGTGTAAAAGCATTTTACTTGTATGTGTGTGAGCTTTTCAGTATAGTATTTGTTTGAGTTTGGTTTCATATGTATATGTGAGAGGAAAAGTACATGTATATGCTTGGTAATTCTGAATAATGTCCCTAGGGGCACCTCATACGTTTACTCTCGCTCCGTAATGTAACATTTCCTGCGTGTCTGTTAACGTAATACCAGATAACATCTCTCTCTCTGTTTCTCTGCAAAATTAAGTTACCATAAGTTAAGCACTTAAGTTAGTGCAAGCTGTAGGCCTATATTTAGGAAATATTAGGCTTATCAGCCCCTTTTCTTGGTATTAAACAATACCAAGAAACAAAACACCGAGACTGTTGATGATGGCCAACCAAGAGCTGGCATTGATTTACACAGAGCCATTGAGCTGTCATTTGACTCCATTTGTTTGCTATTTGTAATTAGATAATCTTTTTCTGTGTGCGTTTTTTGTCAGCTGTTGGGGGGGCTCAGCTTTTCTTAGATAAAAGTTTTTTTTTGGGAGGGAGGGGGGAGGGGGGAGGGAGCCAAGGAAAAAAGGTTGGGAACCACTGGTCTACAAGATCCATGATATTCTTCAGTTTGGCACTTGTTTTCTTTTCTAAGATGACATCCAGTGACTCAGGCGCAAGGCCAATCACATAGCCAGCCTTTTATAATTGATCCTATTTTTATCGTCTATAGGAATGCTGCCTCCCCAGCAAAGCACAGCATAAAAACAAACACTTGCTATTCATACTTTTCAGTCATGTTAAATTCGCGGTACCTGGAGAGCAAAACAACAGACCAACATAGCGGCTCACACTGCGACTCCCCCGTCGAGACGCCGCAAAAGCAGTTACATTTATTTGGATCACCTCTCAACTTAAGAAAAAGAAAGATATGAACACAATCTGCAAGTGTTGGGAACTTCCAATCAATCTTACAGCATCCGCTGCCACATTTCTATCGTTAAAAAGCGCCAGGTCCCTGCCGCCGCTCGACTGCAGTAATGTTTACGTTTACCTTGTGGGGAATCCCTCATCTAACAAAGCTCAGGCTTGTCTCTTCCTCTATTTGTGCATCAGAAAGTACAACTTCCATCCAGCATTTTGGCAATGCAAAAGTAAAAAACTCATAGTAACAGTTTTTTGCCCTCCAAGGGAGCGTTTTCATAGAATGTGACGTCACGTGAAAACTATGAATAGTGCCTTGATTAAAAGTATAAAGCAGATTTCTGCTCACATCAGAGGATCTTAATTTCCGTAGGAAAAGTAGCCTTGAATGGGCCTTCATGAAAACAATGTCTGTGTTCTTTTTCCAATTTAATTTGCTATCAAGGCAAGGTATTTATAGGACGAGACAAATTCGATTTGCTGATCTTTGATGATCACAGGAAGAACCTCCTACTTCTTCCTTCTAAAGTCAATAATCTTTTGTTTCCTAACATTTAGTTTTAAAAAGTTTGACTTCCACCAATTCGCAAAGGAGGCAACTTCATTTTTATAGGCCTGGTCATCACCTTGAAACCTTGAAAGAAGACCAACAAGGGCGGTGTCATCTGAAATGATGTGGCGAGATGTCTGGCCATGCCTGTAGTCAGGGGTGTAGAGGGTGAATAAAAAAGGTGATAAAACTGACAACCCTTTCAAAACATTTCATTATGTGCGAAGGGCTATGGGGCGATGGTTAATAAGGTCGCAACAGGACACTTTTTGGGGGGAATTGGTAAAAGGCAAGATGTTTTCCATATGAATGGAATTTTTAATGACGATAGGGAACAAGAAGATAGTGTGAAGTACTGTGCACAACTGGTCGGCACAGACTTTCAGGGACACCATCCGGAAGCTTCAGCTGCAGTCGGACCTGATCAACAGTAATAGAGATCGCTGGGCTACTGCCCTCCTGACCACATGATGCCAGAGATGAAAGAATGCTCTTGTAAGCAGCAGAAAAGTCAAGGTCATCAAACCTAGCAAAGAACTGATTTGCCTTATCTACATTAATCCCAGAGCTGAGGGGGCTCTGATTACTGGTTCCATAGCCAGTAATGGATTTCATACCATCCCAGAGGCCCAGAGGATTACTACTAGACATCTGTCCCTCCACTTTATCCCTATATGTATGCTTGCACTGTCTGATTATTGTTTTCAGCTCCTTCTGAGCAATTAAAATTTTGTATTTGTCACCGCTAAAAAATGCAGCTTTTTTCATTTTAATAGCAGCCTTAACTTCTCTTCTCACCCAGGGGTTTATTGTTGGGGAAAGTTTTGTTTACAAGGAATGACGGACTCAACGCAATAATTAAAGTGGCAGATGACTTTGTCCACGAGTCCTGGAGGCGTACAGGTCCTGAAGAGATGGAAGGTGACAACCAATCACCTTTTAGTCCACATAATGAAACACTGGCTGAACATCTCTCCAATCAGAGAATGTAACCTAAGAGAGCAGTACTGATCATCAACCTGGTTATTACTAAAATAATATAGAAATGAACAAATAAAGGCACAATTTTTGAAAAACCACAAAAACACAGCAGCTGGGCCACTATTTCATATCAAGTGAATGAATGGCAACACAACAAATGTTATTGTGTGGCTTTACTCCCCATTTACACCAGACTGTTGATGAGTTTCAATGTATTGTCTAGTAAGAGGTGAAGTGGTAGGAACCTTGTTGATCATATCTAGCAAATCACTGAAGACACATTCTCTCGCACAAAATATAAATTTCAGAGGGAAAGAATTGATTGGATTTATATTTACAGGCTATTTGCAACCAATATCAGACATTAAATAAAATTAGCTAATTAACAAAATTTAAATGTCTAAAACATTTATACATGTAGAATGACAAGATAAAAACAATTGGAATCAAATGAAAAGGCTTATTTTAACAAAATAAAATTAGATGACAGTAAATCACTGATACTGAAGTGACTCCATGGCAACGGCAGCGCGTGTAGATGCAGCGACCAGTAGCTCCCCTTAAGTTTTGCTATATTTTTGCTTTTAATCTGTTTTTTGTCTCTTTTTTTAAACGGAAAATCAACAGGGCACTAGACAGGAGTCCAGTAAGATAAGGGGAGGACGACTGTGTATCTACATAAATAATGCTTGAGCAAAGCTGCTGGGCCTGATAACCACTCTAGTGCTCAACACCGGAGCCCCCCAGGGCTGTGTGCTCAGCCCCCTCCTGTTCACACTGCATCCCCCGACATGGACAACTCTGTTGTAAAGTTTGCGGACGACACCACCATCATCGGCCAGATTTCAAACAACGATGAGACTTCAAATCAGAAGGAAATTCATAATCTTGCAGAGTGGTGCTCAGAGAACAACCTACTGCTCAACGTCAGCAAAACCAAGGAGCTGATCATTGATTTTAGGAAGAAGGAGATAAGGACACACACTCCTGTCTACATCAGTGGAGCTGAGGTGGAGCAGGTGAACAGTTTCAGGTTCCTGGGAATCAGCATCACAGAGAACCTGACATGGTCATCTCACATCTCCACGCTGGTGAAGAAAGCTCAGAAACAACTGTATTTCTTGAGAAAACTTAAGAAGGCCAAATTCCCACGCCAAGTTCGCGCAAAGTCCCACGCAAAGTCAGCTTTTACAGAGGAGCAAAAGCATCCTGACTGGAAACATCACTAACTGGTATGGGATGTGCACGGCCCAGGACCGGAGGGCTCTGCTGCAGGTGATTAAAACTGCTGGGAAGATCATTGGTACCCATCTCCCGAGATTCAGTGATATCGATGAGGTGAGGTGCCTACGCAGAGCCCAGAGGATACTAAAGGACCCACCCAGCCACAGCCTGTTCACCCTGCTGCCTTCTGGGAAGAGAGATAGAAGTTTCTGCTGCCACACCACCAGACTGCAGAGCAGCTTTTCCCCCCAAGCTATCAGACTCTTAAACACTGCTCCATTGATTATAGTTTATTTCTGTTTACCATTTTTCATAATTGATTCTTTATTAATGTACATTATCTGCTATGTCGCAGAAAGGAGTTACAAAACACAATTTCACTCTATAACATCAACATTTTCACTGGGCCTCTAGGGAGGGTACATGATTCAAGAATGTTGAGGGTTTCACCATTGTTCCAGAACTGGAGGCAGTCCATGGGTCAATACAAGCTCCTGGGAGACAATGCCTATACGTCCCACAACTACCCCTTCATCGTTACACCTAAACAAGTCACTGGTACTCTGACAATAATGGATGACCAAATGATCAAACTGGGAGGGGAGGCATTAGCATCCACGTGGATACTTCAGGCAAGAGGATGGTAATCATAAGGCAACTGTGTATTGAGAATAAATGAAAAAATGTGAAGTGTGTGACTGGTGAGGGTGCTGTAAAAATCAAAACATGTCCTCTGAATTTTGAGTTTGGGCACAAACACAACAAAATGTCATTGTAAACATTACTAAAACATTTCCATAATGTGAGCTCTCTTCTTTATGTAAACATGTATTTTACATTTTCCTTTATGTAAAAAAAGTATTTGTGATAGTCAAATAAAATTCAGATGTATGTGGTAATGTAGGTGATTGATGCACATGCATAGTCAAGGCAGGTCATATGACAAGGTCATATGACCTGCAGCTAATCAGGAAGTGATAAAAGTTTTGCTAGTCGCTGGGGAGAGTCTTTTGCTTCCCACTGAGCACACCTTGTGGGGCGCACTCTCCCTCTTGTGCAGGGTGACAGCCAGACGCGAGTGTCCCGTCCTCCATGGAGGGAAATGGGGAAGATTGATGGTAATGCCTTTTGGCATTGCAAGCTGTATGGTGTAGCATTGAATGGTCTCAGGTATTGCTATTCTTCTGTTTTCACTCATGTGACCACTTGCCTGTGTGTGACTGATGCTTGCTATGCTAATAGCATTTTCTTAACCTGTATCTAACATCACCTGTAGTTTGTCTTCTTTTTGAGGAGATTATTTGAAAATTATTTGTTTGAGTCTACAGCTGATGTGGCAAATCAGCTGCGGTGGATGTAGGGATCCGGAGAAACTGGTAAACGACATACATATGTCTGTGTATCTTAATGAATTGTAGCCCGGTGATATTTGTTTTATCTTTAGCACTGGAATTCTCCCTCCCTCCTGCCGCATTACTGTGCTTACAGGACTTTATGTAGCCCTGCAAAGTCGGCTTATATTTGATTCTTCTGTTAATTATGTGCAAGGCAATGTAACTTTGGAACTTACAACTATGATGTCCTTTGTTTGTGTTAAAGATGGACCAGGCCAGTCACTGTTTTCTATTTTATCTTTTGTTAATTTGTTTTCCAGTCCCCTTTAAGATGTCTGTTGCTCGGTCTAGTGCCCCACTGTGATTGGAATTGATGTCCTGTATTGGGTATCTACTGGGTGTCATATTTTGGATGGTGGTTTAAATACAGGTTGCTCTCCTCTCTGTATATCCACAGCTTGACTCTGTACAAGGCTGGGGTCCGTGTTGGCACACTGCCTCCTCTTCCGTGGTGAGACTGCACTGGGTGACATTCTGTAATGGTGTGTATACATCAACTTCAACACTGCATGGTATTTTGTTGTGAATAAAAAATTTACTTACTTTTGTACAATGTATGCCTCTCTTGTAATTGTTCCTGTTCGGGATAAATCAGGTCATGACACACAACCTTACATATCAAGAGTTTTAAAGGCTTCCTCCTGCCCTTACCAGGAGGTGGCGTTGTCAGGTCCAAAAAGGTATTCTTTCTACTCTATTAGGCACCACATATATATAACATTCTGTTTTGTAAAACTATTCACATGCTAGGCCCTTTTTACTGGGGGCACGAGCCCCTCTATCCATGTGCTGTGCACCAGTGAAATCATCAAAATCCCTTGGCGTCGTTTATGGACATGTAGGGCTCTACAGTCAAGTTGGCAATAATATATGCAATGTCCGGTTACAATTTCAAAATAAAACTACTGGTTGATGTGAAAAGGCACGTTTTTTACGTTATGAAACGTCTCATAAAAACGCGTCAATGTTGAAAGCGAGTATTTACAACGTTAATGAGAGGACTGAGAGGGACAATCCTTCTGTGCATGAGAAAATAAACTCATTGAGAGTGACTTCTGGGAACAGCAGTCAGGTAAACTTGTGTTCTCTCCCCTCAAAGTCTGATTTGAGCAGGTTCATGTGTAGCAGTGAATCTGTCTTGCTAACCAGCTGAGCGGTGCTACAGCCTGCAGCCGGACCTTATTGCATTCCAGCAGCAACATTAGTGGGACCAGTCGAGACAACACACTGATGTGAATGTGAATTTTAAAATGACAAGACAATTGTCGGTCTCTCAGTGAAGGTATAGTAGGAACTCTGGACTAATGCAAGATGGAAAGGAGTGGATTCATATTGACTATTAAAATGTTGATTAGCAGTGCGGCAATGTGGATGTACATCTTTCAGTAGATAAACCATGTCAGAGTATAAATAGTATTTTCCTTTTGAAAATGTACTAAAACCTGGGGAGCCAGTTTAGTGATAACATTAATATCTTACAGGTATTGATATTTACAAGGGCAATGCTGAAGTTTGTCAGTAGAGTAGATACTGGGTCATAAGCCGGTACAAGCACAGCTGATCCAAATCTAGACGTCTTCAGCAGGTCACACAGACCCAGGTGAAATACAGGCAGCCTTGGCCAGTAAAAACACAGCAGAAGTCTACAGGCCGCATCAGATACTATAAGCAGCTCAGACCCTAATGGAGGATTGAGCTCTCAAATCAGCAGTGGTATTTTCTAGAAGAGCTTCCCATTCTGGCTTATAACCGAGACAGACTGTTTTAAAGGAGAGGTGAGAGCACGGCAGTGTCAGGTGTGACTTACAGCAACGGGGAATTGTTTACATGGCTTGAAAGTCATGTCTGAGTGCCACATAGCAGATTTTTTGTCAGGTGGTACCATAGGTGCATGTGCTCTGGTTAAAGCCCTTTCTGACATAACAGCACCAATATTAATGGGTGAAGCAAAGGGAAGCTGGTGAGGCACATACACATTTTATACACTTCAATCAAAAAATATATCAAAATCAAAAATTTACATGGGGGGAATGAGGGGGGTCTGTGCCCCAGTAGAGCTTTCTGTCTAGCAACGCCCCTGCTTTTCACTATAGTATAACTGCTTGTCAATGAATTGCTGCATGACGCGTTCCAATGTTACCTGAGAGGCCTGAATTTGTTGGAGGACTGTCATCATGGGCATCAGTACTCTGCAATGGAATGCTCTGCTCAGGTGACAGAGAACTCTACATCTTGTTGCCCTCTAATTAGCTTACTAATTGTGTGGGGGAAAAATAAAATTTCATTGTACCTCTCCCTGTTGAATTATTGTTGTCTTTGACCTTTTAAAAGTAATCTATTAACGTACCCCACTTTCTAAACACCCTTTAATAGTCAAATCTTTAATGGAACTGGTAGGTCACCATCTGGGTAACATCTTGCCAGAAAACCTTTTTTTGGCCTCTATTTTGTTTTACCTTCTCACCCAGCTCAGAAAGACCTCTAAGAAGATTTGCATTTGTCTTAGTGAGTTACTCATCTAGTGCTGGGTATCAAGTTTGACACTTTTTAGGCAATGGCCAGATTGCCTCGATACCATTGAGTATCAAAAAATGTCTTGTCGTTCAGAACCACCTTTCAATACCTAAGAGGTTTTTATCATCAATGTCAGTGAGCTGATAAGAATGCAGCATCTTTGATGTGCCCAAATCTAAAAGTTCTGGTAATTGGCTGTTGCGAGGCATCAAGCAAATGCTAGTTTATGTGAGGCTGCAGTGTGTATGCGTTTCAACCCCCAAAGATATACAAGATGTGGAAGATCAAAAGAGTGGCTACATTTAGGCTTGATGCCAACCACATGTGATGCAATATTTGCAACAAGATAATTGCTGCCAAGACCGGCAACACGACCAGTCTGATAATGCAATTGACTGTGCATGGAATAAACTTAAGAGCAGAAAGTTGCTCCGTCTTTGACTGCAAGAAGATTGATCAGCGTCTTCCTTCAACATGGCCACCACACAAGACCTCCTCCAAAACTACTGATGAAGGCAGCGGCGACATGACTGGGACTCATTCAGAAAACAAACAAAATCGGCTAACTTGTAGTGATACACGCTTAAAGTTTCATTGCACGGTGACCTACAAAACATTAGATATTGTTGGGATGTATGGCTATAAATAGCTAGCGAAATCAATGCTAAAAAAGCTTTAAGGTTGACAGCAATATACTTAGAGTGGCTTATCCTTAAGGTTGGCTGCATTAAAGGTGTTTTTTTGTAGTTTTTCAATGAAATTACTTATTAATAAATCAACTTTTTACTTCCTTCCTCTGTAGTAAAGATTTGCTGTTGTGTTAAGGTGGTGTAGGTGTCCAAGCTGCTTCTTTGAGCTACATCAAAAGAACAATAAGATGCGCAAACAGGTGCATGCTTCCCTTACCAATCATAGTTAAGCCCAGTTTACCTCTACACTACATGTCCAGTAGTTTGAGAGTAGAGTTTGATTCATTAATGATGCCATTTTAGTGTATTCAATTAATTCAGTTCATTTCAGACTGTCTGGAAATGTACATAAACAGAAGAACAATTATTTTGCTGTAGGGAACACACGTATAGGTATTGATAAGTAAAACAATTAAAGATTTATTAGTTAAAACTATTCAAATACAAATCATTAATCCAACATTACAGACTTGAATTGTTTAATTAGATTTGTTTTAATTCAGTTTACCTGCTGATTGGGTAGAGGCAGTGTGGCGCTCTCAGATGTGGTTGCAGAGGCTGTCCTTGCAGACACTGTGCCTGCGAGGAATGCACCACAAGGGAACACCAAATTAATATTGTGCTTAATATAATTGTTAGAGCTTCACCAACAGAAACTAGCACCTCAGTAGAGATTCATATCATCATCAAAGTATGCTGAAACAGTTTGAAGCATTTTATTACAAAGTGATTTTTGTCCCAGAGTTGTTTCTGCACCAGTACATTTCCGAAAACCACCAAAATATTGCTTTTAATGTAAATACTGCTTCTAATTCATATAGGTCACTTTACATGGACAGCAAATTAATTATTATAACCCAATACCATATTACAAATGATACCTATAAGATAATGTGAGTGAATTATAATGCATACATTTTCCAATAAGGCTGATTATACAGTATATAAAAATGTATACAGTATATTAGTTTCTCTAGTTATGCAAACTTTACATCAAATGTGAATATTATTAATACATTGAGTACATGAGTTTACCCTGGGCATGTTTGGAATACAGTGTACACAGACACATGTTTAATGAAAATTTACCCTAACCCTAACACTGCTTCTGGGCTACAACAACCTTCCATTGTTCCTGTCAGCCATCTGATCCTGCTGAACTGTAGACTCTTGTTCCTCAGCTCCACCGGCTTTTCTGCTTAACTCCCAGTTGTTGTTGTTGTTTTTTTATTTAAATGTGGCAGTGCACAGTAATGCATAACATTAACATGAATACAAAACAGACAACATAGTAAAAACAATAAAAGAAATAGTACATTACACCACAATATGCAAAACACTCGTGGACTCCTGTCCTGGTCTTCGGAGGGGTTTTGCATTTACTGCCAGCCTTTCCCCTCTCATTCACTTATTTTTCTGCTTTATCTATAAGAACATATATCTGTAAGTGTCATAAACAGGTGTGAGGTTTTTTCTTATACTAAGAAATCTTTGGTTAAATCCACTCGTATGCGTCCTTTGTTTCCACTTCGTCCCACTTTCTGCCCCCTTTGTTCTTCTCTGTGGGCTGCCATGTTATTCTCCTCTCGTTTGGCTCTCTTCCACGTCTCTACCCCATTCTCTTCTTTCTGTCTTGTCTCTGTCCCATCCTTCCTTGATTCACCTGTCAACAATCAATTGAACCAGGGCCAATTTCTCTCTCCTCCAATCAGGCCTCGTGGGGTGTATCGCATAATCAGTCCCAGCTGTCTCTCATCAGTCCACTTGATCCTCCATCCAACAAATAAGTAATCAGTAAAACCAATAAAATACAAATCATCCAATAATCTAAAAACACAGTGACATAAGTATTATTTGTCTTTTGTGAGACTTGCTTGAAACAGCAGTAAATTTCTGTGGGAACTAATGTAGCTGGGTTGTAAATCTATTCATGGGCGATTTTCCACTTAGGTTTAATATGACTCTAAAAGTTATGTAATGTCAATGGATTTCCACAGTTTACATGTGATGGCAGACTTTAGTCACAAGGCAGCAGTATTGAGTGGTATTGTTGTTGTTTCGCCAAGCGCATCATGGTCTTTCTTCCTGTTTAACGTGCAAACAACCTGGAGAGTTGCCGAGGGAATGGTGCTGTGACTCTGTCATGTAAAGTAGTAGGTAAATGCACGCATGTCTTGTAAAATATTTCTGTACAACTGTATAAAATGGCATCACCTGTCAATATTTAACAAGATGGTTTGATTTAGGCACTACTGGAATTTTGTGCTGGGATTTTGGGTGCCAGTCGTCAACCACTGTGTACTAAATTTCGTGGTAATGCTAGCATTCATAAAGTCACAGCGTGATATTGTACTTTGTTACATGAGAAATGGTACAGGCTTTACATTAATTGTAATTCTTTTTGAAGGAAATTGACTCAAGTTAATACCATATCTAAATTCCTCTCTCTCTTAGATAAGTTGCAGGTCCAAAGAATGCTATTTAATTACACTAATTACTGTTAATGCACTGTAAATCGTTTCAGTCAGAGTGTGATCTTGCTCTGTAGGTTGGTGTTGAGTAAGAATGTATCATTTATCCAACTTAATACATTTAATTTATCCAGAATGAATCATTTACCCAATGTATCATCTATCAGTATGTTATGTCCTATGTTTTTCAGACATTTGTATAAGCATGTAACATCCCTAGGTAGATCTTAAACTGAACTCTGAGGTGCTGCTCTACCCTCTGCATAAGACCAAAGTTGACAGGCCAAGAAAGATGACCCTTAGGAGTGCTCCTGGAATATGTGTAATAGGGATGGGTCAAAAAGGGCATGCAACTAAAAGCACATGGACCTGAGATATATTGTAAGGCTTAGATACTACTCAGTGGGAAAGGAGAAAAGACCATGTACCCAGATATTATATCATTTCTGGGCCCCATATCTGTGACAGAAGGTATGGGGATGGGGACATAGATCTCCATACCCTCCGACAGAACAGGGCCTATAAATTTTGAAGCTACTGGTGTATGACCAGAGACGCTCTTAAGGGGGCCCAAGGGGCCCAAACACTGGGAAGTGCCTGACCCGTGAGTTTTACTGGTGTCTTATAACACATAAATGTTAAAAAATATATGACTATGAAATAGTACCCTCAGATAATGTGTTTATACAGTTAACTGACAAAAATGAATTAACGTTTTTAAGGAGAATAGGAGAATTAGGATATAATATACAGGAACGGGGTTTTAAGACGGTCCGAAAAGAAAACATCGAGGAGAGATTTACACCAGTAAAACTAACTAATGGCTAAATTAAATTAAAAATGGGCAGGTATTTCGCAGAGGCCCCACCTCTCTAGGGAGAGCCAAGGGCTATATAATGAGAAGCTCCACACCATGTTTTCAGTGTGCCTTATCGGTCTGCTGAGGCTCGCTCGGATTTTGTCTTGCTTTGACAATAAACTCTATTGCATCGATCTCTGCCCGACTCCAGTAACTTCTTTCGAACTCCAAGTTTTATCTACCAGCAATACTTGTTAAGTACCCAGAGGACAGATCTGGACTTCCAGCGGGCCTGAGTCTAGCGTTTTGTCCCTCTACATTGGCTTGCATACAAAAAAAACATACTAAGCTGTTGATAAAGTGGCTACTGTCTGAATTTAATAACCCGATGGTGGAAGGAATAAAAGATTTGGATGTATAGCCTCAACATTTAGGCAACATCTATATTTATTTAGTTTGTTAATGCCAATAAATGCAGAAAGGTAAGTTGGTCAGAATATAGCAAATATAATGAATATGAAATAATTTAGTTTAGCGATGCCTTTGTGCCTAAACCTGTGAACAAATGCCTGTTGTTAGAAGAGTTAGAAGAGAACAGTCCACATTTCCTTAGACCTGTAGACCACTACTGACTCCTGAATCAGCTGCCCTGCCAATCTCCTGCTTCTCTCTCTCCTAAAATACCTTCAGTGTCCATCTGGTCAGTAAATTGAAGGATATATGGTACAACAGCATTAACAGGGACACTATGACATTTAGTTTTCACTGACATCATTCTATGGTGACTGATATTGTTTTGAAATAGGCTGGTAGAGATAGGTAATATTAATGGCCTTCACATCATCAACAGTGTTTTCCATAGCCAACTAAAATATCCCCTCTCTTTTAGCTCAAGTAAATGTTCAGCAAGTAACAGTCATTAACAACCAGTGTTGTGCAGTGTAATATTATTACTCTTCCCAGTAACTAGTAGTGTAACGGAATAATTTTCTAAAACAGTAAAATTATTACAGTTACTAATCCAAGTGAACGCATCCTTGACGTGAATGTGCGACTGTGCAGCAGGTCAGTGGCACAGTACTATGTTGTTCATGTCCACTGAAAAAACTAAAGGGAGAATGTGGGAGAGAGGCGTTCTTTCTACAGCTGTAAGTAGTAGCTACTGCCATTATTGCGTCAGAGTCTAAGATGCAGTCTAAGAACATTGTTGTCCGTTGTAAACTGTGCGAAAAATATTCTACATTTAATTAATTGAAGCATCTGCTAAAGCAGCACAGCAATGTGAAACTTACAGAAAGAAACTCCTAGAGAAAGTGGCGTTAATGTAACGTTTTGTAAAACTACTGACTACTGCTCTTATTAATAGGCTACATGAGCAGAAAAACAGTAGTTCAAAAGTTGGGATTTACTTACTTTATTTTTTATATTTTTTATTTCATCCGGTGGCGTAAAGAAACGTTACATGTTTTGATAAAAACACAATCCTTGCTGCTGTTATGAATATGATGTGTTGCTGTGAGTCCTGAATAAACTTCCAGAACAAAAACAAGTGCTTGCCTCAAAGAGTCTCTTTAAACAAGAATTGTCATCACAGTCTACAGCATGCAAAGAATTCATATGGGGCACTAAAAATTTGTACAAGCTCTCGGGCATCGAAGCCTACCAGCTTTCAAGGGACATCACAGCTGACAGTCATGGTGCATATGACTTGGAGTCCACTGATGAAGAAGTTTGTGTGGATATGTAGTCTGATTTAGAACCTGATTTAGATTGCAGGATGAAGGTATGAGTCAGTTGCTGATGTGGAATGACCAGAGGCCTGTACTGTAAAGCAGGGTATCTAGGTAACATCAGGAGTAAATTTGTGACTTCAGGATTGACCCATACTGTGAAAGGTGGCTAACCTAACTAACCTTAGCACAGACGTTACCACTCAAAGTGTAGGCCAGCTCCAAGTAATGCACAAGAGCTAAAAGGCGAGAAGCTTCAACAATGCAAAGATATTGCTAGCACAGGCATCACAGCCTAGATGAGCCAACACCACACCAACCTCCACGTCACAGTCCAACGATGGCTGACATGGAGAACATTTGTTTTCTTGAAGGATCTCTCTCCAGCATAGGGAATATAAGTTAAATGAGGGACAGCTTGGGGACCAAAACTCTGACATCATATATAGCAGTATCTGCAAACAGAGGGAGGGAGATGACTGGTTTTCCATCTTAGATCAGGGCAAAGCCTATCAACAAGGCTTAATTTGACTGCCTTCACAACCCCTTGGGGTTTTTAACGAATGTGTCAATACCTACAAGTTGTCGAACACATCAGCAGCCTTCCAAAGAAGCATGGAGGAAATACTCGATACCCTGAGGGATGAGTGTAGCATCTCTTATCTAGACGATGGCCTCTGCTTCTCCAGGTTCCTTTGACCTGCAGATTGATTCAGTCAGCAGAACAGGGCAGATGACTTTATCAGAATGATAAATGCCATTGGTTTAAATGTGATCTGAGACCACTGATCTTGCCAGCAAAGATATTTAGAAACTTTCCACAGTCGTCAGACAAGGTGGCAAAGACGAATGGGTAGATTTCAGAAGTTATGCTTGTTAATGTTGATCAGACCAGAGAAATATGGAGCTCTCGCATCTTTAATGAGTTGACTAAGTACAGTTAGTAACTCCTCCATGTGAAGGTGGTTTTTTGTTAATCTATATTCAGCCTATGAATTGACTATTGCCTATGAAAGTAGGGCTAGTCTAGCTTTCTCTCTGAGAAGTCAGTGTTCACTGTAGAACAGAGTCGAAAAGTGTTCATTTCTGATCAGAAACTAAGTCAGACATTGTTATGGAGTTCATAGTCAGGCCAAGTGTAAACACAAGATCAAGGATGTGTTCACTGTTATGTTTGGGACCAGTAACATATTACTGTTTGGTTTATGACCAAATACTGGACAAAATTGTTGACATTTCCATTTCTGATACTTTCTGTCAAGCGCTAATTTAGGGTGACCAATTGTCCTCTTTTTGTGACCTAAAAAATGCGTCTGGCCGGGAGTTCCAAATCGCCCAAGATGTCCGGGATTCAGCTTTTGCTTTCAACAGTCTGCATACATTGTCGGTCATGTAGTCCTACACGTCCTTCATGCAAGCATTGGTCAAACTGCATCTCAATCATTACCCTCAGCACCACAGTAACAGCCAAGGGACAGAGCAGCAGCTTGCTTGTCAACAATGGCACATGGCGCCTGAACAACGTAAAACGCTGCGCTGCTAGTGGCCTGGTATTCTCCACTTCAAATTTACTCTGTGGGATCCTGGGACTTTTTCTTGCGTAACGCCACTTCTCCCAAGTTGCCGGTACCCCTACCTGCCCTGTCCACCAATGGAGAAAGATTAGGGAGAAGAGTGGGTGTTTCTTTATACAAGAGTGTGTAAGTAGCTCATCAGTGTCACTGTACGCGAACCAACCAATCACAGACTGCATACACTTAGCATTAACAAATTAGAAACTAACCACCATGTAGACCATTTGGCTTGCACAATGATTTAATGAATGAGAACAACTTACCATAATGAAACTACTGTAACTGGAATTGATATTATTCTTGTGGTAAACTATATAGGATATTACTATCTGAAATTATTATGAATACACTAATATTAGCCCTAATCAGATCTTACTAAGACAGAAAACAAATAGATCTACTATAAACCATCTATAGGCAGACATTAGCCAATTTAAGTGTAACCTATAAATATTAGTATTTTACTAACATTAAGCTTTTTAATGTTATGATATTCTACTAATACACTAATACTAATACTAGTTACCCCTCCATGTGGATAGGGCCTCTGCAGTGGACAGATTTACAACCTTTAGCATGCTAACACATCAAACTATGATGTTAAACACAGTGAACATGTTCACATATTGATGTTAAGCAGTAGTATTTTTCTCAAAGCATTGCTGTGCTGAAGTACAGCTTTACGAGCTGCCATCGTGGCTGTGAACAATTGCAGAATTGTAGAATGTCAGTGCTCAGTGGGAGTCTGGGGATGGGTTTGCACTGATGTGCTGCTTATATGAAACACTGCTGAATTTGCATCAGGGTGAGTGCTTTTATTTTAATCAGTGAGGTTGTCAATCAAAGAACCGATACGCAGCATGTGCAGTGACAAGCATATGAATTAGCAGCTAAGTGCTCAGGTTTAGGGATGACACTGGCTGGAAGAGGGAACTACATATACCGATCCCAGTTTGACAGATATAGTTGCAAAAGACTTTTAAAAAGACTAAAGTGTGTGGAACCAGTGATGAGGGCACTGCAGAAGTGAAAATTGGAGGGTCAAAATAACGGGAAAAAATGCACACCATTGTCCCCATATTTAGCCAATTATCACATCTCCC
Source organism: Micropterus dolomieu (assembly GCF_021292245.1). Lineage (NCBI taxonomy): Eukaryota > Metazoa > Chordata > Actinopteri > Centrarchiformes > Centrarchidae > Micropterus > Micropterus dolomieu. Next base: position 5,005,488 of record NC_060159.1, read on the forward strand.
CCTTCTCTGTTGTAACCCAAACACTACTTAATACATAAGTGCCAGAATAAACCGTAACCATATTCTGCTATACCACTAAATAAATATACATTTTATTTATATTACATCAGAACAAAAGAAAAATAAATTACACAATTCACTAGACTGCATTACCAGGGAAACTGGTGTAGAGTTGAGCACAAAAATTTATTATAACAAAACCGGTAGGCAAATTAAAAAATAAACCACACACTCAAACCATATTAAATCAAATCAAATATCATTAAATAACACTAAATTTAACTGCACACAGCACACTAAGTTGCACCAAACTACAAAAAACCCATGCTAAATGGTGACTCAACCCTTCAATTCCCCACTTTAATACAGCCCGAAACACAAGATATGGCCCATTCAGTGACCTAGTGGAAGCGCAATACGTCTAACATAGGTGGTTGAAAAACAGTGGTTGGCTCTCCGAATAACGTCTATTTAAAACAAAAGAAAGAAACACATAGTATACAGAAAGAAAACTTTCAAAGAAACATTTCACAAACATCAGCAATGTGACAAATATCATACCTCGCTTGACTTGGAAGCACATTCCCCTCCCCCAGTTGAAGACGTGCAGGTCACTGGAATCTACATTTTCATATATTCATATTATATTCATATTAAAAAGGCAAATCTTGTTCTTCTCATCTTAAGCATACCTGTGCTTTAGCTGCTGTGTTTAAACAATCACTCCAAGCTTTGGACCTTCACCACCATGAAGATTCTAACAAATAACGGGTTTTTAACAATGATTTAACTTATCATTAATAAAATAAAAAGAGCCAGGTGAGCTTCCCCTTGCCCCTTTGCCTGTTGTTGCCTTCCCTATCACATCTACCCCCACTTTAAAAGGTCACCGTCCTGGTGACAAGAAAAGGCTTGTTTTGTGTTTAAACCCATGGTCTAAACACTGCATACACTGATTGACTAACGACTTGGGGAACGTTATTGTCACTGCCACTGTTATTTTCAGCAGGTCTGCATACGGACTGTGGCAGATTGAAGGGGTTTGTGTAGCGGCCTGCTGTTGTTCTATGGGGACATCTCACAAGAATAGGGAGGCTACTAGAAGACTCGTGTAATGGTTGTATTCTAACTGGTGGATCTTTGGGTACCAAGTTATGAGAAGTGGCTGCCAATTCCGAGATTCCATAGTTTGGGGGCTGGATTTTAACCATTATTACACTGCCCATTTCACTTTCATCTTCAGTGACATCGAGATCATTTTCCTTTCATTGGGGCAAATTGTGTGGTTCAGATGAAGGAGGGTCAGGGGTGTCAACAGTGGCACTATAAGGGAAAACTTTAATCTCTGTCCTGTTGATATTTTTCTCTGGCCCTGCTTCATTCTTTGTTCGGATCTTGTAAACCCTTCCTTTATCATCCAGACAGTGCACAACCTCATAGATTGTATGGTCTCAGTGATCCTGAATTTTATTGCGTCCAAGTAGATGGTACCTCCGTAAAACAAGCGTTCCTGGTACCAATACCTCTGTTGCCTATTCCTACGTTCAGCTGCCAGTCTGGGTACTTCGATGCCAGCACAATAAATCTAACATAGGTGGAAAAACAGTGTTTGGCTCTCCTAATAACGTCTATTTAAAACAAAAGAAAGAAAGAAACACATTAGGATACAGAAAGAAAACTTTCAAAGAAACATTTCACAAAACATGAGCAATGTCTTAGATGCTCGTTGGTATGTTGGAACGCAATCTTCAGCCTTTTTTGATGGACGCCTTGTACGCTGCCAGTAAGACTTAAATGCAACAGTCGCTGGATCTGATTCCTGCATTGCTTGTAAGTCAGCCTTTTCCCCGCATTGGAAGAGCCTGAATTGCGAGTAGTGACAAGTTCCTGAGGTGAAATCTGTGGCCCTTGTTTTGGTTCCTGCATCATACTAGGTACTTCGATGCCAGGGGTCACTGAGGAGATGGAGTCATGTGTGGGCTGCCGAGACAATGCATCTGAAACCCAGCGCTGTTCCACAGCCCCAAGTTTGGCTGTTAGCTCAAGGGATTATTATTGGTAAAGACAATGAACTTATTCCTCAGCAAGTACTCCCAGAACTTTTCCGTCACTGCCCATTTCAGGGCCAACAGCTCCAATTTCCTTGAGCTATAGTTGGACATGTAATGCTCTGAGCGTCTAAAGTCCTCTTCTGGCAAAAGGTCTCCATTGGCCTTCTTGATCCCGTGACAGTACTGCACCAAGTCCTGCATCACTAGCATCAATTTCAAGAACAAAAGGTTTTGCAAAGTCAGCATAGCCAAGGACAGGGGCGCTGACTAATCGTTCCTTTAAGGCCTGAAACCCTTGCTCACACTCTTCATTCCACTTCTCCAGGGTGGAGCCTTTGCCATGGCCCTTGAGCTTGTGTTTGCTCCCAATTACTTCTGCTACCAGATGGTGTAACGGTCATGACAGCTTTGAAAATCCCTCCCCAAAGCGGCGGTAATAAGATGCAAAACCAAGGAATGACTGAAGCTCTTTTGCAGTAGTGGGTCGATTCCACTCTGAGACCACACTGATCTTGTCTGGGTCTGTGGCCACCCCAGCAGCTGACACTATGTGCCCCGGGAACTTAACCTCATGTTGGAAAAACTGACATTTTTTGTAAGCGAGCCAGGACCAATTCCAAGCGCTGAAGGTGATCTTCAAAGGTGGATGTGAAGACAACAATGTCATCAAGATATAGCAGAAGTGACGGGAGAGACTGATCACCAAAAATGTGTTCCATTAGTCGCTGGTGCATTACACCGCACAAAAAGGCATTCGAATGAACTCAAAAAGTCTAAATGATGTGCAGAATGCTGTCTTGGCCTTGTCTTGGCATCCAAGGACTCTTCTATCCGTGGCAGTGGATATGCATCTTTCCTTGTCTTTGCATTAAGGAGCCTATAATCCACACACAGTCTTCTGCTCCCATCCTTCTTTTGGACAATGACTAAGGACTGCAGCTCAGTCGAATGACACCACTATTTAACAGCTCCTGAATGTGAGCTTTGACTTGCTCATACTGGGAGGGCGGTAGCCGCCTATAGCGCTGGCTAAGAGGGATATCATCCATCAAGAGCACCTCATGCTCCGCCAGTGTGGTGCAATCTAGATCGCCTTCTCCTTGGCTGAACGCTCCTGCATATTTTTTTAACAGCGCCTCCCCTTGCTGCTGTTGCTCTTATAATTTTTCTGATTAGAGAGAAGGCCACGAGGCACTAGAGAGATCGGAAGTAGGACTACTGTCAGAAGCAATTGATAGTACAACAGCCACCGTGCTTCCATCCTCATCTTCCAAAGTGACCGAACACAGAGGAGATTAGGTGTGAACCAAATGCAATACACCCAGTAAGGTGTTAGGTTTGAGCCATGCATCTTGTAAGCCAACACTGACAACAGGTATCTCCACTATGCCCCGGCTTACAGTCAGCAGGGCCTTAGAGATCAATACCCCTTGAGGCAAACAGCTTCCATCTTCAAGGGGTTACAGCAAGACTGAGGGAAGAGTCATGGTATGAAACCTATTTAAAAAATAAAGCCTACCAAATCAAGCACCAGACAAAGGCTGGCCTCAGCTGCTCTCTCAGGTGTGTCTGACTGATGAAAGAAAGAGCCAGGTGAGCTTCCCTCCCCTATTTATAGACTCTGCCCCTTTGCCTGGGTCCTAGTGCTAGACGTTCCTGTTCCTGCCTTCCCTATCACACTGTGATGGCTGGTTTTTCACTCCGTGTGGCCGTTTGCAACTTGGTTGGACAGAATCTTGAACTAGCTAGTTCTGACCGAGCATTACCTGACCCTAAGACCAAAAAGAGCGCCCTGCAATAAAAAAAGAAATGAGCTGCATTGGTATGGTGTGTTGCTTCAGGTAAACAGTAGAAATAAGGCATTGACATTACAAAGTAATCCACCAGGAATGGGGGCTAGCATGTATGTGACTGGCCACCACAGTACCTTGCTGTATGACATCGTGTTTGCAGAGCCCTCTGCTTTTACATTCATGGATCCCAGAGGAGGAAGCCTACAGTGTATTGTCTCAACAACTATTTGATGGCTTGTCATGAAATGTGGTTCAGGCATTCCTGTTCCCCTCAGGATCAATTGATCTAGTACTACCACCATCATGAGATATTTGGGTTTATGACCAAATTCTTGCAAAACGGATGACATTTCCATCAGCCTCAGCTGCTTCTGATACTTTCAGTCGAGTGCTAATTTAGGGAGACCATACGTCCTCTTTTTGGTACCTAAAAAATGTGTCCGGCCAGGATTTCCAAATTGTCTGTGGTTCAGCTTTTGCTTTCTACAGTCAGCATTCATTGTATGCCTCTGCTGATGTCAAGCAGTAGTATTTAACTTAAAGCATCACTGTGCCCAACAGTCCAGAGCTGCCATCATGGCTGTAAACCATTGTAGAATAGTTTGGTCAGAGCTCAGTGGGAGTCTGATGCACTGACGTGCTGCTTACCTTAAACACTGTTGAATTTGCGTCAGGGTCGGTGCTTTGATTCTAATCAGTGAGGTTCTGTTCTCTCATTAGAATCAAAGCACCGATACGCAGCATGTGCAGGGACAAGCATATGAATTAGCAGCTAGGTGCTCAGGTTTAGGGATGACACCAGCTGGAAAAGGGAACTACATGTACTGATCCCACTTTGACAGATATAGTTGCACCATTGAACACTTGCTCTTTTTCCTAATGTGATCTTATTTAGATTCATACAACAACTGTGAAAGTATAAGACTAAATTATTTTTAGGGTAGTTCGGAAACAGTCCCTTCTCAGTTTTAATTACTAATAACAATCTTGATGGTGTTAATATTATAATTTCAGTAGAACTTTCAGCAGTATAAATCGTAAAAGAATTAATCATTTACATTTTTGTGCATTTCAATTAATCAAAATCAATAGGATTGTCATATTATAAAAATGTTGCCTGTGACCTATAATATTAGTACTTACTTACTTAATACTAGTACTGTTCATCTTGGTAGCTGCATGGAGCTGCTTTCATCTGCACTGTGAAATGTGTAACTACACAGCAGAGGAATATTTACAAGCATGGCTGAAGCTTGAGGCGTTGTAAATTGAAATAAATTGAACTGGATGTTTATGTGACATAAATTACAACTGTTGTTAACTATGGTACATCTGCGCCAAGAGCAACACACAAACAAATACATTTCAAAAGGGTAATTCAGTGAAATTAGTTCATGGCTTAGTGAAGTGGGTTAAATGACCTTGGTGTGATTGTTTGGTACTATAAATTAAAAAGTAAGGCACATTATTATTATAACCCCTAACGTTCCATTCGTAGCCACCAGAAGGTCAAATTCTCCTTGTGAATGGCTCTGTGGTCTGAGACAAACCTTTTGTTCTGATTTGCTTTAGGTTCATATGCATGGTCCCCAGAGGATGACTTCTAATGACTAGACCTGGATTCAGCCCAGTCTTGCAATAGCTGAACTGATCTCCTGAGGGAAGCCTGGAGTTACTCTATTCTCTTAAATTAAAAGGTGGCAGGTTTAATTAAAGATTAATGTGGTCTGTCATCGGGGAATCATTTGGATTATTTCAATGAAGACCTGAATAATTGAATGTACAAGCATACAGACTCAAAAGCTGGGACAGTGATAGGCTGCTGTTTATTATTACGGGCCCTGGCGTGGTGCCATCTACTGAGCTATAGAGATTTAAAAGGTGTCCAGAGGCACTACAGGGGATAGTTTAGAAAAGCTCAAAAAGCTCATTCAAATGTTCTCTGATACAGTGTGAGTGACAAGCCGGCCAGAGCCAATCATGATCATTTTGCTTCCTACAGAAACAGAAACTTGTTAACTTCTCCGCTCTGCAAGGAAAACAAGATTCTGCCTACCACAAATGCCAGATTGTCCACCCATCATTGTAGTTTATAGGAAATGGTGGAATGGCCTTCTCTGGCTACACATAGACAGTTACAGCTGTGCCTCCTTAACTTTGCAGTCAGTAGTTACCAAACACGGTCTAGCAGGCTACCTGTGCTTAAAAGTCCCCAGAGTTGTTACCAAGTTAGGAAATACTACCTTTTCCCGACCCTGTACGCAGGATAAGCGGTTGACGATGGATGGATGGATGCTCCTTTTCACATTGTGCAGCCTCAACAGTGCAATTATATAATTTGTTGTTCAATTTCTCATAACTATTGTGACATAAGAGAGCTGATCTTATGGGAAAGTGCAAAGATTACAGTTTGGCCAGGCTCCTCAGGCTCTCTGCAGCATGATGGCCATTGGACTGTCCACTAGGAATAATAATTTTGCATAGCTGGAACCACGTTTATTTTAACAGGTAAGTTAATATAAAAATGCAGTTGTCATGTACAGGGAAATAAATTGTTAACTCCTAGTCCTCCAGAATTAACGTTTTCCATTACGCAACACACTGACAATCAGTAAATTCATCAAATTCCCCATATAGTTATTTTCCAAGCTACTGCAGCTGTCATATCCCGTCAATGCTTTTGTCCTACAGGAGACTGAAGTGGGCGTGGTTTCATTCACTGGGTTGGAAAAGACAGACAGGGACAGGCGCCCAAACGAGCTCCCTCGATAAGCCGAAAGGATTATCTGGCCCTGCAGGTGCACAAATCACTTTTGCTTCACATTTCAATGAGATATCTGGTGGCAAAGTGCAATTTCATGTATTTATTTGTGGAGGGTTCGTCTCCTTACTGCTCCACACAGATCTCTCAGTGAAGTGGACGCTTCAGTGGATGTTAAGGTCGCATGCTTCATGTGCACCCTCAGTATATTCCACTTTCGGTCCCATTTTGTTTTTATTGACACATTAATATTTCCAGCTCAGCCAGGCTTAATTTATTTTTTTTTGATATTTCAAATTTCTGGCATTTCCATTCTAGTTTTTATGTGCAAATTGAAATAAAATAAAATAACTGGCTCTGTGAGGCCAGGGGGAGCTGTAGATGAGGGTGATAATTCCCTGGGGGTTCATCACTATGAGCGACCCTTTTCACATTTTCATTTGATGCATCATTAGTCTGAAAATATTGATTATAGCTTTTTGACTGTTAAGTCAAACAAAGTAAAGACAACCAGTTTTTCCTTTTAATTTTTTCAAAATGTACCCTTTTGTATCAGTACAAAAGAGTTACTGTGTGGATCATTGCATTGCTAAACAATCTGCAGCATTATGCACAGGAAACATGACTTGACTGTGCTTTCAACAGGCTGCATCCCATAAACATATAAGAGCTGAAAAGGTTGCATAAGATAGAGTGCAGATATATGAAAAGCTTCCATAATCCTGCAGCAGATGAAACAGTCATGTATGGATTTTACTACGAGGGCAACAGTATGAACCGAAATTACTTTATTTTATTCCTATATCCTGCTACATTTAAAGCAAAGTTTGGAATCTCAATTCTGACCATTTCAACCAAGATAATTTTCTGTGTCTGTGTGCAGATACTGTCAGATAAACCCTGGAGAGCCAGTATTCCTTCTAAGTGAATGCCCTGCATCTAAAGAGATGTACTGTATGAGATTCAGACACAGAGGGATCGTGTGGCTGCTGCTACTGTATGTTATCTAACCATTTATGAGAAATTGTCTGTCAGACATTAATCTCTGCCCTGACGTCAGCAGTCAGTTGCTGCACCAATTTGGATGATACACGGCTGAATTGAATTGCTCCAGTTTAAAATGTAAAAACCAAAATACCAGTGTGTGAAAACAGTTTGTGGGGCTGAACTAAGTTCAATAGACCCCGTGGCGAAATGTGGACAAATGACAAAGCCAAAAGAGGCCGAGGAACATGAAATAGCAATGAACAGAAGTCCCATGATACCGACTGAGGGTCAACTCAAATAGAGAATGAATGAAAAGAAAGAAAAGAGAGGAGGGAGAGGAAATACAGATATGACTTCAAAAGAACCCTATTTTGCTGCTTGCCACAGAAAGCCTCAACAGCCCTGCAGAATGGTTTCATTTACTTTGGGACGCCTTTGATCTCTGCTAAAAGGGCCTCTGAACACACTTTCACCAACATGCTCATGCACACATAGTTGACTTGAACTTATCACAAGCCTTTGCAAGTATTTTCAAAATGGGGGAAAAGAAAAAATCTATAAGGATGCATGCAGGTGCAAAAAAGGGCTCCACGCAACTGCAGACCTGCAGTCTCTGATCATCACCACGGATAGAAGCCCGAAGTATATGAACAGGTTTCATTATATGATGGTTTGTATCATTTTGGTTTATTTCAAATGATGTATAAGGTAACCATTTACGAGTTCTTCCATGGGGCCTGCCACTGTTGTGTGTGACGTCAGACAACTGCTTCTTCGTGAAGTCAGCGTAGATGGATTTGTAGCAGGAACACAGACTTTGAGCGGCGTTCCATTCCAGAGTTGTCTGGATTGCGGCATAAGGGCCCTTATCAGACCTACCCAGTATGATCCCAACCAAAACGACTGGTGTGAAACCTCTCCCCGCCACGTAAAGAATGCTAATGTTGCTCCGTGCGTGCTGGATGTGTGATACGACGTATGTATATCAGTGTGTTGTGTTTCAAAGTTGTTCTACTGCTCCAAGGTGGCCCCAAAATGAAACGAGTGAAGAGGGCTGCCATTAAAAAAAAAAAAAGAAATAAACAATTCAGAGTCTTGGGTTTTAAAATTTTACTCAGCGGAAACATCAAGCAACAGATTGATGGTTCTACTTATTTTCTCTAACAGCTTCTTATTTCTTGTAATGGGGTCTGAGTGAGTATGAACATAGTTTGCTGCCAAAACAACACACACACACACACACACACACACACACACTTCAGCCGCTCGTATCCCTGATCTCATTCTTTCAAGGTTGTGACTATAGCCAGAAGGTAGGTGGAATTGAACATTTAACGCTTTGCCTTCCACCTCAGCTCCCTCTTCACCACATTGGTCCCATACAATGCCAGACAGACACAACCATTCGTCACTCATGGTTAATTTCACTGAACGTATCGATATTTTCCACTCAGTATTTCCAAGAAATCTTAGGGTTTTAAGAATTCAAGCCTCAAGGTTGTTTGCGGGACTGTGAAAACATTCGCAGAGAACAAAGAAGAGACTCTGTGACAGTAAATAAAGATATTTATTCGTTTTTGAGAAGAATCTCAACTCATGCAAGGATACAGCTCTTGTAAACAAAATCACTTGAAAATGTGTTATAAATGTGCACAGATCTCTTCTTTTACTGGTGTCAAACTCTGGAATGTACAACATGTGGAAGTGAAGTTGTATTACAGATATTACATGAAGAGTTGTCACCCAAATAGCCAGGTCCATCTTTCCCACACTGCGACTTTTCATTGCCCAGCCATGTTGTTTAAGAGCTGCATGCAAAAAGGAATTTTTTTTTATGTTAGGCGTCGACCTCTGGCGTGAGTGCCATGCTCATCAGGGTCAGGTATACAGTATCAACTTGGAGTCCAGGATTTAACATCATGGGCGCTGTTACACTAGAATTTTTGCGCTCATGCACACACACACACACACACACAAATTACACATGCAACGAAGCCTGAGGATGATTTAAAAGCAAATGAACACTTCATTAAGACATTTGTGAGATAAAGATATTTAAAACAAAAACAAAACAAACAAGGACTTGGAAATGAAACCTGCTGGAAATATTGTGAACAATACTCAGGGGTGAAATACTCCTCTAACCCGCATACAGGCCAGAGAGGCTTACACTGGGTACTGTACTGGTCTCAGTTTCTCAGAAGCATCTCAATGTTGAGATAAGTTTGTCAGCACAGAAAAAGCAGCAATGTACAGTAAGTAACCCATTTGCTTTCCTGTTTATGATCTTCATCTTAAAGGCCCTTCGTGTAGGGTTTTGAGCATTTTAGCCTGCGGCAACTCCCAGTGGTTGTATCAAACAGGACTAAGAGTCGGCCGTGCTAACAGCTCTGTGAGGCTGGACTTGGTGCTTTGAGCTAAATGCTAACATATTAAAAAGAATATTGTTTGCAGAGAGCACTTACACTTCTGAATTGGGGGGAAAAAAGGAAACCTTATTACAAATGTTTCTGTATGTTATGTGTTATATAAAATCTTTTACATCAGCCGATAAATTGTTATCCAACTATTTTAAACTCTCCTATATTAATATCAGCCTAAAAACATCCAGTCTCAGTTAGGCAATAATGTTAACATGCTGATGTTTATAATGTTTACAATGTTTTCTTTAGCGTGTTAGCATACTAACAGCGGTGGCAGAGGGAAATGTCATTAGTTGTGCAGGTATTTGGTAAAGTATTGAAGAGTAACTTTGCCGACTTCCAGTGCTTGTCGCCTTGCTGCTGTGATGTAGAAGTGTTCTCCGGGGAGTGCCAGGACACTGTGACATCACCAGAGAGACCAGACAGGGCAGTGAAACACTGCTCTATAGCCTGGTGTTACTTAAGTGTTAATCTGATGGTGTCGCTAGAGGATACACCATCTGTTAACGGGGAATGGACACTGCAGCTGTTAGATATTTCCTGTTGGCGGCATTACATGAAAAATCAGGGGCCTCATCCTGTGGGACCATGAATGTCTGTACAAAATGTCACGTCAATCCATCTAATATTTATTGCCATCTTTCAGTCTGGTGGTTACGCTTTTTTAACCCACAGACTGATGGTGATCGCTATTCTCTAGAGCTCTGACACTAGTGTGCTTAAAAAGACACTGATTGCTTCAATTTGCAACAGGATTGTCCCACTTTTCTACAAACGAATAAACTTCCACCGAGAGAATAATTTGAAGGTTTATATAATTACGTACAAATTGTACACAAAGGGGCTCCTCCATTTCATTAATATTGCTTGGTTAGCTTCATTTGTATACTTGGAATGTGGGAAGATAAGACTAGAAGAAAGACACGTACAGTAAGGACAGCACAACTGAGGAGTGCTCATAACACGTGACCGAGCAGAAAGATGAGGTTCTCTCAGATCATATCATTCACTTTCATTCAAAGGGGGATGGGGGGGGACAGGAGAGGAAGAGGTAGCTTGGGTCGGGTCAGGGATTTGAGGGATGATGGTCAGATTAGAAACAAGTAAAGAAAAGCAGGTTGTGGAGATTATCATAAAGAAGCAGCTTTTTTGATAAATATGCCAATGAGTTGGTTGGCAACCCTGTTAATAGAAGACTTGTCTTTATAGTTTTGCATGTGGATTCTGTCTGCATTACCTGCAGACCATGCCTCTGGCTAAACCTCTGAGAACAGTCCCAGTGGGTGAAATAGTTTGACAAAAATAGAAGAGACCAGCACAGAAGAGGCCCTCTACATATTATTTGACTAGGCATGTCAGTAGACTTAAAAAATATAGATATACAATATCATGCTGCAAAATTTCCAGACACCATCATGGTATATGTAAGCTCCCGTTACAAACACTTTTATATATAGTTAGAATTTTGTTTTTAAGAGGCACAGTAGTGTTACCCTGGATAGGAATGCTAGAAACCATATAAAAGACAAAGAAAAATGAAAGCAGAGCTCTCTGAAGCGCTGTAGCCGTGGAGTGGAGTACTGCTGACAGGCGCAGTGCAGGAAAGGAAAAATGATTTGCCGTGAGGATCAAAAGTTTTTAACTGAAATTGAACATTTTCTCATTTTTAAAATCAACGATTTGTGCACCATAAAAAAATATGAGAAAGAAAATCGGGAGAGGAAGAAAAGTGCCCTCCTCCCCGCTTTGTACAAAGTCAGTAGTACTGAGAGCGAACCTCCTCCCTGAGGGGTCCAAGGAACGCCTGAGTGAAGGGGAGAGAGCTTGAGCGTCAGAGTTGTAAGTCCAGCGCAGTAGTTTGAAGTAAGGCCTCATTTTTTTTTTGTGTTGGCAAAATAAAAAAAAGAAGAAATAACAGAAACATATACATCTGTAACTTAATTACATCTAGCATGAAAAAAAAAAAATATATATATGTGCAAAATGTAAATCTTACAAATACGGGGAGAGTTTATTTTTGTAGATCACTGAAAAAGGATTTGTGCTCCAGGTGGTTCATCCGATTCCCCACCCTCTCTCCGTCCATTCAACTATCCATCCGTCACCGCCCTCCTGCTTTCAGGTTGGTCGAAGGCCTGCAGCTGACCTTGAGGCTTGCTGTTGATTGGGGCGCGGGGGTTCACGTCGAATGGGTGGTCCGCTTTAGTTTTTCTATCTCCATCTGCAAGGACACACACACACACACACACACACACACACTCAGTATGGCGCTGGTAGACCAACACAAAGTGCTGTATCTGCCGTAGGTAGGTTGAGCCCATGATTCAGCCAACATCATCCCACACGTGAGGCACAGTGGTGGAAGTGTCCTTCTGTGGAATAAATGCTTTTTTACGGGCAGGGTGCAGCCGAGTTGGAATGACAATGAAGCCATGTGCTGGAGGAGAAACTGAGCTGAGCAGCAGATGTCTTTTAAAGAGTATGTTGAAAAATGTTGTTTTGGTGAATTTTTTTGCTTGAGGATCCAAGAATTGTAACAGATTTTTTAAAAGGAACACGAGGTCACTTCTGGTTAGAAACTAGCCCAAAACAGATTAGCCAATTGATTTCAAGCATTTTTAGTGTGAGGAGACACGCAATATTAACTTCACAGATCAGCAAGTCTGGCAAACAGGATTCAGCTTTTAACTGACTTGAGCTGCAATCAGACAAACCGTCTGTTTGGTTCATTCGTGAGTATTCCCAAGATGGACGCGTTCCAAACTTAGAAACGCTAACAGAATAACAGTCCCCGAAACTGGGCATCGCTACAACACACACAAGAAGAAGTGGTGATCTCCAGAAAACTTAAGTAAAGTGATGAAATATTATTCATACCAAGTACCAAGAGACTTTGATGACTCAGTAGGGATGAAACGACTACCGGTTTAACGGTAAACCATGGTAAAATTCCCAAATGTTATTATTACCGTACACATTTTAATTACCATGATAACCGGGTACGGTTACGATTCACACTGTTGGTGGTTGGTTTTACTGAATAATTAAGTAAATATAATTTCTTAATAAATATACCTAAAGATAGCTCAGCCACCGCAGCTGTCCTATGCTCTTTGAAAGGTTAGGGGGCAGTGGTAGACTGGACAGATGGTTGCAATTCACAAACCTCACCACCAGATGCCACTAAATCTTACACATCGAACCTTAAATTAGTGAGCTTTAGAACTTCAGTATCAGGGATAAAGTTTAGACACTCTTCTCGAGGTTTAGACTGTTCTGAAATACCTTGTACTACATAGAATCCACATGCTAGTCGAATCGAGGCACCTGCTGAACACGTTGCTATCCTACAAGAAAATGAGTCCTTAAAGTTAAGAGTTGCTAAATAAGCTTGAATTGAAGGCTGAAACCCAATCGGCTCTGATATGCAACCAAGTCAAGCAGCTGAGGGAAGATTTAAAAAGGGCTAGTAAAGCTGCGAAAACCGAGAAGCTGGCACTGGTAATTGAGTTGAATTGAAGAAGCTGCCACTGTCACTGTGGCTGATGGGGGGAGGCAGTAATGGGCATTAGTGCAACCATTTTTAGTAGTTGATTTGGTATATTCAAAAAGAAAAAAGTAAAGGGATCTGCTTCTATTTCCTGTTGTACAGTAGATGTGGTTTTATTTGTTTTTATTGTATTTTATCATTATTGTTGTGTTAATTTTTAATGTACATTTATGTCAATATGTTTTTGTTACCTGTGCCAACCAACATCTGCTGCCAGTACTGAACCAGAGAGCCTGGGCTCAAACACAGGCTGATATAAAACACTGCCTGAGTTAACGGCCCTAAAATACTGAAAGAGCCCAATGTCTTTCCAGCAACTTCATGGACCACTAGTCTTTCAGTGTTAATGAGCAAAACAAAACAACGACACGGTTAAGTTGACCCTGAACTGAACGAAGATCACATGGCACAGAGGCTGCAGTTTTTGTAAACAGTGATGCTCACAAGGCATAGTCAAAGGTGATCCCCTAAAGCCGTGAAAAGTTTGACCTACTTACAAATTTTTAGGATAGTTGTCTGCTTCTCTATTGACTGCTTGGTCTGATCCTTTTGTTTTTCACAATTTTCCCTTTTTTCAGAGCTCTCTTTCACCTCCTACTGCTGCAATTCACTGTGTACGGGCGACAATAAGTGTGCTTGTTCTGGACGTTATCAGGGACAAATAGCATCAATACATGGCTAAACTAATGACAGTACTGAATGTAGACAGCGCAGCATGTGTGGCTCTGGGGATCGGTGTTACCTGCAGGGCCACGCGCTTTAGCCTTTCCTCATCCAGCTCTCCTCGTAACTCTGCTATCTCTTTCCTGGAGATAAACACACACATATACACACTTATTAGCACATGTATACTCATGCAGCGTAAGATTCAAACTCATGTTCTAACTATGTGTTCAGGAGATTTAAAATCACAATACAAATGTGTTTTAAAAAAAAAAAAAAAAAAAAGTAAAATAACGCTTAAACGCTAATACATTGTTGACCTTAAGTTCAACAAACAAAACCAAATGACTGATTCTAGGTATCATGAAGCACTGCGTCTACATCACTTAACTGAATTCATGGTTAATTCATGGTTACATTTTGTTTCTTCTGAGCCAAATATCTGATTTTTACTCTTTAAAACAGCGATACAATATTTATATTGACAGTCTGACCTACATACAGTACAGGTGGGTGTAGCAAAAGGAGAGAGAAGTCACCCGAATTCGAACCCGGGTCTACAGGGTACTAAACATGCAACATTGACCTCAAAGTTACATGTTTGTGAACTGTTGCCAGTGTGTGAACCAGGGTTGGTGAAACCCTGTGTGAGGAGCACCCTGGGATAGGAAGAAGTACAGTTGGCGGATGTGTGCAGCTCCTATGCACATGGGTAACTACGGTTATTATGTGCTTGTGCTGCCATACTAACAAGCCTGGTTCTTTGGCGTTGCGGTTGCATGTTTGGTACCCTGTAGCCCCGGGTTTGTGACGGCGCTCACCCTTTGCTACAGTGGGATATGGAGAAATGTTAATTAGAAAATTGCTGTAGGCAATGTAAATGCAACTTTAATTATTACTATATCTAGTGACTGGAGAGTTATATGGTGTAAACAGAAACAACAGAACAGTCTATAAGCTTGGATCCTTCCATGACACATTCAGTTTCCCATTTCTACTTTTCAAGCTAGCATATTCAAACTTTTCGGTTCTCATCCACAGTAAGTTTCATTACATTTGCTGGGTCTTGAGCAGCTCTACGGACAGCAGCAGCTCCTTCATCTGGATCCTCAGCTCTTCCAGCTGCGAGTTCGGCTCTTCGGGCTCCAGCCGGGCCTTGCTGCCCTGCGACACGCTGTCAGAGCTTGGGGCTGCCGCGGGACTCTGCCTAGCCTCGGCGGGCTTGTAGAGTGACGGCGACTGGGATAAGGTGCTTGTGGAAGGCTGCGAAGATAAAATGAGAGAGAAAATTAGAACACAGCATTAGACAGAAATAGATTTGCAGAGCGTGAGGAACTCTACCATTTGCATTATTTTCCTACTCATCAAATTATTCAGTGATCCTTTGTGCATTGTCATCCTGAATTCATGATTTTCTTCTTTTCTTTCAAACATTTGTCTGGTCCCATCCTATATTCAGGCATGCAAACTCCTCGCCTTTTGGCTAAGTTTGCCATTTTGAAACCAGAATGGGTGATCTATATGATTTGTGCAGATCTGATGAGAAAATATTATATAATTGCGTGTGTGTGTGTGTGGGGGGGGGGGGGGGGGGGGGGGGGGGGGGGGGGGGCCTGATGTAACACAGAAGTAAGCTAGCTTACAATGTTAACAGCCCTGTCAGAAACAGTTGTAGTAATGTTGCCAATTTTATAACTTTGCCCACTTTTATTAACCAGTAATGTTAGCTAAGCTAATTGTTCTGAGCAGTGGGAGCAACCAGGATGTAATGTATGCTAACGTCAACAATAAACGTGTCTGCGTCTGTGTTATTTACACTGGAGACGCTGGGGACATGTCCTTATCACTTTTTGAAAGCGTTTGTTAAAAATGCTTTGAAAAATAGCTTGCTACATGAAAGAGTATAGAACAAATGAAAGTGCATTGAGAAAGGTTTATAGCAAGAATAAACAAGCTACTGATAACAAAATGACCCCAAAACATGCAGCATCAGTCAGTAACTTCAGCAACTTCTTGTTACAGTTTCTATTTGTCCAAATTTTCTGTTCACTCTGTGCGAACATGACAAAAGAGGAGGGAAGACTAAATCATGCCTGCATGTGTACCAATTCAGCAGGGCAGATATTACATGAGAAAAGTTCATCTACAGGAGAAACATATGCGAAAGCAACACAGATGGTCTTGTGTCACCAGTATAGTGCATCGCCACATCTCATAAGCTACGTGTATCGTCACACCCCTAATCTGAGCCCTTATGTCCCCACTACTTTTCAACACAACGTGAAGCCCTTGCGGTATCTCGGTATCTTTCTGTTGTTGCAATAGACAAATGCACGTTATCTATACAACATGTAAGCTTAAAAAAACACCCCTCTTCCACTGTCTCTGTGCGTTTCTCTGTTTCTCACCCCTGACCAGTTTGCACCCCTGTACATTATCCCTGTGTCTGTCTCACAGAACAGAAACACTTCTACTCTATCAAATGTAACAATCTATACTGACCCCAAGGGACCCGCATCACTATGCAACCCCCATGTTTTTTTATGAATCAATTTATTTTATCTGGAGGTAAGCCTAGCAAGGTGTAATCTCTATCTGTAATCGCACAATTGGCTCACAATCTATCACATCACACACATTCTACTCTATGTTTTATGCCTTTTCCTGAGATTTAAATGCAGATGTTACATTAGTTACTGTTCCTATTAACACTTGCCAGTTGAGCGGTCTTCCATCTGTGCCTCATTCATGAACCCTCTTTTAAAGTCTTACAGGTTCAGCTTTGTCATACACCGTGTTTGGCTTGCTGTAATACATTCTCCTATGCACACGCTTGAAGCAATCCCCTCCTAGCAATACTACACTGTAGGAGAGGAGAAGAATGAAGTCTGCATGCTTGTTCTGTGCACAATTCCAAGGTTCAGCCAAAGCTTTTATGAGCAGTCAGCAGTCTGAGTTAGCCGAACTGAGTCTTTACACAGCAAACCTCCCTCTCTTTGGACAGTGTTTCCTTACTGAGCAATTGCAAAGTGGATACATTTCAACAGTTGTCGCTTAAACATATGTTTTTCCTTGCGCCTCCTGTCTTTACTTGGGGGGCTAACATTGGTGGTCATAAAGACGTATGTTTGGCTAGGTGAGGAAACACTGCACTAAATCCTTTTTGTGAGTGTTGGTTTGTTAGATGAAGGCAGGTCTGTCTTTCTAACATGTTCTGATGCACCTTTTCCTTCTACCTCAGCTGCTACAGTTATTCTGTTCCAACATGGAATCCAACGGCAGTAACCTCTCCTGCCCCGCAGGGCTCACATACTCTGCTCTGCTCTCTTCCTTCACTTTCACTGATTAAATTCTTACACGGGTCAGAATCTCATTTTGAAAGACTAAGAGGGTGAGGGGAAGTCCATGTCCTGCAATTTGACCTCTGGAAGTCTAAGTCACTGGGTTATGAGTGCTCCAAGCTAGGCTTTGTTCTGACTGCTCTGTCTGTCTGTCTGTGTTTGTTTTTCATGATAGTGGTGGTCTGATGCTGTGGACCCCCAGCTGAACAGCCAGGTCTAATTAGTCTTGCTTAGCCATGACCAATCCAGACTAGATAGCATCTAAGGCAATTATAAGAAATGAATTGGAAGACTGAACAGCAGGTGGTGGTCCTCCATCTCTCTGTGTGTCTCTTTCCATCTCCCTTCTCTCCAAGCTTATTTCCGTCACAAACACTGTGCTGAGAACTGTTTCACCGTCAGGAAGGTGACAATTGACTGTCTTGTGTTTGTCAGATCAACTTTGTGAGAGTGTGTGTGGGTAAAAACTTTTAATATCTTTCATGTTGTTAATATTTTGTAAGTTGCTGAAACCCTACCATTTGCACTAGTGAGTTTGTTTAAACTTTAGCATCTTCTATTTTCAGGTGGAGTGGAGGAGTTAAGTGACAAATGCTCTCTCTCTGCGAGGTCTACTCTATGCTTTCAAACAGGAGGATGTTGCGATAAAAAAACAAAAGGAGGAAACACTATGGCAATGTAACACACTGAATTATACGAGTGGTGAGTGCGCATTTCTTAAAGCCATGATCACTCTAAGACAAATGTCTAGAGCTTTAGATTATATTGTTTTTGTTGAAACCTTTATTTTTTTTAGTTATTTTCTCCACACCAATAGCCTTATTTATGAAAGGTCACACGAGAGGGCAGTCCTGAGCTGAGGAGGTCACATGAGGTGAAAGTTCATGGAATTGCGTAGGCTGCATCCAGGTTGGAACTAGAGGCCAATGTAAGGTTAATTAGTTTAATGCCGGGAAACGTGCTCAATTGAAACAAAGGAGGAAAAGAAAAGGAAACTAAAACTGCCAAGGGTGTGTGCCTCAGACCTCAGAGATGCTACCGGTATGTGAGTGATTGCCCTTTTGTTTAAGCGTATTAGGTATTTGTTTTCTCTGGTACACTACAGTGGTTAATATTGTGTTTTATTTACATTCTTATGGTGTTAATGGTTAAAATTTGTATGTTAGTGGTCAGCATAATATTGTTTTTAATGCTGATGGAGACCTATAATTAGCAGGTATTCATTAAAGAAGTTTTATATAATTGGTATTATTCTTAGATAAACTGATGATTTCTTTATCTGAATGTGATAACTATTCATTTCTGATCATTTATTTTAATTTGAGTCATGACCGCTGGTGGATTATATTTGGAGTATAATCTGAGTAAAATGTGGAACAACAAACAGAAGGAGAAGGGATTCTATAGACAATGGGGATTAGTGATTGAGGTGATTTCTGTCTCGCTGATGATTGGTCATGCTGCTCATCTTGCTAACATTTTTAAGATCAAAACAATACAGAATCAGGTTTCTCTGTCTAACAAACTTCGTCTTTGGCTGAGCATACAGACACCAGTTCACAATGCAAGTTTAATAGGTAACAAACAAGAGTTTCATATTTTTTATTATTATTATTATTATTTTTTTTTTCAGAAAATGTCAATACAGCTTGTAAAAAGTAAAAATATGAAGCCTGCTATCAGCACAGCACTGACTCAAACCCTGAGTTTCCATTAAGACGATATCATGCCATATTTGAATAATAGTGCTCAAAGTTACCTTTCTGGTGTCTGTTAGCTTTGGTTTGGCTGCATCCTCTTCATCGATATTGAATGATTTCTCCACGTTCACATCCTTGTTGGGCTGCAAGGGAAGAGTTTTTTCATTTAATGTTTGATTTAATTTCATATTATCATTGATTTCTAATACCAGACTGGCTAACCTGACTGATAAAAGCAACAAAAACCCCCCCCCAAAGTGATAATATTCTGCTACCATTCAGGGAAGTGCGTCTGACATTTAATCTCACGGAATAATTTGCAAAGTGCAGCTGGCTGATGTCTTGTTATAAATCACTGCTCTGAAAGATGATTAAAGGAGAGGAAGGCAGGCGGTGAGGCCTACAGGTTTCCATTAAGTTTGCGTTTGCCCACCTCTCATATAGTCAGGAAGTGGTTGTCAAGGTGTAAATTGTAGATTCATGTTTCAATAACATGTGTTACTGGTGATAAATAAATAAATAAAAATATGGGAAAAGATGCTGCGTCCTCACACACCTTTGTGTCTGTGAATGTGAGTGAGCACGACAATGGGTAAATAAGTGAAGGGAGGTGACAGGTTACTGCTGAGGGCCGTAGGAGAGGTACATCAATTTGTGAAGAGAGTGGTAAAGAAAAAAAACAGATCCAAAAAAAAAGGACTGCAGCATGAGCACACAAAACAGAGTGAAGATATCTGGTGCATGCTGTGCTGCAGGCTGGGCTGGGTAAACCTCAATGCTTTTCTGGTAGCAGCTGAAGCACGTTCGTAGCATTAAATATAAAAAATGATCAAAAACTTTAAGCTGGCATCCAATTTTCAACCTATTCTTAAGCAAAGCTCCTTTTGTTAAATGATAAAAATGGTTTTGTTGAAAAACATGTTCATATTTCTAAATGTGAGGTTTAAAAAATGTGCACCCAAAGCCAGGTATTGTATCGACACTCCATCAAACACGTTGAGGTGCCTCCGTCTGACACAATGGATTTTTTTTATGCATTCGATAAACATAAAAGTTTAATCTGGAGATTCTCCTGAAATGTGATTTTACTCAGTTAGACTGTTGTCGTGAAAAGTCACCACTCAGATGGCATTGTTGAACTAGAGCAACACACAGTACAGACAGCAGCTTGCTGAGAGCACATTAACACACAACGATTTCATTTTAGCTGTTAAGAAATGAATAATGTTCGTCTTTTTAACCAGTGAAAGCAAACGTCATCACAAGCTAAATTACAACTTTTTTAAGTTATAATTTGAAGCATGCATTAATGATTAGGTAACCCGAGGGGCATTTAAGTCCATAATATGGGACATAGGAGTAGTAGGACATACTGTATAAGGCTGAGTGAATGTTACTTAAACTTAAAATGTTAGTATGTAGTTTTTGGTATGAACTGTGTCCATGTATCCCGTCTTCCCATATTTCACTTACATAAAAATGGATTGAAAATCATAAAACTCTTCGTCCTTTGCTGATCTGCACTGTACCGTCATAATCTGTGTGTGAGTACGATGAGTGATTGTGTGGTTGGCTCACCGAATGTCCTCCACCAAACTGGGCGGGCAGCCTCCTGCCAGGCATCTTTGGTCTGTTAGCAGTCGGGTGAGAGAGCTTCTCCGAGGTAGACGACAACTCATCAAAACTCATCAGATCTGTTGAGAATAGATGAGGCAGGAAGAGACCGAGAAAGAGAAAATAACAAAGGACATTTACTTCAACGTTTCAGCTGTGACAGAGAACACCCATGCTTCTTTTTATTGGCCTTTTATTATTATGATAGGACAATTGGGAGACAGGAAAAAAGAGCATTAACATCAATAATTTTCTCCCTTTTCATCTTTACTCTTCCAAGGTAAACAGCATATTTAGCACACTGCTACAGGGTACTCTCTCTACATTCTGGAGCAGTGCTGTTGTGGGTCTGAACACGGTTTTAGACAGTGAGTGACCTCTCAGCTAGCGTAAATTCTCAAATAATTGCCAGAATATTAAAATACTGGCAGAGTCTCAGATACATTTAGTCATTTGAGAGAAGCTTCCATCCAAAACTATGTCTAAATGAGGTGAAATCCAAGTTACAGTGGATGAAGGAGATGCCTTCAAGAATAAATCCACAAAACTTAGTCCCAATTGCAAAAGGAAAGAAAAAAAAAAAGGCAAAGTAGAAGTGATTAGAATTAAGAAAGGAAAACAGAATTTCTGTTTACAAGAGAAACTCAGAGCAACAGAGTAAACCTGGAGGACGTGTTGGGTTTGCACCAACAGTTTGTGCTGATCAGAAAACAGGCAGATGTCTTATTAAAATTATACTTTACAGGTTCATTAAGGAATAAAAGAATGAAAATAAAAGCCACTGTTTGATTTAACAGAAAATATGTGGTAACTTGACAGAAGGTTTGTTTACGAGTGTGTAGATATGAGCTCAACAAATGTAAGGAGAAGTAAGAATGAGTTATTCCTACTTTTATTATGCAACCCTGAAAAACTTTAGCAACTGTTATGTAACAGCACATAGAGTGGTGAAGTGCTGCAGTTGGAAAGCTTTGCAGGAAAGATTGGATTTTCATGTTCCATGGCATGTGTGCCAGACAGACTTCTGGTAAGCAGTGTGGGGTTTTAGCAGCTCTTTGTCACCTTTACAAGGCATCTGTCACAAGAGAACTCTCCAGAGATTTACATTCAGGTTGGCTCTCATGAATCCATCTCAGATGGCTTTTCTCTGTGACCTTTTGCCTTCCTATCCGTTCTCCTGTAAATCCATTTATCACTAAACGTTTCTCTTCCACTCTCAAAGCATCAACCTCTAAACTATTAATGTTCTCAATGATTTCTGTTCCTGTTTTGCTTACCACTTCCTGTCTTTTTTTATTTCTGACTTACACTGTGCTCTGCTTTCTTTATTTAGGGTGATGCAAATTAAAGCTCTGAATGTTCTTCTCACATCTTTCACTTTTTTAATGAAGGTAAGAATAATGTAAGGGTGCACTCAGCTGTGTTGTTACGCTATGTCTCCAAGAGTGGAGAACTCCTTCTCTGCTGCAACGTTTGTACAGATGAAAGCAAACGTTATCCAAAACTCTGTCCAAGCACATTTTAAATGAAACAGACTGGACAGAGTTATGTCCTTAGGCCAACCAAAACTGGCTGAAAGCTGAGGTGCTGCAGTGTCTCCTGGCCAGCTGGTGCTGGAGGTCAGATCTCTACTCCACAAGCGTTAGTAACATTAAATTAGTCTCCGGGTGAAGGCGCATGATTCTTTCACAAAATACTTCACATTTGTCATGAAGCTGACCTACAAGATAACTAGTGTGTATGTGCTGTAAAGCACACACGCTGTACTGTGTTTAATAACGTGGTTAACGACGTTATAAAATAAATGCATTGGGAATTAGGGAACTTATTTAGAGTCGTAGAAGATAAGAATCATGATTCTTAAGCAAATCAATCCTTTAATTTTTTAAATTTAAATTGAAATAAATTTCTAATATTTACTCTTGGAATGAGAGAAAACAGTAACGTTTTATTTTTTACTGAATGTCTGCTGTAGTTAAAATACTGAAGATTTTTACATGAAATCACGTAAAAGTAATTACACAATTATTCAGGATTTTAATTGTAGTCTGTAGTCCACACTGTACATACCCATTTCCAAGGGCTTCTCCCCCCAGTCGCCAGACAGTGTTTTGGGTTTGGTGGGCAATAATGGCTCAAAGTCGGACTTTGGTCGCGTGGAAGGCACCTCTCCATTGTGCCTGCAGATAAGAGGGAGAAATGTAACAGAAAAGGGAAAAACAGGTACTGTATATACAAGAAACAACATGAAATAGCTGGAATCTTCCTATCTGTCCACTGCAAAGGCTATATCATAAAAAGTATCGCATAAAGTAGACACTTTCCAAACAGGCTGCATGCATCAACAGGTGCTGGACTGAGAGATGAAGACTGAGAGACAATAGACTAACTTGAGGTTTGGCGAGGGAGCGAGAGGCTTGTCAGGCCTCTTTGGCGGGAAGCTTCCCGGTCTGCCTTTCCCAGGAGGGGGGGCTGGCTTCTTGGGCGGGACCACCGGCGCTGCAGGCTTGGATGGTTTAAGATCACCTGAAACAGAGAAAGAAGAGTTGAGAGGAGAGTTGGGAAAGGAAAGACGGACCAAAAACAAAGAGGCATAGTGAAAAGTCGCACTGTAGAGAGAGACAGGAAAGATGGGGATGGAGGGAGGGGGGACATGCGCAAAGGGTCTCTTGCTGAAATCAAACCGTGGACGTTGCAGTGATGTGGTTAATGCGCCTTAACCATTAGGCCATTTTTGAAAAGCTCCGTTTAAGGTGTTAAATAAGCAGGGTTAGTGTGGAGGATTCTCAACATGGAGAGAAAAAGATGTGTTTTCAGACTGAGCCGATTCAATGTGGATGTGGTCTCTCTCTCCGCCTCATTACCTCTCGCTCTCTCATAGGGGAGACTAGAATATACAGTATCTCACGAAAGTGAGAAAACTGTACCCTCACAGTTTTGTAAATATCTGACTATATCTTTTCATGTGACAACACTATGTACTCACTTTTGTTGCCAGCAGTGTTATTTTGACGTGACAGCAAATTTACACTGTTATACAAGCTGTACACTCACTACTTTACATTGTAGTGAAGTGTCATTTCTTCAGTGTTGTTAGAGAGGAAGGCTGATGACTGAATTATTGTATAGTTTTGTACAGAATTATTTATAGTGACTTCTAAATGTTTTGAATTACGACTAATTAATTTTTTGTTCTATTAATTAATTAATTTCTTCTAATTTTTTTTTTAGATAATACTGTAGATAATACGATTGTGGTATTTATTGCATTGTATACATATATAGAGAGAGAGGCAGCTACATCTGAGCCAAAGTAGCACATTTTAACATTTATTTAACCCTAACTTTTTTTTGGGCTGATCAGAAAAATGATCTGATCTGGGATCTGTTGAACCCCTAGTTATATTAGTTGTTAAAAAATCTCTACATAACCACTGAATTCTAAATAAACAATTAGGTCAGACATTCTTGTGAGGTGAAAAAGATGCGACACAGTATAGGCAAATTCTTGCAGACAAACACCTCATTTCCTGTGTGTGGCTCAGTAAGATACTAACATCTGTCTCTTTACCAAGAATGACTCAACATGTGATGTGATCACATAAACTGACCACATATCAATGCCTCCAACAACAAAGCCACCAGCACAGACGTAAAAATCTATTTTCATTTCTTTCTCTATTTCTATCTAGCTTTACGGCGGGGTGTGATTTAGTGTCGTGTTCATTTTGCCGTGCTGTTTTTTTAACTAACCGTAGATTCTAACAAACCACGTTGGAAATGCGTGTCACCTTAAATGGTAACTGGACTGTGCAGCCCCTTTCTGGTCTTCCAACCACTCAAAGCACTTTACACAATGTCACTTTTTCATTCACACATTCGATACACTGATGCAATGTGTCAACTGCTCATCAGAAGGAGACTAACACACACACACACACACACACACACACATTTTGGGTTCAGTAACTTGCATAAGGACACTTGCAGACTGGAGGAGCCAGGGGTCGAACCACCGACTTTCTGATTGGCCCACACTTTAACACATTATGCCTTTTATTCAGTGATTCAGTAGATTCAAAACCATAACAAAAATATATGTCGCTTAACTTTTTGAAGCTCAGAGAAAAGTAAGGGAGGAAAAAAAGCAAAGCACAAAGCAAAAGGCAAAGAACCAATTACAAAGAGCTGCAGGGACAGTTTTTGTAGATACAAACTTGATCCTCAGAATTGACAGTGTATTCAGAAGTTAGTTTACAGGCTCTGGTAGTCAGTGCAGACTGTGCCTGTAATTACACTGATAACTACCTGCTATGACAGACACATCCACTGTGAGCATAGGCAGAGTGTGGAAGGGTCAGATTAGGATTTTATTAGGTAATGTTGGCAGTAATAATTTTTGATGTAGTAATGTGTTGATCTGGTTGTATGAACATTGCCTCTCTATGAATTTAAAACCTGATTTGACCTTAAACCTGATTTGTTTTCTTGCCATGGTGGGCGCACAGAATTTCTGTCCAATGAATGAATGACCTTAGCACACAAATTTCTTCACAAATTCTGGTTCACTTGCAAAAAGGGCAGTTTGAGAGCAAACTGCACTGAACAAAAAACACAACAAATAAAACCCATTGTATTTAGTCTGGACCACAGCAAGTGAACTAGCGGACTTCCTGGTCTGAACGCGCCCTGTATTTCTCTCTCTTTTCAAAGTTTTTTGACTTGTTTAAAACTGTGTCCCACCAGGTGACAAACATTGTGCTGGTATTTAAAACTTGAGCAAAGAGGAAGTTTGAAAATGCTACAGTATCTTGAGTAAAAGACTACATTGTCTTAAGGTGTCTGCCAGGACTGCTACTCACACTAAGTATACCTGGAGGGAGAGCAGCATGAGTGACAGAAGATAAAGGCTGAAGCTTAGAGAGCAAAAGAAGGAAGGATAAAAATCCTTTTTGGCTTGTGACATCTTAGAGAAAATCCAGCCAAAAAACAAATACAAATTTGTGTAGCAGGACTTTGTTTTTACTTCTTTCTTACCCCATTAAATATCTCACAACCACCTGTGACTAAGAAAAGTATAAATAAGTACAGAAAATATATAATGTGTTAAGCTATGAGTAGAGAAAAAGCCCGCTAGCTGCTGAGCTAATTTATGCTGTGTAAAATGCCGCAGGCTTTAAGCTAATAATGGCCACAAGAAGTTCGAGCAGTTAAATGTCAACATCACAATAGAAAAATATAAAATTTGATCAATTGATAAATCTAGTAGTTAAAACCAGCTACAAGTGTGAAATGCTTCTCACACACTGATGTATCAGTGTTAACTATCGAATAATCTCACATGGCACATTTTACTCCAGACCTTTAATTTAGATATTTTCAGTACATTCTAGCGTTAATACCTTTGTACTTTTAGTTAGGGCTGTTCGTTGTAATGGGAGTATTTCTTTATTGATGTATAGGTGCTTAGGAAACACAATGGCCCATGGAAAATGGAGCTGGTGGTGACACGGACCACAGTGCATGAGGACTCGTGTCCCAAATTTGATAAGACAAAAACAAAAATTGGCAGCTTCTGTGTGTTGCAAAGCTGTGAACAACGTGAGGACATGAGAGGATAAAATGAAATAGGAAGGGTAAACATGGATGTGAGAGTCCTACCTCTGTCCTCTGGCCTGATGAGATGAGGCTTCTTGTCGGCACTGGGAACCTCCGGCTTGGGAGCTGAAAAACGAAACATGTTTCACAGATAGTCACCTCGTTTGTCTGACCTGGCTGATTCAAGACTCACAAGACAACGCAAAGGAGCACACAGTTTCTCTCAAGTACAGTCGCACAAAGAAAAACCACTGCTCTCTGGCACATCAACACCTCCCTCTAACCAGGCATTGAGAGACAGCATGTATAGCTGCTTGTGCTCATTTGTGGTTTTGTTTATGAGAGACACATACACAAAAAGAATCTCAACATACACAGGAAGTCTATGTACAAACTCATTTTCACTGATGTCTCAGAAAGAGAGGCGCGTTCGCGCGGACACACACACACACACACACACACACACACACACACACACACACACACACACACACACACACACACACACACCAACCTGCAACACAAGGCAGAAGGATATGAATGCAAATTCTGTGTTACTTCCTGTGAAGGAAAACAATGATGCATTTAGCAAACTGGAGATCTTGGTGTTGATATGAAACACTAAAGCTGCCAGTAACACTGAACCACCATGAAACTGTGCTGCATTTGACTTTCATGTTTGGTAAAAGAAAAACTAGAAAATTCTTTAAGAAAAACCATCATGTCAATATGGAACGAACAAGGGTTTCCTTGGAAACTTTTCAAGTACTGAGTTGAGTCTGCATTTACAGCTTGACAGTTTCAGATGTATTTTTTTATTCTAAAAAATAAAACAAACTCAAAATAACCACTATTGACCTCTGCACAAGTACACTCTCCCACACTTGTAAATTCTCCCTGTAAACCACTTGCCTGACCTCAGTATGTTTACATGCACTCAAGTCACATGATTAATGACTGTGGTAATCTGATTTCTGAAACATCAGGTGAACATGAAACACAGATTGTGCTGTTTTTATACTGACACTGTTCCCGCAGACTGGGAATGTGGTTACCAAAACATCCCTTTTAAGATTGTTATCTCCTTTACCTGCTGTGCAGAAGAAGAAAAAAGACGGCACACGCTACGTGGGTGATGACATGCTAGGATTATTGAGGGCAAAAATGTCACAGTAAACACTATTATCATGATAATCAAACTTTCCTGAAATACTAGTATTAGTAATTAGGTACTAGGGTGAAATTACACCAAGAACCTAAGAAACATCCAATACACTTTAAACACCATTGAAACCTTGAGCACAACCTAGACTCAGAAGACAGAAGTGACGGACCGTGACACAGTTTCAACCCTGGTGGACCCTGATATAGCTGACGCTTGAGACAGCGAGATCTAATGTACTCACTCACTTAACGTTACGACTAAGCGCACATAAACCTGTCATTTTAGTAGGTTAATTAGCTAATGTTAGCAAAGCAAGCTACGGCCACCTAGGCAGAGCTCTAAAAAAAACACTGAAACACAGTAGTTATAGTAAAAGACAGTGTGGACAGTATTGTTGCCATCGCTATGTTTCATCATGGAATATATTTGTTTTAGCTTTTTTCATTCATTCATTCATTCATTCATTCATTCATGTTCTGTGGCCCCATACTGCTCTGTGGCCCAGGGGTTGGGAACCATTAGGTTAGGAAAGAAACTATGCTTAAACAGGTACATTTCTGCTGAAGAAACACAATGTGTTACCTATTATGCTTTTCAACATTTTATGTTGAATCTTCAATGTTATAATGTTGGATGTTCATGTTAAACATGGCCAAAGCATTAAGAAATGAGGTTAAAGTATTTATAAGAAATTCCTTTTAGCAAAAACCTCAGATGTCCTCCTGTTCTGAACTGCTTTTTCTATCAAGGGCTCTGTTCTATGTATTACGGAGCCAGACGGAGCCGGTGTTCCATATATGCTCATCTGCTCCCACGCTAAAGGCACGGCAACGCTCAGCCTGCCCGTTCCGCCCATCAACAACAACAGCCTGGTAACATGTTTCAGGCTTTGGCCAATCAGAAGACAGGAGGCTTTGAGAGGGAGGGGGCTTAAAGCAGAAAGGAGGTCTCCTTTAATTAACTCTCAAATCAAATTTTTTTTAGGAATCACTCTGTACGCTATTAAGCTATTGGCATTGGTCCTCAAATAATTGTTTATCATTAGAAAAAAAATTACAACAATATCACAAGAGATATTTGATATACAATGATTAATTACTGGCCCTGCGATGGACTGGCAACCTGTCCAGGGTGTCAACAGCCTTTCGCCCAATGTCAGCTGGGATTGGCTCCAGCCCCCACATGACCCTGTACGCAGGATAAGCGGTTGACGATGGTTGGATGGATGGATGGATGGATGATTAATTACTGTCATACCAAAACATAACTTTGTCACAGTCACTGCTGCAAGCAAAGACTTTGATGAACTTCAATGCATTAATCCTTTTTTGTTCGTAATTCCATCCATCCATTTTCTATTTTCTGACTCTTATACATGACCAGGTCACATTAATATAATTAATTATATCATTAGGAATTACTGTTATATACTTCTGGGTAAGTACTAAAAAATGTGATAAACAAATAATTCTAGGTCATATGATTCATACTTTGGTTGATAAGATCATAAAAAGGAAATATATTGCATTCTATGCGGCATCAAAAAGGTTTTAAGACTTTGTGAACCATGCAGAAACCCTTATAGTGTGACTTGTCTTGGTCATGTGATTTGAAGAGGCAACTGGCACATCCTTCACATGTAACAACCATCAGATAGCTACACAATGGTTCCTTCTTTTTTTTAAATATTCCCAATCATCATGGACGCTGTCAGGATGTGGAGGGCTCATCACCCCACATTCCAAAACTAGCTGGTCAAACCTGTTGTTTTCATTGATGTTACTGAGCTGGCTGAAGTTTTATTTGGCAACTTGTGAATGAGGCAATACGAAATGTTTGTTCTGCAAACAGTGTTATTTCAAACTTCTAAGATTCAGCCCTCAGTTTTAGTCATATCCTTATTTTCATAATCTTTTATAGGTTCTGTAGTGATATTCCAAAACTACACCATTATGGATCACACATGGTTTAACCCATCATAATCCAACACTATGGAGAAAATGCCTAGTTTATTTACTGATCCCTGAGTCAACGTTGGTTCTTAAAAGGCACAATATGTAAGAATTGAGTCCACCAACTGTCCACCTGTCAGATTCATAGAATACGAGGTAGCATATCACATATCAGGTCATAACTGCTACTAACTGCCCTTAGCAAGTTAGCTGAGTTAGCCGTGCAGCTAACTTTGCGGTCCTACATGTCCCAGCTTGAAACTAGCAGATATCCCTGCAACACAATACATAGACATCTTTGACATAAAGTCTGAACAGTTACTTCTTCCCATTCTGTTACAGATATATCTCACACAGTGTACCTTATTAAAGGGTGAGTGGAAACATTTATTTTAAATGAGAGAATAAATGAATTAGATAGTAAAATCACAAATCCTATCAATGCTTATTTTGAAGGTAGATGTATTTAATATAAAGTGAGCTTTTGGTGGAGAACCACTGCAAGACACCTCAAGTAGCACCTTCTCCTCACACTTCTCCTCCTCACTGAGTTGATGGCATTTAATGAGATGGTGGGTGTAAAGTGCTTTTTACCTATGCTTTTTGACGGTGGAGGTGGCTTCTTCGGTTTCTGACAGGAGGAGAATGGAGGTGAGGAAAAAAAAGGTCAGAGTGACATAGAGATGACTCATTAACACATAATGGCATTTATTATCTCTCATACAGACACCCAAAGCTTGAGGAAGGACACAGGGACAACAAATTGGTCAAATTTGTTATACTTATTACTACTCCTACTTTGCTATTTGACAAAAAGGCTGTCAGCTGTATCCAATTTGTTCCAATTCAGTGCATGTTTTGGGTCTTTTTGTAGAGCGATTTAACCAGTCAGACAACATGGCAACAGCGACTGACAGGAAGAGTCTGCACTAAGAGCACACTGAAAGTTGAAGAAAGTTCAGACTCTTCCAGTAAGTCAGCTGCTTTTGCTTGGTAGCCTTTTCAATTGTGTTTCAGTACCCCGTGACAGGGCAATGTCTCTGTTACCCGTTGCACTGCATATCTGTAAAAAGCTCCAGTTCTCATTTGGCTTACACTTTGCCACTGCCTTTCTGTTTTACTACATGTGCACTGAAAGAAACAAACACTTGTAAGTGGTTCTATTTTAAGTAAGGAATTGATAACAGGATATACTGAGGAAAGTTAGTCTGTCTTTGCATTATTGTAAAGCAGTGTGGACCACTGTGTGCGGGTACTAATAACTGTACAGAATAAAGATGGCGACAGCTGTAGCTTCTAATGCTTGACAGACATGAGACTACATTTTCACTGACTAAAAACTAATGGAGGTATTGGTCAAAAGACTAGAATAGGTTACCACTGATTTCCAGAAGCCACAGGCTACCAAGGCACTAATGTCTGAGCACATTGTGTGTGATCAGAATGTGTTCCAGAGCAATGGAGGAACTAACAGAGTCTGTGGTCTTTTTTTTTTTTTAATCGCAGGCACTGACACCTTACCTCTTCGGACTCCTGCCTAGGTGATGATTTCATGGACCCTCTCGACGTGGGAGTCTAAAATATAAACGAAAGGACACAGAATATAATCACGGAATGAAATCTGTGAAAACCTCAAATCCCTTTCTGAGATGTCACCTGACCGGTCCTTTAAGTGAACACAGTAAGCATTTCAAATCACTTAGACTCAGCCTTCATACAGAACAAACACAAACCTAGAGAGCTCTTACACAGTCCCCCGGACACTCTTAACATGACCCGAAGCCCTGTCTCATAAACTGGTTCACAGATCATTAAAGACAAGTCTTCGATATAAGCTAAAAGGCATCTGGCTGATTATCAAGAGGCCTTTTTACATGTGTAGAAAAGCTTTCATAAGAAATCAAACAGGATTTAGGCAACTGTGACTGAAAACTTAAGCTGTGCTTACTGCTCCATAATATTAGTTAGATGTATAGGCACAGCACACCATATGTCAGAGCTGAGTTAGCCACTACAGACACATAATATTTCCAGATGCACTGAATATTTAAAACATCCCCAAATGTTCTGTAGGGGATGGCGATGGAACAGTGAATAAGACACATGCTTTGGTGTGGGAGACCTGGGTTCAAGTTCCACTGTGACATCCACCAATGTGTGCCTGAGGTGAACACTTAACCCCTAGTTGTCCAGAGGTGAGCGACCTCTGACATAAATAGCAATTGTAAGTTGCTTTGAATAAAAGTGTCAGCTAAATGAGTAATTATTATTATGATCTTTGAATGAGAGAGGAGTGAAATAGTTTCTTGACCAAATAAGTTGTGGGAAACGAATTTATTGTTGAAAGTAAACAATGGAGAATTATTTTGTTAACTTTTGACCAATAAACAGAAGTGAAAGATCTCTGTGAGTGCTTTTTCCTTTAGTGGTGAGTCGCAAACTGCCACCAAAACCGACTTAAAACAAGTCACTTAACTACACAAAAAACACAAACAGAGGAAAAGAGAGGCTTCACGTCCAGCGATCAGTGACAACTGAGGTGAACAGCAAATAAAAATGTACAGAGAAGTGTTAAATGATACCAGAAGATGAAACCAACGGAAAGCCAAGCTTGTGGTGATAAACTTACAACAGTGACGAAAATGCCTGAAACCACAGCCGAAGGTGAGCGGCTGTTAAAATCACGCTTGGACTCTTTTTTTATAGCGTTTATGGTGCAGGCACATAGAATTTTTTTTCCACGATCTGGTAACAAAAAGTTGGCATAGGTATCGATTGAAGTACTGGTTTGACTGGAGACGTTTCGATTCCACTTGATACTGGGCTGTTTCGGTCGATACCATAAAGGTATCGAGTAGCGATCACCATCCCTCCTACTACTTCACTTAAAAGTCCATTCTTAGTGTATCAGTCCTGTAAATTGGAAATGTCCACACAACACTTGTTATTGCCTTCCAAACAAGTTGTGATGTCAGAAATACATCTGATGTGTCCACATGTTAAACTGAGATTTAAGATGAGGACAGAGAAAGTTGCCCCCTGTAAGAATGTGAAAACAGCCCTCTACTGTCAAACTCTGCACATACACTTGATTCTGCACAGTGAAGTGACAATAAGCAAAACACATTTTTTGAGTGGATGTAAAAATTCTACAACTTTGACCAATGTGTGTGCAATTTGAAAAGCTTGAATGTGGGGATAGATCATTTCCTTTGTTTGCAGGAAATCATACCAATGGTGTTCCCACTTTATCCTCAAAACATTAACAGATGCACAGAACATTTTAAGATAACTACTTTTCACTTGGCGTCTGCGACTAACAGATATTGATAATGAAAATCAGTTTCATTATCGAACAATCAATTGTAATGATAATGGAAATAATTGTCAGAAAATTGTTTAGTGTCTGTCACAATTTCCAAGACCCCAAAGTCACGTCATTAAATGTTTGTTTTGTATGACAAAAAATTTTTCGCAAAAGCAGCAAATCTTCAGAGCTGAGAAAGCGGAGCTAAAGGAAGTGTTTGGTATTTTTGCTAAACAATTAATCAATTATCAAAACAGGTAATCGCCAAAATGATCTCACCTCTTTCTCCGCTTCAGGCATCATGACTACAAAGTTGTCAGGGAAGACACCTTCTCTGCCCCCGAGCTCGCCTCGCCACCAGCCAGGCTCTCCTGTGTCCTGATACAGAACCAATAACAGAAGAGCGAATGATGCCAGCACTTTAGTATTCACTTTGTTTTGTCTCTATCTAATATGCCTTCATTTGGCAGCACAAAGCTTCACAAAGCACCTTTTAATGTTAAAGTTATGTTGTAGTAGGGAGGAAGGAAGATGTAAAAGTGGCTCAAAAAAGGAACCGTAAAAGGTCACCATGGAACAGTAGAAGCAAAAGAACAAAAACAACACTTAAGATCATTTTACAAGCACTTCTCTACAGTCTCCACTAGATGGTGGGAGCTGTATGCATATGTGTTGCTGAGGAAGTCACAGTGACTGCGTGTGTCAACATTCCTAAATATTAACAACTAGCTTCAACAAGTATGAAAAAGAAGAAATGAATATGTGCAGTGTGCTCAATGACTGATAGATAAACCCCGGTTAACCAAAGGAATCACAGCATGGTGCACTTTAGAGAAGGATGGAGAGTTGCAGTTTCCAGAATAAGATATAATTTGGTTAAGCATGAATTCTATAGGCAGCTACAACTAAGGGACTGCTATAAAGGAGAAAATCAAAATAGACCCTACCGTGGAAGGAACCAAAATTTGAATTATAGCTATACTGTGTCAAAATAACAACAGAACAAGCATTTTTAAAAGAAATATGGGAATGAGAGTTCAGCACTCAGATGATGGCTGGCAAAACATGGGGAAAATACATCAAACATCCAGCAGTTCAAGGATACAGAGCGGATCTTCTGGGAAAAATCGGATCTGTTTTTTTTTTTACTCATGTCAACTGTCAAGAGTAAATATTTCAATCTACCATTCTAGAGAATCTGCAATACTATATGCAGACCACACATACATATTTTAAAAAGTAAACATGTTTTCAAAAAGGGTATACAAAACTAAGCAAAAGACACTAGGATCTCCCCTTGAACTACACGGTACACTATCTGAATTTTTCTTTACTGAAGAAATTGTATGAAAAAGGGATAGGAATCTGGACAAAATATTGCTAATAGCTAGTAAAAAAGCCAGCACAAGGAAACGGGGTAAGGTGGATCGCCCCACCAAGTAGTATAATAATGGAAAAACTGACAGATTGTTTCAGATTGCACGAAGCACAGATGGAAGGAGAGTGGGAGAAATGGACACTGTTCAGGATCCAAACAAAGACTATGGAAAGAGGAACTGATTTAGCTGGGACAAATGGATGGCCTACTAAAAAAGTAAAGGTTTGTTTGTGTGTTTACATGTTCGTCTGTCAGTTTTATAATCATGTGTAGGGCTGCAGCTACCAATGATTTTAGTACTCAAAGCTTCTATAGATTATTTAAAGGATTCATTAAGCGCGATGTGTGTGATGCAATGTCGATGCATTTTAGTAATCCATTTATTCGATGAATTGTTTCAGCCCTGATCATGTCCATCAGTGAAAACTACATTGGGAAAAAAAGAATACTTCTTGTCATCAGCGCATACAGTATAATATTTTCTTTATTTAGAATTTTTCAGAACCTCTGAAGAGGGGAAAGTTAGAAGAAATGTGCCAAAGTCTTTGATGACTGACGCTACGTTTTATTTTCGACAACTGAGTTAACGACCAATTCTTTCAGTCCAGTGTTGGAATGATTCATGTCAATGTCTAAGAAAAGAAGAGCACTTGGAAATCATCTTTGGCTGAAACTGTAGAACTGTGGGAAATGTCAGGCACATACATTCTAGAGCAAAGACTTGAGCTCTTAGGCAATTACAGTCTGGCGAGGAAGGTCTTAAAAGAAGGTCAGCTGTGGTGAGGAAGTACGCAGGACGATATGAGACAATCAATTTAGCAAGTAAGTTCAGCTGATAAGGCTCAGTGCTTTCTTAATTTCCTCTCACTGAGATGTTCACTTCACAGATGACACAGAAGAAATTTTTTTTTTTCCTGTTCCCAGATAAGGCAAGTCCCACAACTTTCATGCATATGCAGTGAAAACGTACCTTGCTCATGCATATGCAGTGAAAACGTACCTTGCTCATGCATATGCAGTGAAAACGTACCTTGCTCATGCATATGCAGTGAAAACGTACCTTGCTCATGCATATGCAGTGAAAACGTACCTTGCTCATGCATATGCAGTGAAAACGTACCTTGCTCAGGATGTGGATGATATCTCCCTCTTTAATGCTCAGCTCATCCTCATTTGTAGCCTCAAAGCCAAACGTGACCTTACAGTACTCTTTTGCTGAGGAAACAGAACACATTTCTCAGGAACATCTTATCATATCTCCCAAACAAACACAACACCGGGTTTACAATTCATATACTTGAGGGTTTTTTTTTTTTTTAAATAACTGTACTGTATTGTAATGTTTCATCATATCCAAACTAAACAGTGGAGCTGTAACTAATGACAGATGCAAATAACACTAGGAAGGCTTACACACCAACTTTTGGGAGTAAAACAGAAAACCTCTCTCCCACTGACCACAATGTGATGACATTAAAAACACTTTCCTTTAGAGTACGTTCACAGTGTTTTACCTTTGGGTTTGCTGTCTCCATCTGCTCTCTGTGAGTCTGTCATGTTGGTTTGGGCGGGCTTTGCAGCAGATGGTAATGATGGGATTGGCTAAAATGAAGCAAAACCATACAGATGGAAATGATTTTTCGCACATGAGTGGATGTGTGGCTTCATGTGGAGTCCTGTCTATGAGACGGTCTGTGTCTGATCCAAATGAGAGGATTAATCTGATAATGAGTCCGTGCCTTTAAGTAAACATGTTTATGGGCGATGCTGTTAATTTAGGAGTTTGCAGTTAAGGATAGTAGAGGATATGGAAAGAAAGAACAATTACAGAAAGAAAGTAAACAGCGAAACACCAAAGGCTTGTAATTTGAATGTCTGATGTTACAACTTGTAAGTGATGATTAGTGAGTCACAGGCAGAAAAACAAAAACAAAGACTACATAGAACTAAAGAAGATATATATATATGCTTAAGTACCAGACTGGCAGCTAACAGACCTTTTGGATTTACTGCCAATTTAGTCAAAAACTGAAAATGTTTGTGTCCCTGGTACCACTGCTGACAGAGGGGACCTCAGCGAGTGGATCATGTGGGCTGGGTAAGAGATATCCTTGGCGGTGAAGAGGAAAGCGTGAGAGCATGAGACATGTGTGAGTGAAGGAAGCCGTGTTAGTGGTGAAAGAGTGTGAGGGCTGTTGTGAAGAGCAGACAGAAGGAAAAGAAGACAGAGTGTTAGAACCGAGTTAAATGCTAATCTAATGAAGCGGTGAGCCTATGTTATTCAGTCTTACAGCTGTGTGTCAGTATGTTATCTCCCCCCCCCCCTTGCATTTAGTATGTCAATTTAAATATAGTGAATTGAAATATTTTTTTAAACTTAAAAAGAAATCTAAAGTTGGGTTTTCTTGGCATTTCCATTTCTACTACTCAAAGGCAGACTTCCTCCAAAACTACACAGACATAAAAGCCCATGTCATAGAGATGCAGTTAAGACATGTTACTGAGACTGAGGGGACAATTTACTTGGCCTGTTGTAAATTACGGTCAGGAGCGCAATATTTTGCAAAACCACAATGTATTTTACTAAGACAACAGATGGAAATCAGCCCAGCAGCAGGTCACCTGATTTGCACAAGTTGCCACTAAAAACAACCTGACTGAAATGTGTTACGCATGTGTTCATCCCACAAGACAAAGGCTGAGTGGGGAGATATTAAAAGGCCTGATGTTGTCAGCTAAGCGACTTTGACTAGATTGTTTCTATAAACAAGCAAAAATGATATGGCAGGCCTACTTAAAAAGCATTTGATTGGCTTCTTCATCACATCACAGTAGACTGGAGCTGCTGAGTCATTAAAAGTCCATGTGAAAATGGACAAACTGTTCCGTTGCTGCTGATGTTGTAGCGCTGAACACACTACAGCTACTGTAGTGTGTGTAAGTGGATTCATCATGTATCTTTTTATTGACTGCAATATTTTTTACTCGCATCACTAAAACATGTTCATTGTGTGAACTTGAAAGTGTAGGATTATGCTAGAAAAAAATGATAAAGTTCCTACAACATATTGTCCCACCACGCTTGAAGGCAAGTGTTTATATTTTTCCCTTAGCAGCAACACTCAAAGGTAAAGAGAAAAGCTGGCCGATGTGGGGGGAGGGTGAGATCAGTATGACTTAAATATGGAGATAATGTACATATGCAATTAATAAGAGCACATTTTTCCTGAGCCAAATTAAAAGCTTGAATTTCAGTTTCAATGTCTTTCTTCATCTTGACCTAGAAAATATCTTTTTTTCTGTCTTAATAAGCAGATCAATTTATTGAAACCAAATGTTCAAAAAGATTTGTTTTTGGTGTTTCCGCTTTATTTGAAAGTGACAGGAAAGGCAGGAGAGGGAGGGGATGACACAGTGCGTGTAACTGACAAAGTCTAAGCCTCAAACTCTATTGTTTCCCCCTTCAGATGTAAAAGTCACGCATCGAAAATACTCCAGAAAAACTGGCTAATTCCAACAAGCCCTAGAAGTTACGTAACATCTCAGATGTTTATGCCCCAAAAGTAACATAGACCAGCCTGCGTTCCAGAGTTGGAGGTCATATGAGCTCTTATGCCCTGCTGGCACCAAGCTTCCAGTCCAGGCAGAATCTGCAATAAGACAGCTAGCTGCATGGCTAACTAAGAAGATAACATTGTAGCACTAGCAGCTGCTGATTGTAGTAGTTAGCTGCTAAAGGAAGCAGTAACATATAAACTCCATAAATCGTCAAAAGTGGAGGCAGAGCAGCCGGAGGACATCAGAGGGAAAATCGTTATGTTGTGTTGTGTTTTTGTACAGTAACCAGTGAGGCCTAGGCTGCGTCCGAAAAGTCTTTTTTGCTTAGGAAGGTGAGTGAAGTGACCTGGATATATTTCAGCGGCAGCCATGATAAGAGCTGGTCAAATTCTCTAAAAGCTAAGGAAAGGAGCCTCAAGGCTTCCATTCATATCTCCTTTAGCATAGAGTACACCGGACCATCCTTTACGAGAGGAAAGGACAGAATACTGTCCCACAATCCCTTGCGGCGGCAACATTTAAAGCGACGCACATCCTCAAACTCAAACGATAAAATCTATTGACCACATTTAGCAAAATCCTAGCAACACAGACACAAATTATGATAGGGCCTACCTGAATAAGACTCCCAATTTCTTTCTTTCGGCTTTTCTGTAATCTGATAGTACTGCTTCAACACCGTTTTATGTTTCGGATTGTTGAAATATGCTATAAAGTGTTTTCTACAATAATAAAAAAGAGAAATCACCGACCTTGCCGGATAAAGGATGTAGATCACCATGTAAGTTACCATTGGCTATTAAGCCTTTTCTCTCTTATGCATAACTCCCTAATATGCATATGTCTTCAACTGTCAATAACTGAGACCCATGCGAGCTGTGTTCAGTAACATGATCAAAGTGAGGATAATGTTGCAGCGTGTAGGTTCACGTTATGTATTGCCAGCCTTCAGCAATATTAGTTTTATCATGGCAGGCCACGTCAGTAACATCCGCCGTCGGATTATTACGTCGGATTCTCTGAGCCCCGCAGTCCTCTTTTCCTAAGTCTTTATGAATTCTCCTTCACATTTTTCCATCGAGGTCAAGGAAAGGTGTTTAGGAAAGGAGATTTTTTTTTTTACTTTTCGGATGCAGCCCTAGTCTCGCATAGCAGGCCTTGATTCAGCGAGGTGCCGCTAAGCCCCGCCCCTCCTCTGTGCTTGAGGAAGTTGCCCAATCAGAAGAAAGTGGGCTTACAGGAAGAGGGCCTTAAAGAAACAGGAGCTAATACTGAGTGTTCAGACAGAGGGTTAATAGAGGAGCTGAAGTAGTGGACAGTATTAAAAATATGTGTTTTTTGAACATTAAAGCCTGTAAACATTTTCTGGCAGAAACCCTAAATACATGTATGAATCTGAAAATGAGTATTCTACGGCACCTTTAACACGTGTGCCAACTCCACCAGGTGACCTACAGGGTTGCCCCGAATATGCAACATTTTGCAGTGTTATAATCAGAATATGCAACATTTCTTGTACATTCCAAGTTTGCATCACACTTACTCTCCCTTTCTTTTCCTCAGTTTCGGGGCTTGGCAGGCGGGCCTTTAGTTTGACCGACCCTTCTCTGAAAATATCACCAAAGCCGACGCCTCGGATCTTCTTGGGCTGAGCAATAACTCCGTTCCCTGAGGCGGGTGGAGGCGATGTGGGGGCGGTGGTGTTTTCT
This sequence comes from Micropterus dolomieu, assembly GCF_021292245.1. NCBI lineage: Eukaryota > Metazoa > Chordata > Actinopteri > Centrarchiformes > Centrarchidae > Micropterus > Micropterus dolomieu. The sequence continues at coordinate 5,045,038 of NC_060159.1, forward strand.
ACTCCGCTTCCATCTGGTGGGGAGATACAACAGGGTGAGTGGAGGCTGAATGAATCACATTTTGCTGCTTTCCCTCCTGTTGCAATGCTGTACGTATAGGATAGAAAACCTGAACTTTCCTGGAGAATATACATGTTATTCCTCTTTCAGCCACCAGATGGTGCTAAATTTGTGTTTGTGTAAAAACAAATATTTACATTTCAACATTCCTAAACAAATGAATGAAGAGTCATTTATAAAATAAAAAAATAAATAATAAATAGCCAGTAGCAGGTCTTCGGGGGAACTTACAACATTTGATTCTACATATTTCCTCACATTATGACATTCAAATGTAGACATACAATATCTAACCTCCAGCTGTGGATCCTTATATGTGCTCACACACCACACACATAGCTGTTTAAAGAGCTGCTGTACCTCCCAGTCACATAACTAGCAGATAAAAGGCTTAAAAACATCCAGCTGCAGACTGAATCGTCAGCCAAAATTCTTGTTGAGGCTTGTTTTAGCTGGGCTCTTAGTCACACCTGAACAGCTCCATTACTACACTTAATTTTACTGTCTGAACAAATGGCCATAATGCAAAAAGAACTAAATGAAACACTGGTGAGAAATGTCCTGCAGAAACTTTTCTCCAGTATCCCAACCACAGAATAAAATGTCTGATGATGAGGTACAGGAGAAAGTGAAAAGGGATTTTAAAAAGGTGTTCTACGCAGATTGACAGGAAAAACAATCACATTACTGAACTGAAGAAAATGCACTTGCCTTGAGCTCTGTTTAGATATTGTGTCTAACCAAACATGAACTCTCATTACACCTTCTCTGCTGTTTTTCCAACTACGGCGCAGCCTTCACTTTAATGAGGCCAAGCTCGTTTGCTGCTTCTCACCAGTCTCATCTGCTGGGGTGTCGATGATCTCTCCGTCCTCTCCTGTGGCATCCACCTCTTTCACAAAGTTGGAGGGAAACAGTCCTGACTTGCCGTTCAAGCTGCCGCTCCACCAGCCCTCTTCAACCTGCACAGACAAGATATTTACTAAACCACGCGACATGGAAATTTTTCTGTTTTCTGTATATTTGAGTGTAACAGTCAGTTGGCTCCTGTCTGCCACAGTGATTGAAGCACCACAGGTGCCAAAATGTTTTCTATTGTAACACACATGGGGTCTGTTTTCATTTCAACAAAGTTATTGTTATTGTTAACACAGTATACACTCACACTCTCTTACTTGTTCTAACTTCCCAGTGATGTAAATAGGTTGGTATCTCATCCTGTTCACTGATAAAATACATTAAGTGGTTGTAATGTTACACTGACACCAGCATATCTCAAATTACACACCTAAACACTAAAAAGCCAGCAGTTATAAGGCCAAGGGCAACGTGGAAATGCCAGGAAACTGCATTCCCACTTACTCAACCTTTCCAAAAGTAACCAGTTATATCAGAAAGTGCACTTAATGTGACTTGGTTGGATATATTGGACATCTACAATCTACCAAGTCAATGCAGGCATTACAATTACCTCTTCAATGATGTCTATGGTGTCTCCAACTTTCAGCTCCAGCTCATCTTCGTTCACTGGCTGATAATCAAACAGCGCCTTGCACTGTCTCTTCTTGGGCTCTGTGAAAGAAAACACCAGTTAGACAACAAACCTGCTGCGCAGCCTAACATGTGCGTGTGTGTGCTCGTGCCCGTCTGTGTTTTTGGTTTGGGGAAGAGCTTGACTATGTGTACATGCATGCCTCTGTCTCCTCTAGAATGTCCAAGAGGGCGGTGAAAGAACCAGGGTAGGTGAGAAAGCAAGCGAGGTATAAATCCAGGAAGTGGGAGGGCAATCAAGAACCCCACCCCAAAAAGAACTCTGGGATTGTTCACACCCAGCTAAACAAGCAGAGCTGCACACAGAAACCAAATAAGAAATGGTTTTGACAGGAATGAGTAATGTGCTTCAACAAAGACAGCACAAGGTGCTACATAAGTCTGAAAGAATCAGGTTTGCTACAAAGGAGTAGACACCGACCGATTGATCGTTTAGCAGATATTATCGACCAATATAAGCTTCTTGCAGAAATACATCTGCGTTTATAACAGCCGATATGACGATTAAAGAAGAGAAACAAAGAGTCGGATCCTTCCCTCATGTCATGAGTGCTGCATAGTTTGCCCACCAGAGGGCGCGCTGCAGCTCCTCTGTTAACAACACTGCAGCACCACAGTACAAAACGTCAGCTGACCGCAGTCTATTGGAGCTACAGGTGCTGGTCAAATAATTAGAATATCATCAAAAAGTGAAACTTGTATAATGTATACATTCATTACACACAGACCGATATATTTCTAATGTTTATTTAATTTAATTGTGATGATGAAAACTGACAACTAAAGAAAAGCCCAAATTCAGTATCTGCGAAAATTAGAATGTTACTTAAGACCAATAAAAAAAAAGGATTTTTAGAAATGTTGGCCAACTGAAAAGTATGAACATGAAAAGTATGAGCATGAACAGCACTCAGTACTTAGTTGGGGCTCCTTTTGCCTGAATTACTGCAGCAATGCGGCGTGGCATGGAGTCGATCAGTCTGTGGCACTGCTCAGGTGTTATGAGAGCCCAGGTTGCTCTGATAGTGGCCTACAGCTCTTCTGCATTGTTGGGTCTGGCGTATCGCATCTTCCTCTTCACAATTCCCCATAGATTTTCTACAGGTTTAAGGTCAGGCGAGTTTGCTGGCCAATTAAGAACAGGGATACCATGGTCCTTAAACCAGGTACTGGTAGCTTTGGCACTGTGCGCAGGTGCCAAGTCCTGTTGGAAAATGAAATCTGCATCTCCATAAAGTTGGTCAGCAGCAGGAAGCATGAAGTGCTCTAAAACTTCCTGGTAGACGGCTGCGTTGACCTTGGACCTCAGAAAACACAGTGGACCAACACCAGCAGATGACATGGCACCCCAAACCATCACTGACTGTGGAAACTTTACACTGGACTTCAAGCAACGTGGATTCTGT
>NC_060159.1:5048154-5051941 GCF_021292245.1 Micropterus dolomieu
CCTTTTTGTCTTTAGCCCAGGCAAGACGCTTCTGACGCTGTGTCTTGTTCAAGAGTGGCTTGACACAAGGAATGCGACAGCTGAAACCCATGTCTTGCATACGTCTGTGCGTGGTGGTTCTTGAAGCACTGACTCCAGCTGCAGTCCACTCTTTGTGAATCTCCCCCACATTTTTGAATGGGATTTGTTTCACAATCCTCTCCAGGGTGCGGTTATCCCTATTGCTTGTACACTTTTTTCTACCACATCTTTTCCTTCCCTTCGCCTCTCTATTAATGTGCTTGGACACAGAGCTCTGTGAACAGCCAGCCTCTTTAGCAATGACCTTTTGTGTCTTGCCCTCCTTGTGCAAGGTGTCAATGGTCGTCTTTTGGACAGCTGTCAAGTCAGCAGTCTTCCCCACGATTGTGTAGCCTACAGAACTAGACTGAGGGACCATTTAAAGGCCTTTGCAGGTGTTTTGAGTTAATTAGCTGATTAGAGTGTGGCACCAGGTGTCTTCAATATTGAACCTTTTCACAATATTCAAATTTTCTGAGGTACTGAATTTGGGGTTTTCATTAGTTGTCAGTTATAATCATCAAAATTAAAAGGAATGAACACTTGAAATATATCAGTCTGTGTGTAATGAATGTATACATTATACAAGTTTCACTTTTTGAATGGAATTAATGAAATAAATCAACTTTTTGATGATATTCTAATTATTTGACCAGCACCTGTACTGTGATTAGCTCAGCTGTCACACTCTGTCCATGGTGAGTTGGTCATTTGTCACTTCAAACAAACGAACAAAGTTCTCTAACGTTACCTCTTTTTTTTGAATGTGAAACGTTAGTGCAAAATCTCGAAGTTGCAGTTAATCAGGAAAACAAGGGCATAGTATTTTCCTCTGTTATATGGTATGTTCTCACTTGCTTTTATGGTCACGTAAACTGCATTATTGTTTCTTGTGGGTCTAATTTGTGTGTGAAATATAGATAGTCGAATATTTTTAGGTGTGAGGAGATATAAAAGAGTTGTCAAGCGTTCAGTGTTACTGTGCTCGCTCAGTGTTACAGCTGTATACCATCACACACCAGGAGGAGTTATAACAACGAGAAACCCTGGCTCACAGCTGAGCTCAGACAGCTAAAAAGCATTTTAGGGGTGGAGACCAGGCCAGGTTTAAAGAGAAAAAGTACAGGTTTAGAGAAGCGGTGAGAGTTCCCAGTTCTCTGCTAACAACGGCACTGCTGTCTGGAGAGGCTTCAGACAGATCCCACTCCATTATCAACTCTTGCTTGGCCATGGAGTCCGCCTACAGGTCACATCTGCAAGTACCAACAGTTTGCTAACCTACAACCTAACTAACGTTAGTTACATTACTCTATATCATGGTATTTGTCCTGGTGTTGGATTTCTCCAGAATAGCTAACTCCACCTTTATGATGCGGAGAAATATCATGAGTTTATAATATTTAACTGAATTTATTTATTCTGTAAGACCAGAAACACAGTAACAGTAGCTAGGTGGGAGAAGACAAAAGTAAAACTGCGCTCATGATGGGATCTTTGTGCAAGACTGGACACGGTGCAGGTATGCAACACACATATGTACAGTCCCCTCCAAAAGTATTGGAACGGTAAGGCAAATTCCTTTGTTTTTGTTGTTCACTGAAGACATTTGGGTTTAAGATCAAAAGATGAGTGTTAAACAACTCAGGACATACCACCTTTTGTTTGAACCCACCCATTTTTCAAGTAAGCAAAACTATTGGAACATGTGACTGACAGATGTTTCTTGTTGCCCAGGTGTTGCCTTTTAGGTTGATTCCAAACATTAAATAGCTCCGCGTGACTAGTCTAAGTTTTCATCCTTGGTTCAAACCTATAAAGACTGCATTTCCATTTCCTGTTAAAGAGGATAAACCAACATGAAGACCAGAGAGCTGTCTATGGGAGAAAAGCAGAAGGAAAATCGACCAGAGTAATTGGACAAACATTGGGCATAGCAAGCACAACAATTTGTGCTGAATGTCCTGAAAAAGACAGAAACTACTGGTGTAATGAGCAACACACGTCCGACAGGTCGGCCAAGGAAAACAACAGTAGTTGATGACAGAAATACGGTGAGAGCTGTGAAGAAAACCCCCAAAACATCAGGAAGTGACATCACCAATGACCTCCACAGTGCAGGGGTGAAGGTATCACAATCCACTGTTGGAAGAAGACTCAGAGAGCAGAAATATAGAGGCCACACCACAAGATGCAAAGCACTGCATGGCTGCTTCTGGAACAGGCTCATTAATATTTATTGATGATGTAACTGATGATGGTAGCAGCAGAATGAAAGCACACTGCCAACAAAACAAAGGACTTCATCAGGGGAAAAAGTGGAAGGTTTTAGACTGGCCAAGTCAATCAGCTGACCTTAACCCAACAGAGCTGCTTTTCACCTGCTTAAGAGGAGACTGAAGGGAGAAACACCCCGAAACAAACTAGCTCTGAAAGAAGCTGCGGTAAAAGCCTGGAATAGCATCACAAATGAAGAATGCAGTTTGGTGATGTCGATGGGTCGCAGGCTTGAGGCAGTTATTGCAAGCAAGGGTTACGCCACCAAATATTAAATGTTATTTGCTTTAAGATTATTTGTTCCATTACTTTTGCTCACCTAAGAATGCTGTGGTCTAATGCAAATGGTGATAAGTCCTGAGTTGTTTAACACATCTAGATGTGAATACCAGGAAATAAAAGCTAAAATTCTGAACTCTTGTCTCATACTCATCTTTTGGTCTTAAACCCAAATGTCTTCAGTGAACAACAAAAATAAAAGGGACTTGGCCTTACCGTTCCAATACTTTTGGAGGGGACTGTATGCATGAGTTCAACACACAGCCGACGCAGGTGAAATAATATATTTAGCTGCCAGATGCCACATTAATTGGATATGCGGCAAGACAATGCAACCAAGTGGCTAGAATATAAAGGCGGTGAAAGTATTTTGAAGTCTTCATGTTCCTGTCAGACTCCTCGAGACCATATTACAATAAACAACACTGATCCTGTACACCAAGCAAACTCTTGACAACTGTTTACAGGTATCACCCACCCACACCCCCCACACACCCACACAAAAGCTACAGCATCTTACTCTTCGCTGCTGCTGGTGGCTGAGGATGGAAGCCACCGGTTGGGATCCCGATAGTGCTCATCCTCTGAACCAGGTTGGCCACGGTCCCTGCACTCTTCTCTCTTCTTGAAAGCTGAGAGGTCTCCTCTTTTGGCTCATTCTTTGTTTCCTTGACCTCTTTGGATTCCTTCTTCACTTCCTAAAAACCACCATACACACAGCAATAAGTTATAAGCACGTCTTTAAGGCAGTATGCTTTTACCTTAATGTTCCCATCATTAGTTATCATTCTAGCTACAAGATGTCAAACATGTTCCCACATTTGTGGTTTCCATTTATATTTCCCATTTGCTGCTACTCATACTCCTTATACGGAATGTTTACTCATACCCAACAATAATATTCTTTCCATAATCACACGACATGGTTAATAATTTACATAAATACAGAAAATGTACTACAGTTGTAATCAGTAAAGTGGAAGTTTTATTTCACAGATAGAGATTTTTTGTAGACATTACATTTAGTAGATAAAAATGTATGCAGACTGTTGCAGCTGTGGTTTTGTTATTGTTTCCTCAGAGATACATTGATTTATACCGCATGTACCAAAATATAAATGAACATAGGTCAGTGAGGTAAAGGTACTACCCTGCAGATAGAGTCATCAGTAGG
>NC_060159.1:5052041-5080139 GCF_021292245.1 Micropterus dolomieu
TCCATAATCACACGACATGGTTAATAATTTACATAAATACAGAAAATGTACTACAGTTGTAATCAGTAAAGTGGAAGTTTTATTTCACAGATAGAGATTTTTTGTAGACATTACATTTAGTAGATAAAAATGTATGCAGACTGTTGCAGCTGTGGTTTTGTTATTGTTTCCTCAGAGATACATTGATTTATACCGCATGTACCAAAATATAAATGAACATAGGTCAGTGAGGTAAAGGTACTACCCTGCAGATAGAGTCATCAGTAGGGCAATAGACATACACACATGATCAAGACTAATCTTCTCAGAGTGACAGAGACCGGTCTGTTATACTGACTTAGCCTTAAAGGAATGCTTAAAGAGGTCATATTATGCTCATTTTAAGGTTCATAATTTTATATAGGGGTTGTACCAGAACAGGTTTACATGGTTTCATTTTCAAAAAACACCATATTTTTGTCATACTGCACATTGCCGCAGCTCCTCTTTTCACCGTGTGTTGAATCTTTTGTTTTAGCAATGGAGTGACACATCTTGCCTCTACATGATCTTTGTTGGGAGTTGCACATGCACAGTTCCAAGGTAAGGACAACTAGCCAATCAGAAGCAGAGTAGGGCAGGTCGTGAGAAGCCGGTAAACACAGCTTCAGTTCAGCTGTACATGTTCCCCTTAGCAGCTTAGCAACATGGACTGGAGCAAGAGTTTCAGAGTGGTGAGTTATTAATCTGTAACAAAAGTATCTTTCATCCATAAAGTTTTAACTGAGCTCTGTCTCTACATCACAGGAACAACTTTATGTCCATTGACTGCCTGGAGGGTAGCTAGTGTTTGGAAGGGAGAGGAGAGGCAGCGGGCCGACGTCTTGTCACTGTGTGCTGCAGCTCAGTGTTTTTCCACCCGTGTTTTTGAGGGTGTGTCTGACTGCTAGGCGAGCATTATGAAAGGTGTTTTGCTGTGATGTCACAAGAAAGCGGAAGAAAAGGCTGGACCACAAACGAGCCGTTTTCAGGCAGCTCAGAGCAGAGTTTTCTGTGGGAGATGGGAACTCCCTTTGGGCTTTTTCAATTTGCAAACCTAGTACATGCACAAAAAAGGTGTTTTCTCAGTAAAGGAGAGGGGAAAAGCCAAAAAGCATAATATGACCTGTGACTCATTTCCTTACCACTGGCCATAAACCTAATTTTCAAACGCCATCCTTAAACCCCACATTAACCCATGAAGGAGGTGAGGATATGCATACCGTGTCAGTAAACTGTAACTGGATGACAAAAAATAACCCCATAAACCCCCTTTCAGACGGCATATCCATTCAGCATATGTGCACCAACATGCATATCAGACCTTGTTAACAGATGATATAGAAACAATGGTGTCAAAAGGGGATTAACAAAACATTGGTTGGATGCAAAGAGGACATGTGAAACAAGTTGCAACAGTTTCATATACCATAAAGCGAAGTGAAATTAAATCAATTTTAAAATTAAACTGACACAAAGTAAGCCGTAACTATGGAACCCTGCGTCACTGCTCAATGCAGCATTTTAATAGTTACAGCCCACTCATGCTAAATCTAGCTATCACTAATGATCCCAAACACGTCACAAGCCAGGCAGTAAAACAGCTGCCACATTCTCCCAGCCTGGGGGAACTCCCTGAAAACAGCACAAAGTCCACATCACACCTACACTAGCTACTGTCGTCAGTGTACACCAGTTCATTTTCTATACCCACTCATCCCATGCAGGGCCATGAACAGCTGGAGCTTATATCACCAGCAGAGTACACACTATAGAGATCATCAGTCTGTCACAGGGTTGAATACACACAGGCAGACAACCACATTCTCACTTTCATTTACAGCTACGGGTAACTTGAAAGTTTTATATATCTTGTTTTATTCTGTTCATGAATGATTGAACATTCAGAAACTGGATTGTTTTTTTTCCTCACCTCAGATATCTTCAGAAACAGATTCTGGTGGACTGCCAAGGTGAAATAGTAATAATAAATAACAATAATAATAAAAGTTTACATAGCCTACTTCATACAACGGAATCTACTACTCATGCTCAAACCCCAGTGACTCACAGAACTGAGGCCTCAGGAGGGAGGCCTGCAGTTTACCCTTCTCCGTACATCAGGAACTGAGACATAAACTAGAGGAAAAGCAACAGAATCAGAGAAGAAAAATCAGTAAGACACTGCTACAGGCAGAGACCTGCTCAAGAGTGTAAAGGGGTCTCTGCTGAGAACTTGAAAAGCGTTTCAGTGTTTTCACACTTCTGGGGTGTTAATCAGATTGCACATACATTCAGAGAATAACACACGGGCATCATCTCTTATTCTAGCATACTCAGCTAACAAAGAACCTTTCTCGCTATGTTTCTGTGTGTTCTTTTGTCTTCCACGGCTGAAGTAGGGAACTTTGTTAACAGCATAAGTCTTTTCTAAGAAACACTATTCTCTTTACTGAAGAGGTGAGGAGAATAGCTGAGAGTCTTTAGTCAGTGTTTAAGTACTCATCAGTCTCTAGAAATGTATTCTCTCATCACGTGGACTGGAAGTTCTCCTCGGCTTGGCAGTTTTATGGTTTCATAAGAACCATGAGTAGATCTAACAGGGGCAATGATCCCATTAATGATTTCATCTCATGAAAATAGACTTTTATCACCAACAGGGGATGTAAGTGAGAGGGAGGAGAGAGCATGGCATTATTAGGAAGAAGACATGGGATCTTTACTTTCGGCTAGGCTACAAGTTGGATACATACATTCCCTGGCCGAGTGCCAGGGTGTGTGAAGGGTGTGGTTACATCCCTCTCACCCTGTTTTAGACAGCGCTTGGCCGTGTTGTTCACACCCTGGACGGCAAGATGTTGTTCCCCTACATTATACATTGACATCTTAATGCACTTTGTTAGCTGCCTAAAAAAGGTATTTAACTACTGCAAACAGAAATCACAAATTGCAGTCCTCCTATCTGTCAAAGAAATGTTACACAACGAGAAATACAACCCTTAAAACACACTCACATAGCAGTTTATGAACACAGGCCTCACAGACACACTGACATTTTTATGTTTAAACAATCTTCAATTGATTCAATTCTATTTAAGCATACTTTAACAACAAGATCAATTTAGTCAGTCAATTGATTCCTTACCATTCCTTAAAATTCCTTACCATCTCCCCCCCAGACACGTTTCATGTACACCGATCTTTCAGCTACAACACTAATCAAAGGAAGCAGGAAGACAACATCTCACACTGCAGTAACATCGCCAAGGGCAAAGTTCAACAGCGAGCAGGCTCCTTAGAGGATTAACTATCCGAGCTCAGTGACTGGGCCAGGCTGCTTAGCAGATTACCTATCTCACCATGTAAGAATATAGAATGGGGAAAAACAGGAGAGAGATGAGGGAGAAGTGAGGAGGGAAGGAAGAAGGTAAGAGAAAAAAAGGAAAAGAAGCCAAGTGTGCTGTAGTGACTTATTACACAGTTCATTGGCTGTGAAAATATCAAGCACAGTAAAGGCAGATTAGACAGTGGAGTACTCTAGTGCCTCAAGTATACTACCAAGTCATAACAAGAGATGGCTATGACTCAACTCTACCAGTGGACTTAAAACTGAATTTCACAGCACTTTTTCAGTTAATTTTTTTAGCATTTCATTTTAATGTTAGAGCTGAGGAACACGCCAGCATTTTACAGAATGTCAGCTACATTTCAACTCTGGATTCAACTGATTTAAATGGTAAGTTAATAAAGGACGCAAAGTAAATGCAGGCATGACATTTTGAAACATGAATCTTGTTTTCTTCCCCCCAAGCAAATTTAAGCAAGATAAAAACAAATTTAAAAAGAATTTAAAAAGTACTGCAGTTAGTCTACTTTTAAATTGCAGGTTATCTTATGGACTATCAGCTTCACATGTTGTAACTAAGTAGAGTGCAGACATCCACTTTAATAATCAGTTTCAGCACAGTTAAGAGTGGAAAGGTCTGCAAGTAATTCATCTGCTACTGCTGTTTGTGCTTCCTGACAAGACATCAACCTGTTATCTGGAGACAGCTGGCGAGCGAGTGTTAGCTAGCCAGCATTTATTGACAGACTGAACAAAGCAGAATCTGAGCACTGTTGCGTCGACTCCCGGGACTTCACCTCTCACAAACAGAGAGCTCAGTCTGTTCCTCTTGAACATGCAACCGTTAAATTCACTACTAGATAGCCTGAGCCAGCAGGCCACATGGAGACAGGCGGAGACGACTGACGTCACAGCAGTCCCTTACACGGTGGCACATGCTTATTTGATTTACTTATTCAGAGGGCTGGGTGATATGGCTAAAAATGATTCATATCATTTCAAATCAATAATTATCACGATCAATGACAAATCATTATTCAAGTTTAAAGGGTGATTTTTGCTCCTGAGTGAAAGTTGAAGAAACCAGATGGTTAATTGTTGTTGTAAACTTTTCTTTATGGTCAAAACATGACAAACACTTGATGCCAAACAGTGGATCACTTCACAAAGCTGAGGCAGAACATTAAAAACAATTATCACAAAATCTTTTTTTCAACAAATATGCATGAGTAAAATCTTTTTCAGTCCCTTTTCCTCAACAAAATAAATATCTTTATAGAAAAATTAAGGGCTAATTCGTTCATGATGAATGAATTAAATCAAACATTTATTGAACATTTGTTATATTGAGGAAAATTATGTTGTTAATTCAATATACCGCACACCTCCACTGGGATTTAAGTTTGTCCTCAGCACCACACAAAATAATTTATTTCTTTATCTCATCTTTTTGTATGTTTGCTTCAAACTGTATTAACTCATGCTTTTAGTCCGCTGTCATCAGCACCATTTAGGCCAAGGGCAGAAACGCTCAGTGGATTTAGGGCTGCTCATAAATACTCTCAAAATCAATAAAGGCTGGCGTAAGACCTTCTACCATCAATCGACACGCATCCTTCATCCAGTCCAGCAACCACAGGCCTCCTTCCAGGAGTTTGAGCTTCATCAACATGGCCACCAAGTGCCAGACTTAAAAGTTGAAATTATTTATATTTATTATATTCATGCTCATTAAATTTGTTTATGTGCTGATGACGTGTTTCCTTGTTTGTTTTTTATAGATGCAGCTGCGTTTTTGATATTGAATTAGATTACTGTACTAAGTAGATCCAGGTCATCGTTATTAAAGCTTTTACATGGCATGCAGTAATCTGATGTCCCCTTTATATTTGCAACCAGACATCACTTATTAAACAGAGTCATGACTCATTACACCTCCTTGGCGGAGGTCTGTGCTCTATTGAGAGCATCTATCAATAAAATGAATTGACAAAAATGTACATGCCATGATAACCGTTACCAGTACTGATTTGAGTATAAGTGCTTCACTTATAACTTGTGTGTTAATCTGCATACTTCTGAACGCCTGATTTGTAGCAGCTTGCAAGTTACGGTAAAGTTAACGTTACCAGTGTGGATGTAGCTTTTGCATAGAAATTTATTCCACATTGGTAAAGTAAAATGTAAACATTGGACTTTTTTTCCTCGTCAAACTCCGATGCCAACACACACTCAACCAATCATACAGCTCTCCCAGATGTGAGTGCATCTCTAAGAAATCAGTGAGCACATGTGCTGCAGCCAGTGACCAACATTGTCATCCGCAGACTGCTATGGTCTAATAATGCTTGCAGCTTCAATAGGATTATCTCTATTAGATTATAACTCAGGAGTTAATATGATCAAGCAAAGTGCAAAAAGTAAAAAAATGTAAAGGAGAAATATTCTAATATGAACAGAAAGTAAACTGTCTTCCTCTCACCTTAACAAAGTTGTCAGGGAAGAGGCCCCTTTTCCCGTTGAGGTCTCCTTCCATCCAGCCATCCTCCTCTATATACCGCACGTTCTTGATGATGTCGCCCAGTCGCAGGGTCAGCTCGTCATCATGCAGCGCTTCGTACTCATACTCCACCACGACCTCTACTCCAGGCAGGATGAGGGACGAAAGAGACGGGAACAGAAAAGGAAGGGGGCAGAGTGGTGTGAGACAGAGAGGAAGCCAATAGAAAGGGGAGAGAGGCAACAGGAGGTGCGAGTGCGCCGCAGAACAGAGACAAACAAGGAAGAGTAAAGAGAAGGAAAAGACAGTTACAGGAAGGGCATAAGGGTAAGAGCGATAAGACGAGGAAGTTAGGGAAAGAAAGGGAGAAGGGAGTGATAAAACAAACAAGTCATAGATATTAACAAAATATCAAAGTGACATCTTAAAATAACAGCAGCAGCATCTAAATAGTTTTCTATTCTTTGCTAGGCCAGAGTGACGGTGATTCCAACAACTTTTGCATTTCACCTTTACAAAAACATGAGAACAATACTACTGGTTCAGCATAACATAGGAAAATCTTTCTTCTTGATTATGAAACTACTGCCTGATCACCAAAAGAATAATCAACATAAAAAGACTGTGAATAAGGGACACGCTAAGAATGCAATAGTAATGGCTTCATGAAACAGAGGCACCTCATCTTGATTAATAGTGTTAAATTGTCATTTCAATGATCAGCAATAATGTGGCATTATATTTGTCATAACCAAGCATTCCTAGTAGGGCTGAAAGATTAATTGTATTTGCGATATTATTGCCATGTGATTAAACAAGATTTTCTAATCGCAAAGGCTGCGATTACGATCTGGTCACATGACACCCAAGAGTAAAGCAGTCTGCAGACGAGGCATCAACTTCACACGTTACGCTGTACCTTGACTTGTTGTACAACGGCCTTAAGCTTGTCAGAAGCTGACACTACAGAAGCTTAAGTGTCACACAGGGAATGAAAGTAGCAGCCGCCACCCGCGGGTAACGTGGTGGCGGTGGGTGAAATCGTCGGGCCATAGCCGCTTTGACGGGCAGGAAAAAAATACAAAAAAAACCCAGAAAGACACGTGTAGTAAGGTAGCTTATTGTGGCGATCGGCACCTGCGTCACACACACAGTCACCAGTCAGCTCAGGAAATATCTGTGAAACGGCTTTTCAAACCTAACGCACAAGTTCGAAAGAGGCCCAGTCTGTTCTGAGTTACTGCCTGGTTACAGCTCTGCACACCAGCATCAGAGGCTGTTCAAGCAACTCCAGTGTTGTCGGAGAATTACTAAGCTTGTCTATTAAACATGAGAGGCGTCACTTGGTTTTATTTTCATTGGTCAACTTCTGAATTGAACCTCAAACTGAGTATTTTTGTTTGCTTACTGGGATACAGAATGATGGACTCCTTGGAGATCTGAACTGAGATAAGGACTCATTAATTGCTGGTTGGTAAGAGTACACTGTGGTGAAATTAGTTTTTCTTGTGGTCTGTAGGTAGTAGGGGTGTGGAAATAGATTTTTAGATGCATCTCGATGATGATCAGTAAAGTCAATGCGTAACTCACGTTAATGATTTTCACCCGCACACTGTGCAGCGCGGTAACGCTTAACGAGCATCCTCTGCTCATTCTTCAAAGGACACTACGTGACAGGCGGCAGTAGGTGACGGTGAAAACGAGCGGAGCAGAGGAAAACATGAGCGCTACGTTTCAGTCTGGCTGTAAATGTACAGTGTTACGTTAGGTCACAGCGTGTCTGTTTATTAAGTCTGTCTGTCTGTTTTCCAACTACTAGAAAGGCAGTTAGCGCTAGCAAACCTCTCCTCTAAAGACTCCTGGAAGCTGAGCAGGATGTTATTTGGCTGCTGTAAAGTTGGTTTGTTGTCATTCATCCACATATCAAGTACACAAATGAACGAAATGCCGTTTCTCAAGACCCATGCTGCTCAATACAAGATGACAATAATGAACTTGCAGGACAAGACACAAACATATTACTACACTATACGAGACAAAAAAAAGGAACCGATATGTTTAGGTGGAGTGAACGTGGTTTGTCGGGAGCATTGTAAAGTGCGTAGTTCAACACATATCTGACTCTATACTAATAACAGCAGCCTCAGAAATAAAAATAGCAGCAGCAGAGGCCAGTAATAATGCTATGCAATGTTCACTATATTTAAATGATGTAATATTAAATAGCTGCAATTCATTACTAACTACTACTTTGGATTGATACAAATACTTTACTTTAAAAGTACCAAATACTTAAACAGCGAGAAAAATACATCTTTATCCTGTTCGTTTTACAATCGCATCGTAGCACTCATAATCATAATGAGGTACCTAGAAATCCCAACTCTTGAGATTATGCAATGTGATGCATCGAGGAATCGAAATCATGAGACAAGTGAAGATGCACACCCATAGTAGGTAGGCCGACCTGATGATTTTATCTCATTATTTAATGCCATGACTTGACTCAAATTATCTTTCTCATATTATATGATATTATTATATTATATGAAATTTGATACTTCTTCTCCATCATTGCGCATAATAATAATAATTCATGCATCAGCTAAATTCATCATAACACAGGCCTGACCCATAAGAAAGAACAGTGAATGTTTAATCTATCTCATATTGTGTTGGTCGTACTATACACTGATTTACTACTTGTCCATTTTGAATAATACAGAAGGTAAAGAGCTTAAAAATTAATCACATCGCAATCTTGGTTAAAAATTTGATTATTTTCCAAAATTGTTCAGCCGTAATTCCTAGACTCCACTTCTACATAGAAAAACAAAGCCTACACATACAGACAGTGCAAACAGGTATTAACGTATCCGTAGACTAAAACACATCTCTGGTCACAAAGCGAACAGCAAACTGTGAGTAAAAGACAGCGCCAAGGGAGATCAACAGGCTGTCCAACTGTTTCCAGTGCAGCAGGTTGAGCAGCCTCTAAAAATAAACGGGCTGCAGAGGACTAACTGGTGGTGAGGTATTTTACTACGTGGTGTGGCCCTTTAACACATGACTCATAGCAGAGTGACTCCATCGGCATGGCTGGCTTCACACCAAGCCCAGCCAAAACAAAAACGTGGAGGGACCACTGCAAACTCTGTCCAACACACCCTACCAACCCCACAACATAGACACAATCACACACCTGGCCACAGTCATTCAGCACTAAACTATGATGGTCAAGCAACACAAGATTAACTGTTGGTACATGTGTATGTGTGTATGTGTGTGTATGTGTGTGGCTCTACTCTCCCTATGACATCACCAAGGTTGGCCCCAGCACTTACAGCAGTCTGGGCCAATCTCCAAGAAGGAATTGGTCCTGACCAATGATCTCAGCAACCTTCTCCTCTACATCACAAGCTCAGTGTTTAAGCTTTTGGAAAGAGGAGCAGCAGTTAAAGGGGAAAGGAGAAAGAGGAGTGGCTAGCTGCCTGCTCCACTGGGTTGTCCGCAGTTAGGAGTATGGGTCAAAGAAACCAAATATTCATCAAAGCAAGGGGTGACATCATTTTATACAATGTGCTCCAACCAGGGTTTTTAGGCCAAATACTGAGCATCATAATGCAGGGTTCCACACAGCGTAATGTACAACCTACATGCACATAAAAACGGAACCTGAAAAATGACTTACGAGCACAGTGTGTGAGTCAAGACTACAACCCAGAGAAATCCAGGACTTTAGCCTGACTTGTAGCTGCTAACTAGCTAGCTTTTCATAGTCTGGACCTGTGAAGAGTATAAAAAGATGCTGTACTAACGTTACACAAACAGTAAGTAACTGAGTCAGAAAAATAGTTTACGTCTAGTTGTACTTCTAGTCTGGAACATCCAAAAAATATGTGATTTCTGATCCAACTTGGTGAACAGACAACAAAAGTGTCAACAAATCATCAGCAAAAATCTATCTCTGGCAGTTCCACTTAAATAAAATCCAGTTTTAGCACAAATACAATCCAGATCTTTTTTTTTAAGACAACAATAAAAAAATAAATCGTCCCTCATTTCAAAAGCGATGTCTAACAGCTTGTTGCATTCCATAACTTGGTCACTCCGGATGACATAAAGAGGTCAAATGTTTAGATAACAAAAACATCTTTATTCATTAATTTCACTTGATATTGTTAATTATTGTTAAAATAAGTATTATTAACTAAACATTCAAAGTAAATAAAATACAAACGAATGACGCTCGCTTGAGGTGTTTTTTGTCGAAAAAGAGTTATTGCACTAAATGGGAGATGGAAACACCCTTAACTTGACCAAGTCGACTTAATAGTCAAACGTAAGCTGCAGGGAAATGTAGGAGCGGGGTATAAAAACAGCGCCGTCAAGTCGGACACAGTCTCCACATTCTACCTGCGTGAGCTTACTTTGAGCTCAGAACAATGACTGATCTCAGATCAGGTAAAAAGTGGCTCCAAACTTGTGCAGCTGAAGAAAAGCAACTGTCTCTTCAATTTAAAAAACATGCTGCTGATGGAGAAGGTCAGCAGCGCAGACACATACATGGAAAGAAAGAGCAGCAGAGCGGTGGGTGTGTGCGAGTGTGGAAAAATGTGAAGTGAAAGGGGAAAGAATCAGGTAGCCTAGACTAGTGAGTAAACACTAAAAAAAAGAAAAAAGATGAAGAATGAAGTAGAATTAAAATAGTGAAATTATCAATAACGTAGACTTGAAACAGAAATATACGCCGCCAACCACACTTCCACCCCTCCTCACCACAAAGTGCAATAAAATCAGTCTCAAACAACTGCCAATATAAATAGTGACCACCCGTTAAACATTTCACAACTGTGAGACTAAAGAAAAAGTTACTAAAATTAAGTAATGAATTTAACAATTAGATACGCACAGTGCAAGGTTGTAATTTAAATAGAAAACTATCTCATCTGTTCTGGATCCTCTCACAACTTTAACAGCTGTTAGTTGTTTTTAGTAATGTTCAAATATTTTTATTAAAAGTGTGTATGTTAAAGTAAAGGAGATTTGTTTCGTTTTTGTTTTTTACCGTGGTGTTGAATTGGTATGGTGGAATTTTAAAAAGGTATCAGGATCGACAACTACATTCTTGGTGTCGTGGCATCCCTACTTAGCACCAGCAATCGAAACATACCGGTGCCTGTTAATTATAAGGAGTCCCACAATGGTCAAAAGCATCACCTAGTTTATGTACGGTACTGGACAGGACCATAAACTGCCACAGCTCCAGATTGGTCGGGGCCAGGCCAATTAATTTACTGCCAGAAGAAGCGAGTAATGTCTCTGTCAGTAAAGAGTTCAGCTGCTGTTCAGTGGGTTCTAGCTACCCTGAACTCAACACGCCTTTCCCACAAAGCACTTCAGATCAACTGAAGATAAGATTTTAAACCTACTTAAAACTACATAGTATACACAACATAGTGTATAAACTAGCTCTAAGCAGTACACTGTAACCAACAGTCCAGACACATAAAGCACAGAAACAAAAACAGAGCAATACACAAAACACTCGGCCACGGCCCTAGACAGTAATTTGGGATCATCTGTCCATGTAACCACAGGAAGAGATATGGTCTGCTGTAGTAAACAAAGCAAGAGGCCACACCGAAAGACAGAATCATACTTTGTTGAGTTAATGCAACACAAAGGGCAGTACTCATCTTGCAGATGATTGAATGCGGGACAGAGGGATTTTCTGCAACCACACAGCTTACAGCGCCTCAGCAACCACACAAACACACCCTGCCCGAGGAACGCAGGCCAGCCAAATCAGTATTACTTACATTTAAAACAAAGAACATTTCTGGACATATGTTAAAAACTGCCCATATTGCTTCCAATCCTCTGTTTGAGCACATCTGCTTGGGATAATTTGCTTTACCAACCTCAGCTCCTCTGTGGTCACCACTGTCCTTTCTTTTCCAAATCAAACAATTCTTCAGACTCATCTGAAAGCTAAAAATAATTTAACTATCAAGATATAGTATTAGTACAGTTTAGTCTAAGCTTGTACCTGATGTGCTTAACACTGGACCAGTAGGTAGTAATGACATGCGGCTAAATCAAGTAATTAACGGTACTTGCTGTACATTGAGCTAACGTTATACAGCAGCCAATAAACTTAGTACTGTCAGCTTTCCAGCACTGCTTCTAGAACGTAGTCTGAAGCCCATGGGAGATGTTTGCTAGCGCTCACTGCCTTTAATTTCCAGCAGTTGGGGAAACAACAGACTGACTATTCTTGTTCTTGAGAAGATACAGCATTTATTAACTGACACACTGTAACCTACACTTTACAAGAGGGGAAGAAATCTCCTCACAATTCAATTCAACTTCGATGGGCTGCAATACGATTATGAAACGATTATAGATTCTTTTTTCCTACTTGATTTCTAGATAATTACAAAGAATTTAATTTGCACATTAAAATCTAACAAACATCTCCTAAATTGCTTAAAAGGACTAGTTCGCATCCATTTACTAGGCTTTAACAGCCAGTTTTCAGACTCCACAGAAAAATGAAATATAATTTAACCAGTTTAGTCTTTGCTTCTGGCGAAGCACTTACGCACCTCCGAGAGTTTTGCTTTTTGTGTTCCGTGTACATTACATTATCAAATAACATTTAAATAATTGATTTTAGACATTTGTTAATCGATTCAGAATCTTCCACGTCTGCATCGCGATGCATCTAAGAATCAAATTGTTCTCCCACCCCTACTGTACACTGCTAACGTTTTCCGTTGCTCTGCTCACATGGGTTACTGCGTTTAAATGGGTTACTCTGTAGTATTAGAATTTAGTTCAGGGCAGAATCTGATTGGACATTTAACCTGTCAGTCAAGAATACTAAGCCAATCCACTGCCGCAATTGTTTCTTTGCCCCGCCCCTTTTCCTTGTGAAGCGAACTCGCCGTCTTCATTCATTAATCCCATGCTTGTTGCTGGAAGACGCCAAAATGGAGCGGTAAAACGCAATAAAACACTTCACTTCAGGACTGTGTGGAACTCCAGCATTTTTGCTAAAACGATGTGTTAACGCTGATATGCTACTACATGCCGATGAGGCGTCCTCTTAATATATCAACAGCACCACTGCGAGTGTGATCTACGATCCGCTGCTGGGAAAAAGACGGAGTTGCAGTGGGATCTTGGTGAGCCATGATGGTTTGGTATTTTTATGGAAGATGTGATGTTGCTGGCATGTAGAGTTTATAGTTATTCCCCTACCTGTTTACCTAAACAGGACAAGTGTTTAACCTTGGAGCAATTGGGTGCCTTGATGTAGTTCAAGTGTTTTCTTTTCTTGTTGTGGTACCTTTATAATCAATACAGTCGGTAAATGCAGTTCTGTGTGGTTCATTGATGTTTAACCAGCTCCATAACCGAACCTACACTAGTCCTTTGGGCCATTTAGGTATAAGTTGTACCCCAGGGCTTATCAAGAGTGCTACACACCTGCGCTGAATGAAGACAGGAAAAACACTACATGAACCAGCTGACTATCTGTCCATGTTATCTTTTTGCAACTTGCCGTTCAATAGACCTGCAATGCAATCATTATATTTCATATGCTGCATGTGTTGCTACCTTTAACTATCTATTCACATCTGAAGGAACATGTTTTCAGTTACTGATTACATGTAATCAGTCTACTAAGATTTTCTTTGGTGGATTACAGTCCTAGTCTAGTAATCTCAAAGTTCCTGGTTCGATCCTCACCCATCAGTGTATGAATGTGAGTGAATGGGTGAATGTGGGCATATGTTGTAAATAGGTGGGCAGATTATAAAAGCACTAGGGCGGAACGATTTTAGGAAAAATCAATTTTTCTGCCAGAAATCGCGATTACGTTTCGATTTGCGAGTTTTTTTGAAAGTTTAGTTTAAGTTTAATATTCACTGGCAGTCTATTTTTGACAGAAGCAGCGTCAAGCAGCACAGAGCACATGAACCGGGCAGGAAGTCAGACACAGAATGGCATAGAGAATCCGGTCAAAATTCAAAATAAAACACCTGCATTCTCCCGATCGTATATCAACAATAAACACAGTTAAAACAGACAGAAAAAGAAACAATTTAACTATGTAGCCTACTTAATCATGACAGAAGCACACAAATCAAGGACAGCTGAACAAATCTGAACAAGTCAGCAAAATCAGGCAGGTAAAACGCTCTTATTCTGAAAAGCTCCATGTGGGATATGTAGCCTGCAGAGAGCAGAATGGAACGGGCTCAACAGAGTTGTTATCCATAGCTGAAGCACACAAAATGACAAATTAACACCACATCAACAACGTAGGGCAGGCTAAACACTCCGCTGCTGAAACACTCAGTGCGAGTTGACGCCAGACAAAACCGCGGCACAGCCGCCAGCACCATTATCCCACATATTCCTCTGGTTTCCTTTGTTGTTGTTAAATGTACACGCCCTGTGCCCACTCTGATTGGTGAGTAGAACCGTAACAGGAGGCGCATGGCACTTCTGATTGGCGAGCAAGTCTGTCACACAAGGATGACAACGGAATGAATCTGTTACTGCGTTTAAAACAGGTCAGATGCGCTGTAAAATAAACCTACATTTAAATCGCTGTCTTCACGATTAGCTAGTCGCATTCTTTCAAATCGCAGTTTCCATTTGAAAATGATTAATTGCTCAGAATGTAAAAAAAAAAAAAGCACCATGTAAATGCAGTCTATTTACCAAAACACATTTTCACAGACAGTGAAAGCAGAGACGTTGAGTGCAGTCTGCTATTACCCTGTACAACAGATGAAAATAATGTGTGCCACAATCTTTGGAATGTACGGCTTTAGTCCAAAGCGCTGCTAAATTTCATTGAAAAGCTTTGTAGATTTTAACCTTTATTTTAATCTATATCTATATTTTTAACATGTAATAGGTTTAACTAAATCTTGTGAACAACTTTCTAGGAAAGGCATGTATAAAAAAAGTGACATTACCCTTGTTTTAGGTAGGAATGTGTGGCGATAATGGCTGTGACTGCAGATTGTCTTGTCTTTATTTGTTTGAGGAACAAGTAATAAACATAGATGAATTCTGAATGAATGCATGTGAAATACCAGCAGTGGGGCAGTGGACAAAGTCTTCTCGGTTTGTTCCTCAGAGGAAATGCCTTTCTAAATACATTAAACGCAGCCAAAATCAGTCAGTGTAAAAGTGGTTTGTGTGTGTGTGTGTGTGTGTGTGTGTGTGTGTGTGTGTGTGTGTGTGTGTGTGTGTGTGTGTGTGTGTGTGTGTGTGTGTGTGTGTGTCAGGAGTGAACTTCCTGCTAGTTCATTGTCATCAGGGTCAATAATTTACTTTTTTGTCAACCTGGCAATGGCTGGTAAACTGAGAACATTTACGGAGTTGGCTGATGAACAGATAGCTGACTGGATCCATTATTAGCTTGTTAGCTCGGTTAGCCATGCAGCTAGCTGTCCTATTAGCTGACAGCCCGCCTCAGTATGGTGACCCTGGTTAGGTGGCATTAGGGGGATTCTGGCCTAAATAATTCCACTAACTAAACCTGAGACCTTCCTTGTGTAATGAAAGTGAAGAAAAACAACAAAGTAACATTGACTACAACTATCCAAGGTCAAATCACATTACGGCCTTCAGTCAGGGTTTACCCTGATGTTTTTGCTAAGAAGGAGAATCACATGGAGGTAGTTCATCCAGTGATGGCCATTGACCCAAGAACAGCTACATTGCCTTGTCTGTGATATTCATACTGGCTTATTATTAAGCTTGTCCTGCCAATGTACACTGTAAGTCTTTTTGAATGTAATTAAGTTGGTAATTGAGCTTTCATTGCTAAAGCAGAAAGCTAACTGCATGCATGTCTCCCTCATCTTTGTGTCAACGTATCAGTGTGGATGTGGGTCAGGAGGTCGGCTCAGTCATTCATGGCCTCCATGATGTCAGGCTGTGCAACGTATACTATGATGCTTACATCCTCTAACTGGTGTCACACATGCAGAGCACTCAAAAGTCAATAATGTGAAGTTCATTTTGTAATATTCTTCTTTATATGCAGCCAAATCTGAACACATTATTCAACGACACAAGATTTTATCTACAGCTTTCTAAAACAACATCATAAGGCCCAGCAGCAGCCATAAATGCACCGCAAGAGCTGTTCTGTTGTCATAAATGCAGAAATAGGTCAAAAAGTTAAGAGCTATCGCCAAAAGCGCATCTACTAAATGGTGTGCTGTCAAGCAGATGATGGGTAGAGCAAGAGTCAAGAACTGTGCAAGAATGAGAAGAGATACATAACCAAGGGAAGAGTGGATCAGGGCTCTACAGAGCGAATATTTCAGTCACATATGCCTGTAAAAATGTATGTGTGAACCAGAAAAAGTAAAGACTCTCCGCCAGTGTCGTGTTGTTTCAGTATTATTAATGCTGTGATTCACATTTTGAACAAGCACCGCTAAATCTAAAAAAAGAGCAGGGAGGCATTACATCAGCCGCTGAGAACGGACACTGCACTAAGTATGAGGTTCTGCAGCTGAAGTCGTAATAGTAATAGTAATAATAATAATAATCTTTATTTGTAGAGCACTTTTCAAAAACAAGTTACAAAGTGCTTTAACAAGTGTAAAGACAATAATACAAAAACAATACAAGATAAAAGCATGAAAACATTGAAAAGACTAAAAGACACGTTTAAGATAAATATAAAATTAGTAAAATAGAATAAAATAAAAGGGATAAAATAAAGTCCAAGTATGTGTAAGATCTAGGGACAGGAAAAGCAAGGTTTGGGTTTGGCTAGTGGGCTATTTAGCTTTATCAGGTGCCTTTTGTTAAACAGTGTTCCAACTTTTCATAAAGTCCATGCGCTCGTCAATGTCACTTTTTGTACAACGACCAATCACAGTCTAGATGGGGCGGGACATTAGACAAAAGTTGACATGCTAAAGCAAAACTTTTGAAATGTTTAACTCTTTGTTATGCATAAATGGTTATGATTATTGATAAGTTAGTACTTAGCAGTAAATAAGCATTAACAAATTACAGACTAACCACTGTGTAGGTCTTTTCTCTTGCAATTCAGCATTTAATGAAGACAAACATTGCACAAAAATTAAACTACTGTATTATCCAACTGGATATATAATAATATTATAGTAGTAAGCTATATAGTATTCTACTATATATAATAGACTTTATTAATCCCACAATGGGGAAATTCACTCGTTGCATCAACTTTAGTACACAAACAAACCAAAAACAGAAGCAAACAGTAGACAAATAAAAAAAATATGTGAAATTATATGAAATATATATGTAAATATATATAAATATATGAAATTACAATGAATATAGTAACATCATATAATTCATATACTAGAATTTTACTAACACTATACTATTAAATAAACATTATACTTTTTTTCATGTTATACTATATGAAGCCACGCCTACTAGTTCTTCCTCCAGGTTGTGGATAGAGCCTCTGCAGTGCCAGGATGCCACTGTGCCAATATGTACTGTTTCTAGCCGCCTCCTCCTGAGGGCAACACGCTGCCCATGTTCTATTTTTCACCTGTTTAACTAAAGTTATAAATATTGTTTGATCTTGTTTATATAAAGTGTGGCGTGGTTTGTGTGGGTGGTGTACTGTGTATTCGTCCCACATTCCACAAGCTGCAAAGCGCCAATCACAGTGGTTTTCTGTGATGACTGTTTTCACTCACACACGCAGTATAATTATGTATGTAAGAGATTGTTTCTTAATAAACTCTGTGCTCCTACATTTCCCAGTGTGCTCTTAAATGTTTTCATTTAGAAAAAAAAAAAACATTCATGCAACAAGTACTTGCATAATATCAAATGCACATGGTATAGTCTACACTTATGGGCAATAATGAGAACCTAAGCTGAGATGTTTGATATATTCCAGGCTGATTCTGAGCAGTTAAACAGTATCATAAGTAACTCAAATCTTTACTTTGCCTGACTTTGTGTGTGTCTAGATAATAGCCCTAGTAAAATTAAATTGCTCTTTGTTTAACCAATAGCTTCAAGCACTGAGCAAAATGATAGTGATGGGAACAAAGTTCAAGACTTTTGAAACTTGTTGGTTAAGTGATGAAATATCTACAAGACAAAACAACAAGTCCAGTTTTCTTTGACGACAAAAAAAAAAAAAAGCAGAAATAACAAATTAGACAGACATGAGTAATAAGCCCATCCCCCACAGCCTTTGCAGTTTAGTTTTGCTTGTGGTTGTAAAATGTACACATCCTGTGCCTGCTCTGATTGGTGAGTAGGACTGTAACAGGAGAAGGGTGGCGCTTGTGATTGGTTAGCAAGTGTGTCACACAAGGACGACAATGGAACGATATCATTATTGCACGACAGTTTAACATGGGTCAGATCTGCTGTATATAACCCTACATTTTAATCGCAGTCTTCACTATTAGCTAATCGCGTTCTTTCAAATCGCAATTTAGATTCAAAAACGATTAATCATTCAGCCCTAACACTTTGACAATTGTCCAATAGACAATTAACCACATCGGTAACTTTCCCAAGGAGTGCATGTGCTCCTAAGAGAAGAAATGTAGAGCACAGTGAATAATGTTCAAGCAACACAGAGTTTATTAACAATGTATTACATAGATACTGTGTGTGTGTTTAAAATACTAACAAAGCTTTTTAAAACACTCGCACACAGTTCCTCCGGCAGGCTGTGGATAGAGCCCCCGGAGTGGACAGACGTGTATTTGGCCAGAGCCAGGATGCCATTGGGTCAATATGTGCTGCTTCTAGCCGCCTCTTCCAGAGAGCAAAACGCTCCCCTTGTTCTGTTTAATTAAAACCCTTGACCTCATAGTTCACTGGCAAGGTTTGTACTGTAAATATGCTAACTTATTTAAGGTGGGGTATTTTTTTCAATTCATGTCAAAATCAATTATCTAAATGTTAACTGATAAGGTAACGTTGACGTGCACATAATAAAGACATATTTCCCTACATTCTGTGCATCACTGCTGCTGAATAAATGAGCACTGCTTCTAAATTTCACACAATCGTTAATAATAATAATAATGCACAACTAATGATTTTTCCTCGCACCCTGTGCGAGCTGGGCAGCTCCCTCTCCTCATTCATCAAAGGACGTCTACGTGATAGGTGGTTAACGCTAGCGAAAATCTCCGTGTGCTTCAGACTCCAGTCTGGAAACTGAGCAGGACTAGACGGGGCATAGTCACGTGACTACACACACGGTACTTTGTTTTTAAGGGGAAAATACGTGAACACGTACACGTACACGTACACGTACACACACACACACACACACACACACAGTGGGGGATATATTAATAGGATTAAAAAACGAAATAATCAGCATGGTAAGAGGCTCTGAATTTGGGTTACGATTACTTTTTAATTAATCATCCTGTCCTACAATAACACTCTTCTCATTTATGCATCATTTAATGTAAATCACATTGTCATTCAATGTTCAATATATTTACACAAAACCATTACATGCATGTTTGCACAGTGTATTATACAGTCAGTGCCTAAAAACCACAAACCTGGTGGGTTTGGTTTGAAACACCACCACAGATATTCCCTGAGCTTACTGGTGATGTTGTGTGTGAGACGTGGGGATGCGCACCGATCACTACGCTAACCTACTAAATGTGCGTTTTCCCTGTTCTGCAATTTCAGACCCTGATCATAACCATTAATACACCAAACTTTTTTTAATGTTTTGCTCATGAAAAGCATAGCTGGGGGGTTGTAATCTTTACTCTCACACTGTGCTCGTAAATTATTTTTGCTGGTTCACACGTGTCTATTTTTAGGGCCATATGAGAGTGAAATACTGACACTTTAGAGCCCTATGATACAAACCACATCATTTCATTTCCTGCAGATTATTTAGCATTGCACACAGGTTTACAAACCACCAGCAACAAAAGGAAAATACAGTGAACCGTCTCTGATGTGGGTGCTGAAAGAGAGGTGAGAGATAATGACAGAAAGGTGGTGTGAAAGAGAAAAGGAGGAATACACGCTAACACACTAAGAAAAGTGCTATGTTTCTCAGTAACAGTAGCATGACACCTAGGCCCTGGGGAGAGGCAGCTGAGGATTCCTGACATATTTGTAGCAGGTGAGACACACAACGAGAAAGGGAGAGAGATGATCAAAAGCTAAAGGAGTCAAGTTGAGCTGGAACATGCTCACTGATAAATATTAGGCTACATTATTATTAAGTATTAAGTATTATATTTGCAGAATTAGATTCCAGTGGTGGCTGCGTGGGATTGTTTTTGTGTGACTCCAGAGCGCTTTATGGAAAAAAGATGTAATCATGTCCCTGTACTTCTAACTCAACTATTTGAACCAGTAATCTATTTTTAAAATATTTTTTTCAGAAGCACAGCGAGAGCCACGATAGTTCTCTACATATAATAATCACAGTGTAATGGGTGCCTGTGTTATTGAAGACGGCGAATCATATGCAGCAGGGTCCTTCATCAACATAACAGATACAGGCCACAATAGCAAGCTAGGTAGCTAGCACGTGTGCTATTTTAAAGTTAATAAATAAATAAATAAAACTATCGTATTGAACGGAAAATGCTACATTAGAGATGAACGTGCAAAGCAAAGTACATTTCCCTAGAAACAAAAGCTATTTCCAACCTGATGCACTTTGGATGGAAGTTATTCCAAAAACAAACTTGATTTCAATTATTGACTAAAGACTTGAAGCTTGACCTGGACTTGCACAGTAATAAAGTAACACGTAGGTTTTAGACTTTCACTTAAATAGGTTTGTCAATCGGTAATTTTTAGATACTTGAGCAATTTCTCATGGGAGACATTGTAATATAGTGGAGAAAAGCTTTTCAGTACCCTACTCACCCCTGGTCTGTTTGAGTTTTATTTAAGCAGCATCACTGTTGTTATCAATGTAGTTAATAGACAACGGATTAAACAATCTCCTCTCTCATTAAATACGTGAAAATTAGTTATGCAATGTTGTTTGTAGGGGTGTAACGAGTCACTAGACGAGTTTCAAGATTGGATTCACAAGATCGAGACAAGACGAGATTTTAACAATATTTTTAAGAAATCTTTAATGCTGAATTATAAAAAAAAAAAAAAAAAAAAAATGTAATTCCTGCATTCTATTGAATTTTTGTGCACCAGTTTATGGTGAAAATGTTTTTATTTATGTAAAGAGAAACACAAAATTCAGGTGGCAAGTGACAATTCAAAATCTAGAGCCTAACTCTACCAGAATCTAAGTCAGTGCAGCCCTCAGTCATTCTGTGCTGCACTCTGATCTGTTTCTCTTGTAGATCAACTTATTTAATATCATCCCTGCTGAGTCATTATTTAGACATCCCTCCTCTTTTGTGTCTTTGTTTGGGGAAGTAACCTCTTTAAATGCTTGTGGTACCTTTTCACCACAATGCTAAATTATTTCATTTTAATTAGTTAGAAACTCTTGTACTTTATTAGCTCCAGTGTTTCAGCAGCTTTTCTGCTCATGTTCAAAACTTTCTGCACATTCACAGTCTCTCCCACATATCTGTGTTCTCTGACATTCTCGGAAAAAAGTCATAATATTACCAGACCATCGTCATCATTTAATGAGAATTCCACCTGCCCTTTACTCTGTGGTGCATTGCGTTATTGATCCGCTGGTAGTAACGTTTGAGACCGTTTGACCGACGCAATTTAGGACTGCATGTGAAACCAAAAGTAACTGAAAACACTTGAGACAATGAAGTAATCTGGTGCCATATAGCAGAGTCAGAGTGTCTTTATCTGTCACCTTAGTGCACAGCAAGCCGCTAACAGCAGCTTTATGGTGCTAGTGCGAGGTGCTAGTATGGTCCTAAGCTGCGTGCTAGTCAACAACATTGCCAAGCAAACTCCTTTTTGTAGGTTGACCGTGTCTTTTTCAGACGTAGTTACATCATTACCTTCAGGGCATGTCTATCAAGTCAATTTACATACCGCCGGTGCCGGTGTGGAGCAGAATGGCTGTCCACAACTAGCCACTGTGCTGTAGTAACGTTATAACTAAAATCATATATAACTAAATTCAGTCTTCCGACACACTACTCTTCTTAGTTAGTGAGCTTCAAATTTGGTTCACTGTCCACAGTTTCTCTAGACTGTCACTCAGGATCACAACGTACAGTAAAACAACACAAAACACAGCAACACTTACACCTTCAGAATTTGAAGTCGGGTCACGTACAGCCCATGGCGATCCATCCTTGAACCGTTACAGAGCTTGTTACGGTTGTGGAACTTTTGAAGTACTCATTTATTAATTTAACACGCCCTGAAGTGTAAAGTATGAACAGTGCGGTTGCTGCGGTGCTTGCCATCCTCCACGGTAGGCTTGACCAATAGCTTCGTATTTCAATTTTGCGGTTATCGCGACAGCCCTACTAATCACAGAGAATTTACACTAGTTACACTACGCTATTGTTGGTGTGCAGCTTTGTTATAAATGTCTGTGAGTGTACGTATTGTCTTTCCAGCATACCTCCATCATGTTCAGTCTTGCTTGGAGTTGGGTTCTTCTTATCAGAGACTATGTATCTTTCTTTCTCCTCAGAGTGTTCTCCAAGAGCTGCACTGAGAGTGTGACTCAAAACACCGCTGACTGTTATGGTCAGTATTCAAACTGAGAGTGTCTGTCTCACTAGACACATGCATTGCAAGACTTTTTAATCAACTGGATTCCTTTCAATGCGTTCTCTCTATCTCTATCATGTCCATGTGCCAGGTCGAGGTTGAGCAGAAGGAAAGGAAAGGTTATTGTAAAAGTCCTCTCCTCGCAGGTAAACGAGTTTGTACAATAAGGCTCTTATATAACCCTACCACAGACAGGGGGATGTTAAAGCGGAGCGAGGGGGGGGGGGGGGGGGGGGGGGGGGGGGAGGGAGAGGAAGGGGGAGGAAATACTCAAGGCCACGCAGGCGAGCTGACTGCCAGGCAGACTGTCTAAATCAGTGCGCTCTCTGTCCTTCTGTAAGTCACTCACACACACAATCAGTGAGGAGGAAACTCATAACTGCATTCCTTCCCACTGATCTGAGAGGTAGCTGATATGAAAGTGTTACCAAGAGAAATCAAGTCAGAGGGAGCTGCTGCTCTTCTAAATGAGAGCCTGACGCCTCTGGTTCACCTTTATTTACCCGCTGCACAGACTGAACATTACAGCTGAAGATGGGCACCCCTTGCCAAACATTACACATACCTAGACGCTAAGTTTGGACAGCCAGACAAGCAAACACACTTTGAACCGTGCCTATTACTATTGCTGAAGTTATTAAACCTAACGGAACCTAACACCCCTGCTTCACAAATAACACCACTGATAGTTCTATGAGGAAACAAAAGGCTTGCAGACACGTGCACGCGATGGCTGTGCCTGTCAAATGTTAAAGACCAAACATGCCAATGACTTCTGAGAGGAGACATATGTACTACTGCATATTACACACATGACAGTGGAGACTAACTGATCAGACAGTTATGCTGTGACAAAAGCGTAAATAATGTGTAGCAAAGTAATATTAACATCTAAAGCTTGTTTTATGGTACAATCGTGCGTGTACACAAGAGTGCAGCTGCACCAAAACACAACACTGGGACCAATCAGTGAGGTATCAGTGGAGCGCCAATGGATAAATAGGTAATGAGTGTAATAATAATGATATATAATAATGAAATATAATCACTAACAATGTACAATGTAATTCTTGCCTTATTACACTAAATTAAATATCTGTGGGTTCTATACTGTTAGTGATACAAAACAAGACAGCTGATGTCTGTAGGACTCTGTGATGGGCCGTTTTCACTGTTTATTTGGTGTTATATACACTAAACGAATAATGGAGAAAATAATCTGCAGATTAATCGAAATAATGAACCGGTTGTTAGTTGCAGGCATGTCGTGTTTGCAACTCAGGGGACTTTAATTAAATTTAATTAATTAAATTAAAAATGCAATGGTGGCCCGTGTGAGGAAACTGAGACTGCCTGACATGTTCCCTCATTCTGGATCCAGTGAAATGTCTGGCATTACTTTTAGTGGCCGACCGACATGGCTTTTTTAATGGCCAATGCCGACATTTAGAAGGCAGGGTGGCTGATGGCTTACATATAATACCGTTATCAAGAAAAGTCATGTACAATCTAATATATATGGTTTTAGATGGAATGTTTATTAATGAATGAAATAGAAAAATACATGGGGCGCTGCTGTAGATTTCAGAATGTGACTGGTGTTTAAGGGAGAGCAGGGTATAGTTTGTACAGTCTAACTATATATATTTAACACTAGCCAGTAATGGTTTTAGATTAGATCTGCTGTCATTTGGGATGGGGAAAACATTTAGAAAAGATGATGGTGACTAAAGAAAGTTAGTGCTCCAAAGTAACTCTCTCACCACCTGCCCAAAACTCACAAGGGGGAGGCTATGTATGTGCAAAGTTACAGTAATTACAATAAGAAATAATTGTATATAGCATCAAATGAGGTTACTTACTTTTACCACAAATGAATTAATTAATGAATTATTACTTTTTAGGACCAGGTTAACCATGCTACAGGCTAGGTAAACTTCAGCAGTTATGTTCAAACCACGGTGGGAAATTAACACGAACCACATGCTGGTAAATATTGGTCGAGGCAAGTGAGGTTAATATTCTATCGCACAATCTTTTACATGTCCAGTCTTTGTTTGGGTGGTTCAATAGAATCCTGCAGTGAAGTTGGCTAATGGAATAGTTATATAGTGGGGTGGGGGGGGGCAGGCAAAGCTCCGGGATTTCCAAACACTAAACAGGTAGGCTACTGGTTGATTCACTAAAATCTAAGAGCAGTTCAGTCAAAGCAAATACAGAATATGATGGACTCTCTCTCTCTCTCTCTCTCTTACACACACACACACACACACACAGAGCTCGGACATGTTCACACACAGCTGAGATATCCTCAGGGTTGAGCCACCAGAGAAAAGGCATACCAAAGAAGAGTACAATGCATTACAAACTCCTGTGAACCTAGCTAAGCCTGTTTTCGTGGATTCTCATCGGGAGTGATTGTCAGAAGAATTATATTTTCCACCTGGGTTCACATTTTAAAAAAACCCCTAGCTTGTTGTCCAATGATCTTCTGGACCGTTCTTCTCTCTGCAGTAAAATGTTAATTTCATGTGTCTCCTGGACCCACACTGCAGTGCATCACTGTGACACTGAGCATACTCTTAATATTAAGTGTAAACTATTGGGTTCATGTAAAGCAGTTTTGTTTTAAGGCGTTCTCACACTTGTGACTGTCAAAACCACAGTCTGCAAGCATACAACTCGGAAGGCTGAGAGAGGCCTCGCTTCCAACCTGTTTTACAACATAGCACAGTGCTTAAAACAAGTCCTACTGCACACGACCACAAAAGCCGCAGGCGACACATCTAAACAGGTTTCATGATACAGTACAGGGGGTTTGCAATACACAAAGATCAGAGTGTTTCCTCTACATTCAGTCAGCATGACCATCACAACAACCACTCTCTTTGTGACAAAGTAAAAACAAGCACAGTCCACCCCTGGTGTCTTCTGGGTTTTGTTTTGTTTTTTTCTAACTCTTGCAGAAACTATCTTTGGTTGTAACTACAAAGTTTTCAGGGCTGGCAGTGAAATACCCTCGTTATATGTGGTGACACTGGGGTCAAGTGTTAAGTGGAGATAAGCAAATCAAATCAGTGTGCTCCAGTATCTGGGTTTTCCCCTGAAAGTGTGCACCTGTGTCTGCTGCATGTCGCTTGGAGATGCACGGATAACCCCGTTCCCGAAGCGTTACATGCTTTTGGGCGTGGGATCTCATTGTAAAGGATGTCACTGTCATGGAAAGAATGTAAGTCACAGGACACAGTGCGCACAACAACAATGCAACTTATCTCTTCTTTACATCAGACCTCAAGCAAACGTCAGACAGGGAGGTTACTACCAGAATAAGCAAACGTTAACTTATGGAGTTTCCTGCCTGTGGAGTTATTTCGACACACACAAAGTCCCAACTTTGGATACACACAGCACAGCCAAGCGAGAATAAACTTGCAATTCCAAGCTATTAAAATAGTTTCAGGACCGTAAGTGGTTTCGCAGATATCTTGCTGACATAAGCTTTGAGGCAGCTCACGTTAACATTAGCTGGAAATGCAGCCAAATCCAAAAGGATGGATGTGGCGTTATCCAGTTAACCAGCCTGCTAGCTGGGCTAGGCTAAGCAGCTAGCTAACAGGCTTGCTAACTTTAACTCCCTGCTGGGGAAAAGCCGATAGCGCGGTGTCGGTCACTGACACTCGGTTTAACGTAAATGCCTTACGTGTGTTCGACTTGCACTGCGTGGCCGAGTCGGAAAGAAGGAGCACATAACGTTATAAACAACACAAGCGCCACATCATGGAAAACTCACCCATTCCTGTCCTTCGCACCGCCTCGCTATCAAACGTCGGGAATCTCTTATCCAGCAGCCTTACTGCTAGGTAGCTACTAGCCAGGTAGATGTGTATAATCGACCACAAAGTGTTTGGGGTTTTCTGTCGATTCACTGCCGAAAAAGAAGTTAAGTGAGCCGTATATCCATTCGCCCTTGCCCCAGCAGCGGCAGCAGCAGCCTCCCCAGTTCTCTCTTGGTGGTGCTTCAAGATTATTGTGCAGGAAGTTACCCAGGAGTCTCCACCTTTCTTGGACTTGCCTCCGCGGCGGGTTGCTGCTGCTGGCTGCCTGCTGCCACCAAAATACTAAACAGCAGGAAACTTCGCGATGTTTCAGGCGGGACAGTCCCACGAGAGGAATGTTTAATGGAATGTTGATCCCCCATGTATAACTGGCCCACTCAGCAAGCACACTAACTACTGTACGTGTGTGCTAAGAGAGAGAGAGATGGAGACTTCACACACTTACTCCAGCTTCTCCCAACCCTTGTGACATTTGTGGTTGTTTTCTGCTGATCCACTGATCATTAGGGGTGTTGGAGTTTTATGGGAATGGGAAACAACTCTACCCCTCGTTAAAAAAAAATACGGCACAAATACTATTACCACTCATGTGAAGTGTTAATGGCGTTATCTGGAAGTCTTTATCTTGGATGACAGTGAATGATTGACTAGAGGCTGCTTCTGTTTGCACCAGAGTGCCATGGCTTGTGATGTTTGAGGAGAATTTGAAACACAAAACTGCTCACTATGAAAACCTCAAGTCATGGTGCCAAGGGAAGAGAATCTGCAGGACACAAACACAAAAGACCCAAGTATTAATCACACATAAAAATAACTGCATGAAAAGAAAAGAAATAAACTGTTGCTGTGTCATGAGAATAAGTATAGTGGGCCTACAAGAAGGCCAGTCTATGAAAATGTTATTTTAAGGCATGATTAATGATAAAACAATGACTTGACACTGCAACAATTACTTACATGTGAAGTGCAGACTGTTAAATGTTAAAACAGATGCAGGTGTGGTGGGTGATATCTTGTCAGACAGGTTTTCAAAGTCTGAGACTGTGGGCCTCCCCTCAGACAAAGCTTGGGAAAAGGCACCCCTTAACCCCCCTTGTTTACTTGCTTAGTTTCACTCAATTCCTGGATGCCTATTGATACCAGAGACACTCAACAATTAAGCCAAGATAGTCTAATATTGCTGTTTGACGTGACTTCAGATGTCAACAAATACATTAAATAAAGACACACTTGTTTTGGGAACAAAGGTAGGCTATTCTGTGATCTTCTTTTGGTAACTAATGTAATAACTAATGTAAAATTGTTTCAGTTCCATTCACTGAGGCCCCATCCACACTTTTTAAACAAAAACAGTTTTAAAACGAATACAGTCTCCGTCCACACCAGCGTTTTAGCTGCGTATCAGAGTTGATTTCCGTCTATATTAAAACAACTGAAAACACACATCTAGTGCCCGTTCACGTACACTGGGCATGCGCGTGCCGGTGTAAACATGATGGTCTATCCGTAGTTATACAAGATTTGGAAAAAGAATAAAGTAATGCACACGAAGAACCACACCAGATTTAATAATAACAATAACAAATTGGGACTGTTGAATGTAACAAGGGAGTTAAAAGCAGCTGTAGCCTGAGCCTCCCCTGAAACTGTTTGGAGGC
>NC_060159.1:5080159-5088588 GCF_021292245.1 Micropterus dolomieu
CCCCTCGAACTGTTTGGGGCCCCCCCCCCCCCCCATGCATCACTCCTCTGTTCTAGGACAATGACATGAACATGTGGCTTTCAAGGTTGGTTTTGACGGTTCCCAATAAAAAAAGCAGTTCTTGTGTTGGTTGGAAACTGTTGCAAAAGTAAATGTTGTATCTATGTTCTAAATATCTTAAGACAGGAGAATACATGTATATATGTAAAGTTTAGGTAATATGCAAACACTATACAGTAATAATACAATAATAAGAAGCATATATTAGAAATGGAAGAGAATACTACGATAAAGAAAGTATGTGCATGCAGGTTTATACATTATAATGAAGTTGGAGATGTATATAGGTGCAAGTGTCTGTAGTGGTTTGTTGAACAGGGTGAGAATTAAAGCTGTTATACCGACAAAGCCACCAATACAAAGCACCTCATCTTTCCTCATGTGTTGAAAACTAAAGAAGCCCTAAGTGGCCATCAATTCAAATATATATTTTTACTCCGTTTTCCTGTATTAACGGGATAATTTTCTTGTGATCTTGAGATAACAAACCATAGCTGAATATATGGGTGGGCAGGTGCGTTTCTGTAGGATAATTTTTCTTCTTTTGTGTGTTTCTTTATTATCCTCTTTAGCAAAGTTGCTATGAAGAGATTAAGGGGAATCCAATCACACATTTTCCAACAGCTATTTCAAAGGTTCTGAAATCGCCGGAGTGCACACAGTCCAGCATGTGCTTTATTATGAGCATGTGAAACAGTGTCTTCATAAAAACTTTATTGAAGAGGATTATGAAAAAAATAAATAGACAAAAAAGCTTGTGTTCAGTGAGGATTGAACACAACCATGTGACTATGAGTCTTGCACTTTACCAACTAAGGTAACCAGTAACACAAAAATTACCTTTAAGAAATGTTCCTGCCGACCCCTGTGTTAAATTACTGTTTTGTTATCTCAAGATCATGAGAAAATGATCCCGTTATCACGGAAAAACGGAATAAAATTTTTTTTGAAACGATGGCCGCTTAGGACTTCCGTAGAACACAGATCCATAATAATGTTGGGAGCTATTTTGTAGCCAGCTGACCCTGAAGGGTGCACTTGTGTGATTACTGTTCAAACTTTCCTCCAAACTATTCCTCCACTTTTCTAATCCCCCCTCCCCCATTTTGTTCTTTTCTATCTCTTTCTGATTTTCTGATTAAAATCCACTTGACCTAATGAGCTTTGGAAGGGTCATAAAAAGGTCACAATAGGACCTTTCCCATCTGTTGAGTGACAACAAGCTATTTGAAACATTCACACCACGCTCCAAACAACGTGACTGCATGGAAGTAAGTGATGTGAGAAATTTCTCCATGTTCATAAATCAATCATACCGCTGACAAGTGTTCAAATGTGTGTCTGACAAATTGTAAACAACTTAAACAAGATTTACTTTTACATGCTTCTCTGTGCTTCCATTAGAGCGGGTAACCACCAAAAGCCCTATCATGACAGTGTCTGCCCCCCGGACCACACATATAAATTAAATCAAAAGTAAACAGAAGAGAAGTCATACATAAAAACCTAAAAAGAATTTACACCACCACTGCTAGAGTACACAACAATAGGAGAAATAAATGTGGATCGCTGTCATCTAAAGCTGTACTAGTAAATGATTTAATATCAGATTATCATCTAGATTTATTTTGTCTAACTGAAACCTGGCTGGTTCATGAAGAATGTGTGTGAATCCACTCCCCTGAGTCATATTAATACTCACATTCCTGGAGGCAGCGGCCCAGGAGGTGGAGTTGCAGCTATCTTCTGCTCAAGCCTTTTCATCAACCCTAAACCTAAACCAAATATATAACTCTTTCCAAAGCCTTGTTCTCAGTCTCTCACACCCAACCTGGAAAAACACTTTCAACTCTCTTTGTTATAGTGGACCACGCTCATGGTCCATATTTGGAATGTTTAGAGTTTGCATCAAGTTTAGTCCTTAAAATAGATAAAGTGAGTATTGGTGATTTTAACATTCATGTAGACATGAATGCAATGATTGCCTGCCTTAGTACTGTGTTTATCTCATTATTAGATTATATTGGCTTCTGTCAGAGTGTTTATAATCCACTGTAACCACACCTCGACCTTGTACTGGCACATGACCAAACTCCTTTCACTGCTAACTGCAGACGTCTTTGGCTACCAGCCATCCGAAGAGGCGAATGGAAAGATGAACTCCTTGACAATGCCGTGCTCATCAATCAGGTATATCCAGTGTACTTTACAAAAAGTGCGATCAGTCAACCAAACAACCTTTGTTTGTAGGAGAGGTACCTATGGGCTTCAACAGCCCATGCCGGCAACCTCCCCACACCTAGCCCGGATTGAAACAAACACAACTAATGTAAAACTTGAGAGGTAAACATATGGCAGTCTGACCAGATTTAATTTTTCATTAGAACAATTATGTTGTTTTTTTTCTTGTTGTACCACGGACCTCTTTCTTTTTAAGAGATGAAACTGAATATTGTTCTGTAGTTTTTGAGCTGACCGCTTGCTCTCTTCTGAGATGAACAGATTGGAGAGAAGGATGGTGATGGACAGCAGTCCCTGCTAGAATCCACTGGAATCCACAGTGGAGCTTTGAACTGTTAAGAACTGCTAACACCATAATGTAACGCTCCAGTACAGTAATGGCTACATTAGCCTCAGTTGGCTGGTGTGGAAGGTTTTGTTTAACATGATTATTTCTGGCACGAGGTGAGTGCTATAGTCAAATATTCTCTTTCAGTAGCCGCAGTCCTAAAGGTTGTCCATGGTGATCTCCAGCTCAAGTACAGCCAGTGTCAGTCTGGCCTGTTACAGTGTGAGCAGAAGGGGTTTCTATGACTGGATCCAGGCTACGTGGAAGTACCTCAAAACATTTAGTTTGAACAACAGTTCAGCTTTAGGCAGGGCTGGTAGCAGCATTTCCTGGTCTCTGGTAATGTGATTGATGATTACCTGTTGCTTTGTCCAAACAATTAAGTACAGTACACAGTACAGGACATCACAGACAGTTGGACTTGGTGGTAATATTGATGAGTTTTCTTTAGTTAATAAAGTTAGAGGAACTGTGCGTCCTCAGTCTTAGTCAGTCCATCGTGGTATTTGTACAAACACTGAATCTCAAGCATTCCTCTACCACAACAGGAACAACTTGTCACTCTATCCAGTGAAACCCCAAGATGTGGCTTGTCTTCCACTACGACAAGACCACATAGTTTCACATCAGACTTTTGATGACGCATTTTGATGATTTCATTGTACTGCCTACCGGCAGTGTCCTCCTTATCTTTTCCACAAAGGACTGCTGGGGCACGCAAATGTGTATTGTTGTAGTGAATTACCTGTTTGACAGGTTCGCTCCAGCTGCCTCACTTTTCCACAGTGCATGTGCATGAAAGGTCGTGCTTGTGATCCTTCCAGTTCTGTGTGTGTGCCAGGGCCAGGATCGGGCCTGTTTTGTAGTACTGTACTCAAGGTTTACACGCTGCTCATAAGTTCACGTTTGCTGTAGTTTTTGAAACGTCTCTTCACTGCTCTCCTGTATTTCATTTAGGCCGAGGCCTCTCAGATCGGCATTGTACAGAGCTACCAGTGGGCCTGCCAGGGCCCCGGTCTCAGTGTCGAACACGGATGCTGAATCTGTCACTGATGTCCATGCTAGTGGCCACATTTGTCAGCTCTGAAAACATAAAAGAAAAGTTTTTAAGATGACTTATTTGGTGTATAGACATTTTCATATACGTGTGATAAAAATGGCTTTATGCAATTCACTGTCCTTTTCAGTAAGTACTGTCTTTTATATCT
This sequence comes from Micropterus dolomieu, assembly GCF_021292245.1. Taxonomy (NCBI): domain Eukaryota; kingdom Metazoa; phylum Chordata; class Actinopteri; order Centrarchiformes; family Centrarchidae; genus Micropterus; species Micropterus dolomieu. The sequence continues at coordinate 5,083,997 of NC_060159.1, forward strand.
GTTTCTTCCATATCCAGATGTTGTCTAGTATACATTCTGATTTTGTACACAGAGAACGGTCTAGACCAGCGCTACAGGTACATCTAAAAATATGTAAAATCTTCCCAAATTTAATTCAAAAAGTGAAACTCTCATATATTCCAGATTCATTAGATAAGTGAAATATTTCAAGCCTTTTTTTCAATTAATTTTTATTAATTTTTATTGATGATTACGGCCTACAGCTCGTGGAAATCACAAGTCCAGTATCTCAAAATGTATTAGATTTTTTGAAGTAAGCATTCATAATACAGAAATGTCTGAGAAGAGCTTGAATCAGCTAAATAACTCAAAACACCTGCAAAGGTTTCCTGAGCCTTTAATCTCTCGGTCAGATTCTGGTGCTCACAATGAACTTTTCCACCATATTTCAATGTTTTGCATCTGTATATGAAAAGTGCCCTGAGACTTCTGTTCTGAACATTTCTAGTCCCTTTTTGCTACACACACATAAACATCACAGAGCAAAACAAGAAATGATTCACTTTGATGGAGCGAGGGAATGAATTTAAAAGTTGTACTGTATTGAGGCAGCTCACCTCACCAATATCACTGATGCTCAGTAGATGGGTACCAATGCTCTTCTGACCCTCCGGTCCCAGGACATGATAGATTTTCACCTTAAATATGACAATCATTGACACACAGACAAAAATAGCTCGGATTGCCACTGTGTTAAGGCCCTTTCCACTGTGGTATTGCATAAAAATCAAGTCATTGCTGCGCAGTGGGCATGAAGCCAGCTCACTTACCTAGCTTATCTTTCTAACACCAGTGAATGAACTGGTAGTTGAAAGGAAGTAGTTGAGGGCAAATCCATCATGACAGGATTCTTTCAGCAAAATATCGACAACCCTTCAAAAGGCAGTGTAAACATAAATTCTATGCAAAAGAGTTTGACCACAGAAGTATCACACACACACAAACACACACACACAGAGCATGCTTCATTGCTGGCCAGTATGAATGCCCAGCAGTGGTGCAGCGATGAGACTCTGCTGGAAAGAACTTAATAGCAACAGACAGCGTGTAATTAAAACATTCCAATTAATTGCAAAGCTAACTCAGAGAGTCATTTATTCTAGGTCATGTCAGCGTGTCAGCTGAACATGACCAAATGTGAAAACTGTCTATAGGGAATTTAACACATATGAAGACAAGGTAACACTTTATTTTACAATTCCATACAATTTCCATTAAGAACTATGTAGAAAACGGGAAAAGCTCTATTAAACCCACATAAATGTTAATTTACTGTCAATTTATTATAGTGGAAACTGGTCTTTAGTATTGCTTTATTTTACGGGGCTGCAATTTCCTAATTATTTTCTTGACGTTTCTTTAACAGAACTTAAAAACAGAGAGAATGTGCAACAGCATACAGTTGCAAATGACCAGTGAGTGTTTATTTGGGTTTAAATAGAGCAGTTCTTTTCGAGTAATCCTATTTTATCATCTGATTAGTACTAAATTACATAGTCCATTTCAGGAAACCTACTAGGAAATATTTTCTGCGGTGTTCCATACCTTGCTCAGCAGCTGCTGGTTAAAACCCTACTATCAGACCTTGAGAAAGGTCACCTTACACCAACACCTCGAATGTTGCTGTTGTGTGCCCAACAGTGATAAAGGGCAGTTCCCAGCTGTTTGCTCCTACGTTAACAATGTCAAATTTAGATTTTGTGCTTAGCTGTCCTGGGGGCATGTACTTGATGTATGCTTGCAGACAAATACAATGGGCACCTGAATAAAAAACAGAGCTTTATATTTACCCATTTATGCTCTAGCATAACATATTGACTATAAAGTATATGTCTTATTGTTCAGCTGCAGTAACAGTGAAGCTCAATGTTCCAAAAAAACACCTGTTGCTCATGGCTTTAGTGTGTAATCCGGAGCCACCTTGTGGACAAAAAGGTGTAAATGCAAAATGTTCATCAATGTGTTTGTGGACAACTATAACTCCTTACATGCAGTCTGTGGTTTTGTACCTGTGGGTGGAGGCTGCTGTGTAAACAGATAATGAATGACAATATAGTAAAACAGTTCTAATAATATATAATATGTATTCATAGCACAAGTTATAATTGCTGTCAGATAATGTATTGTAATAAACCCACATGTCCTTCTGGCTGCTCACAACCACATTAGTGTGTTATAAGCCATTCAATACATTTTCCTACTGCTTATAAGTGCTAAATGGGGGACAAAGTAAACTGTTCCCACCTATTTATTATTATTGCAATTTATATATCTCTATAAATAGGCCTAGTGTATTCATACTTTTTAAAACATTTTTTTGTTTTGCTTTTCATTTTAGTTGACAGTCCAGCTATGGGATTTGTGGAGAGAAACTGTGGAGATTGTTTATTGTGTGGTGTGACACTAATGGAGGGTGCACATTGTGTTTTGGGCTCAAGGCTCTGAAATTGATGTTATCTCCACCAGCCTTCCTGTGCTGTGTCTTTACTGGGTAATCTGAATACATCAGAATCAGCTTTATTGCCAAGTAGGTTTACACATACAGGAAAACTTTGTGCATAACTGCAATTAACTGCAATTGAAAACAATCTGGTATGTGAGTAGAGTCTGGGTCTGTATTTAAGTTGCAATCATCAAGTTTGTCCAATAGAGGTCAGACTAAACTTGGTATTGTTTTGATGTATCATCTACTGCAGAAGTTCTCAAGCTTTTTCACATCAACTGACATAAATCAGACCATGGACCCCAATTTGATAAGTCCCGGACCACCCATCTGACAGGATTTTGGCTTTTAGATGTTTTTTCCAGAATGTGTATGAAATCCATGACCAAAGAAGTTGCATGTTCGGTCACTATGTTTCTTGTGGATGGAATTATAGTGAAAATAAATGATTCCCCGATTTGCTGGGGACCCCCTGGAACCCCCTCAACGACCCCTGGGTGAACTTCCCACTTTGAAAACCACTGATCTACAATTGAGTTTTGTCCCTCAATTGCTTTCATACATGTAAAGGTCCAAGCTAAATCCCTGAAATTCTGTGAAAGTATTGTATGCATAATAATATATTTTTATCAGTGCCACCAAACAGCTTTATCGTAAATACTGTTTTTGTGTTTTGTCCAGTTAAACTATGTCCGTCTTGTTGCATCAAGAAATAACAAAGATGTCACATTACATTAATGAGAATTGCAAATGACATATGTGATTAATTTCCAGTGGCAATCAATCTAACCAAATTAGAACGGCTTCCACTTATGTTGAAGTGTTCCATGTGGTAGCCTTACCTACTAAAGTGTTTCCCAGATGGTGACTTTTAACGTTTCAAGCTACCTCTTTTAGCGAGGAAGGAAATATGTGCCACCCACCAACTCACTGTGACAAGCATGCTTGTCTATGTAATTTCCGCTTAGTACATGCAAAGTCAATTGTAAACTCTCAAATAAAAATATTTTTCATGAACACGATGTTAAACTGTTAAACTGTTAAATGTTAAACTTTGGAATCCCACTTGTAAATGTCAGTTAAAGCCTGTGTCTTTCAGTTTGGTCAGTTACCAGGAAGCCTGACCTGACAGCTGCTGCTGAAGCCTTGAAAACTCCAAAATATTCCCTTTGAGGAGCTTTGCTTTTGTTGTCTGAGAGGGAGTCAAGCATTTACTACAAGTCCTCAAAAGCATTTAGTTCACACCCAAGCCTCAGAAGGATCCTTCTGTACAGGCATCATGGCTGGCAGCTTTGAATTCAGGTATGGTGAAAATGAACATTTGGCCGTAACAGAGATAACTGAATAAAATGGAAATGTAATGCTTCACACAAATGGGTCCCAGGCAACCTAAGTATTAACATATTTGGGTTATACAACAATTGGGCTTTTACGGGGTATGACAAGACTTTTAGGGAGATTTTATGATGAGTGAGACAAGTTATGAACAGTCTGTTTACAGCATCACTACACTTCTAACTATCGATGTGTATAGAAATAGTGACTGTTAAGACAGACTGGTAGATTTAAAGAGGCATTAACAAATATATGACATCTAGTGGGAGCATCCATCTTTCTCAGTGCAAATACACCGGCTGGCTTCTGGCACAGTGACGTGCGGCCGCCGCCTGTAACGGGTATAAACAATGAAGTCACATTTTCACAACAGAACTGAGTGAGCCGTGTGATTACAGCAGGACGCCAACAGTGACGTGCTGTGAAGATTAATATGCCACAACAGAAAGCGCTGCTCATCTATTTACTTTCCTGCCTCGAGAATCAAAGTTTACTTGCATACACCTTATGTAAGTGGTTGGGGAAGGCCGAGGAGGCCCTGATGGAGTGCTACAGGACAACAGACCAGGTGACGACACTGAGGATCTGGCCCAATGTGTCACTGACTACATCAGGTTCTGTGAGGACAGAATCATCCCCACCAAAAGGATACGCTGCTTCCCCAACAACAAGCCCTGGATCAAGAGACATCAAATCTCTGTTGAACAAGAAAAAGATAGCTTTCATGGCAGGGGACAACAAAGAGGCAAAGAAAGCGATCCAGTGGGAGCCCCCAACAACCTTCTACCTGCCC
>NC_060159.1:5088688-5110502 GCF_021292245.1 Micropterus dolomieu
CTGGGTGAACTTCCCACTTTGAAAACCACTGATCTACAATTGAGTTTTGTCCCTCAATTGCTTTCATACATGTAAAGGTCCAAGCTAAATCCCTGAAATTCTGTGAAAGTATTGTATGCATAATAATATATTTTTATCAGTGCCACCAAACAGCTTTATCGTAAATACTGTTTTTGTGTTTTGTCCAGTTAAACTATGTCCGTCTTGTTGCATCAAGAAATAACAAAGATGTCACATTACATTAATGAGAATTGCAAATGACATATGTGATTAATTTCCAGTGGCAATCAATCTAACCAAATTAGAACGGCTTCCACTTATGTTGAAGTGTTCCATGTGGTAGCCTTACCTACTAAAGTGTTTCCCAGATGGTGACTTTTAACGTTTCAAGCTACCTCTTTTAGCGAGGAAGGAAATATGTGCCACCCACCAACTCACTGTGACAAGCATGCTTGTCTATGTAATTTCCGCTTAGTACATGCAAAGTCAATTGTAAACTCTCAAATAAAAATATTTTTCATGAACACGATGTTAAACTGTTAAACTGTTAAATGTTAAACTTTGGAATCCCACTTGTAAATGTCAGTTAAAGCCTGTGTCTTTCAGTTTGGTCAGTTACCAGGAAGCCTGACCTGACAGCTGCTGCTGAAGCCTTGAAAACTCCAAAATATTCCCTTTGAGGAGCTTTGCTTTTGTTGTCTGAGAGGGAGTCAAGCATTTACTACAAGTCCTCAAAAGCATTTAGTTCACACCCAAGCCTCAGAAGGATCCTTCTGTACAGGCATCATGGCTGGCAGCTTTGAATTCAGGTATGGTGAAAATGAACATTTGGCCGTAACAGAGATAACTGAATAAAATGGAAATGTAATGCTTCACACAAATGGGTCCCAGGCAACCTAAGTATTAACATATTTGGGTTATACAACAATTGGGCTTTTACGGGGTATGACAAGACTTTTAGGGAGATTTTATGATGAGTGAGACAAGTTATGAACAGTCTGTTTACAGCATCACTACACTTCTAACTATCGATGTGTATAGAAATAGTGACTGTTAAGACAGACTGGTAGATTTAAAGAGGCATTAACAAATATATGACATCTAGTGGGAGCATCCATCTTTCTCAGTGCAAATACACCGGCTGGCTTCTGGCACAGTGACGTGCGGCCGCCGCCTGTAACGGGTATAAACAATGAAGTCACATTTTCACAACAGAACTGAGTGAGCCGTGTGATTACAGCAGGACGCCAACAGTGACGTGCTGTGAAGATTAATATGCCACAACAGAAAGCGCTGCTCATCTATTTACTTTCCTGCCTCGAGAATCAAAGTTTACTTGCATACACCTTATGTAAGTGGTTGGGGAAGGCCGAGGAGGCCCTGATGGAGTGCTACAGGACAACAGACCAGGTGACGACACTGAGGATCTGGCCCAATGTGTCACTGACTACATCAGGTTCTGTGAGGACAGAATCATCCCCACCAAAAGGATACGCTGCTTCCCCAACAACAAGCCCTGGATCAAGAGACATCAAATCTCTGTTGAACAAGAAAAAGATAGCTTTCATGGCAGGGGACAACAAAGAGGCAAAGAAAGCGATCCAGTGGGAGCCCCCAACAACCTTCTACCTGCCCTCCCTCCCCTCCATCTCAGTCTCCCCCCCCTCCCCCCTCTCTTCTCTCCCCTCCGCCCCAGTCATCACAACCAGCCAAGTGAGACGACAGCTCACCAGAACCCGGATCAACAAGGCCATCCACCCAAGGGTCCTCAAGGTGTGTGCGGAGCAGCTGGCGGGAGTGTTCGGGGCATCTTTTTGACCTCTCGCTGATGTTGAAGAAGGTGCGAAGATCTGGAAGACATCCTGCACCGTCCCTGTCCTCAAAAAGGGACGTTCCAGAGACCTCCCCAACTTCAGGCCTGTGGTTCTGCAGCACTTCTCAGGCCCCGGGTACGCGACTGCCTGGACCCTCTGCAGTTTGCGTACCAGGCTGACATCAGCGTGGACGAAGCCGTCCTCCACCTGCTTCACAGAGCCTACACCCACCTGGAGAAGCCACACAGCACTGTGAGGATCATGTTCTTCGACCTCTCCAGTGCTTTTGACCCCGTCCAGCCTCTCCGGCTGGCTGAGAAGCTCTCAGGACCTGGTGGTCTGGATCACAGACTAGGACGTAGTATCAGGCTGCAAGGCTGCCTGTCAGACGTCGTGGCGAGCAACGCTGGCACACCCGAAGGAACTGTACTGTCACAGTTTCTCTTCACACTCTACACTTCTGATTTTTGCTTTGACTCTGGAATGAGCCACCTCCAGAAGTTCTCAGATGACGCCTCCATCGTTGGCTGTATCACAGATGAAAACGAGGAGGAGTACAGAGACCTGACTGAGAGCTTCATTGGATGGTGCGACAGCAACCACCTCCAGCTCAACACAGGAAAAACCAAGGAGCTGGTGGAGGACTTCAGACTCAGTAAGAGGCCCCACACCCTGTTGTAATAAGGGGTGAGGGAGTAGAGATGGTGGACACCTACAAGTTCCTGTGCGTGCAACTCAACAACAAACCGGACTGGACAGACAACACCGAGGCACTCCACAGGAAAGGACAGAGCAGGCTGTTCTTCTTGAGGAGGCTCAGGTCCTTCAACGTGTGCACCAGGCTGCTGCAGATGTTCTACCAGTCTGTGGGTCATCTTCTTTGCTGTGGGGTGCTGGGGAGGTGGCATCAGGATTTGTGGCGGCTACAAACTGGGCAAGCTGGTGAGGAAAGCCAGCTCGGTGGTGGGGATGGAACTGGACAGTGTGGAGTCAGTGACCAAGAGGAGGATGAGAGGGACGCTGAAAACTATCATGGACAACCCCTCTCATCCTCTCAGCGCTGAGCCTGAGGCAGCTCAGGAGCTCCTTCAGCCACAGACCCATCCAGCCCCGAGCCTCTAAGTGCTTTGGAGGCTCATTTGTGCCGTCAGCCATCAGGCTCCACAACACCAAACTGACGGATATATATCTGGATGTAAATGGTTGTAAATAATTTATTCTTGAGTGTGTTAATACTTCTAAATAGAATGTTAATTGTATATTGAACGAGTGTGCTTTCAGTGTATATATATTTATACATCTACGTTGAATGTTCTACAATACTGCATCTGTTCTTTTATATTCCTTTGTGCTGCTATGACTACCGATGATAATAAAGTTGTATCGTTGCTTAAGAGAGTAGGATGGGGTCAAAAAGGTTTAACAGGCTCACAGTAATCTCTCCTTCATTACTAAAAGCCATTTTAAGTGTGTTTTAAAGAATATGCTGACAGGAAACCACAGCAACAGTGTCAATATCAAAGACTGAGTCTCGATCCTTCTGTGTGTGTGTGTGTGTGTGTGTGTGTGTGTGTGTGTGTGTGTGTGTGTGTGTGTGTGTGTGTGTGTGTGTGTGTGTGTGTGTGTGTGGAGCTGTGTGTGTGTGTACTGACTGTTAGGCCCAGCCTACTGGAAACCTGGACGTAGGATAAAACACACTGGGAAAAACACCACCTCAGCACCACCCTCTGGCAGGGAGGACAATCAGCAGAGAAAATGCTTCGTCACACTCAAACTATGACTCAGGGTCTTTGCACTGACAAAGACATTTTTGCCCATGTTAAAGACTGAATTTCAAGACATATGTTAATTTATGCACAGTGAATCTCAAACACTGAAGTGATTTCAGCAATGTCTAATGGTGCTGTTGTCATTGTGCATTATAACGAGTGGAAAACTCAGTTTAAAGGTATGGTTTATTACAGTTTGAGTATTATTATCATTATATAAACCACCTTTTGTTGGAGGTAAAACTGGAAATAAGTCAGTGACATGCCTTAATTGCACAGGAAACTGTGGGTTACTCTTTTACTGTTGGACTTCGAAGTCAGTTTGAGTAACCTGGGGATGTGCTTACAACCTTTGTGGTCGCCTTTGACTCCTTTTTATCAATGTTGCCAAAACTACGTAAATGTAAGATTCATGTTGTAATAGACTGGAATTATCCTTTTACAACAGCAATGATTAAAATGTCTGTTGAGTAGGATGATTGGGTGTAGCACGGGGTGCTGTTTGTGGGTGTTGATAGTAGATGGTCGCATACATGCTTAGGATCCGAGCTTGTGGCGTGTGTGTTGCCACGTTTGTCATATAGACACACACACTTTCTCAAACTCCCAGATCAAACCCCTTTCCGCCCCATAATAGCCTGTTTTTTTACTCAAGTTCTATATAAGGCAACTTCACCTAGTAACTGCCTGTATCTGAACACATGTGCGGCCCTGTTTGCAGACGTCAGCTCTGCTCTGCAGCCTGCGTGAGCAGCAGTGTCAGGACATGCAGTATGTGCAATGTGTTCTCTGCGTCCAGCTCTCTGGAGTCCCTCTTTCTGTCTCTTTCTCTTGGCATTCCTTAGTCATACCTCTCTATACCGCGGCCTAACATCCAAGAGGATTGCCCTCATTCTCAACTTAGCGTGGATTTTCCCTTCCTCTCCCGTCACCCGACTGAGTCACTGACCCACTTATACTCAGTTAGTCCCCCGCCAGCAAAATCAAAGCTGCATGTTTCACCCCCCCCCCGCCCTATGTCCACTCCCTTCCGCTCCACGTGCAGGGCAGATGGTGCTCCAGTCTTTTATCAGCTGCTGCTATTTGCAGTAATGTCTGAGGCTATAAGCACGCCAGCTTGTGTGTATGCAGACTGTTTACTGACGGCCTGCCAGACGGGCCAAAACACTGCACGTGTTGTGTCTGTATGTCGACAGCAGGACGGTAACTGGACGGAGGGCAGGTTGACTGCTCGGAACAGATGTCAGAGTGGCTGGCTCAAGCCGCCTTGTTTGCTCCTCTAACACATATTGGACAGCGGCCGTCCTACAGTTGGTACCGGAAAACATGATGCCAGACTAGTCCAGCACAAACCTGGACCAATCACAGGTGGCCATGATTGTGTAGTGGATCGTTGTTTAAAGGTTCAGTGTTTAAGTTTAAGTGGCATCTGACTAGTGGCTCACAGTGCGTGCTCCTCGGATGGTCCCATTTCCCGAGTTTCAGTGTGTTCATGTGCTCATGAGTCGGAATGTGGAATCAACATAGACGCTACCACAAAGATGTGTTGGATCAGAATCTAGTTCGGCATCTAGTTCACTCTACACGGACAGCAAATTATAACCATATCACAAATTACATGTTGGCAAAATATGTATATGCAATACGTGATTTAGCACGAATCAAAGCTCTGTATACTTCTTTATGCCCCATGTACACTTTATTTCTCCTTTTGCAATAAGGATTTAAGGGGGAAAAAAAGATTAGAATTATTCCGACACCACCTGAATGCACCATCAGTCATCGCTCACCCCTCTCTTTCCGATAATCATGATAAAAATAATCTTTATTTGTAGAGCACTTTTCAAAAACAAGTTACCCAGTGCTTTAACAAGTGTAAAAACATGATACATACATGATGAAAGCAATAAAACACTTAAGGACGCAGGAGAAGCTAAATAACATGTGTGGGCCTCCATTTGTCCGAATTTCTCTTATTTTCTTACTTCTGCTAAACCAGTCAAATACTACTACTACAAACGTTACTTCTTCTTCTTCTCATATGTATTTAACATAGTGACGAAACACGCTCAGTAGAGCAGTTTGTCCGTTTTGGGCTACTGTAGAAACATGGCGACGTCCATGTAAGAGGACCTGTGGTGTATGTATAGAAATGGCTCATACTAAGGTAATAAAAACATAATGATTCATTATGTAAGGTCTTTGCAAACAACCATCCATCCATCCATCCATCGTCAGCCGCTTATCCTGCGTACAGGGTTGCAGGGCTTTGCGCAGGATAAGCGGCTGACGATGGATGGATGGATGGATGGTTGTTTGCAAAGACCTTACATAATGAATCAGGGTACAGGGTTGCAGGGCTTTGCAAACATAGTCATGGATATTATATTGCATTTCTGTCAATAGGTCCTCAGAAATATTACACACTGGACATTTAAGGCTGTAAATTCCTCCGACAAGTCCTCATATACACATGGCAAAAGAGGTCCATGTAACTTAGCCAAACGCTTTAAATCTGTCTGGTTGTTAAATATGAAGTTAGAACACAGGGGACGCTAAGCTTAGCTTAGAATAATTACTAAAAGCAGGGGGAAACAGCTAGTCTGGCTCTGTGCAATGTTAAAAAAATTGCTACAAGCAACACGTTACATCTGGTTTTCTTGGAGTTTTGTCATCATCATAAGGTTGCTAGGCAGCCAGTGGTGACTATTTTGGTTCAGTCTCATTGCTCCCATTAACCCCATGAGAGCCAAAACAGAGAAATATTGGACCTTTTGAACTGTTTGTAAACCTGAAATTTATAGTACAGGATCGAAAAGCCAGTTGTCTCTGGTGGAAGTCAGGCTGGATCACAGTTCGGGTTAGTGTGCAGCTTAAAAAGCCATTCTAGCTCTGTTACCTGCATTTAAAGGGGCAATCCAATTAAACAATGCTTCTTTAATTTCTGCAAAAGGAATGCACTTTTACAACTTGAGAGAGCTCTGATTGGTTTGTGTATGGGAACATGACTAATCTATGCCTATAATGTTAGGGTTCCAGCTGCATCACACAGGATTTTATAGTCATTTTTTTGAACACCAAAATCCTGTGTCTAGCAAAAGGGTTTTTATTTACCCCCAAAATGAGAAAAGGCAATGCAAAGACTAGTGATTGATCCCTTCTCCTTTTGTTATTCTTTCTTTTTGAGGACGACCTGCTTATTTGTGGACATCAAATGTAATCATCAATGCAGCACCTGGATGATTACCTGAGAGGCACAAACTGGAACTTGTAAAGCCCTGTTGCATAAACACAGTTTGATATCAGACAACAGTCAATCGACAGAAAACTAATCCGCAGCCATTCTAATAATTGCTTTTTTAGTCACTTTTCAAAGAAAATGCCATTTACAGGCAGATTAATCGATAATCGAGTATTTTTTTTGCACAAGTTAAAATCAGTGCTGAGATAAAGTTAAAGTTACAAAAAATGCTGAATTTGCTGATCAGTTTCATGGGGAGATTGTGTTGAATGCTGAGCTTAAATCCACAGCATGTCTTGAAGCAGGTGGGACCCCTCTCCTGAGGCAGTGAGATGTTGAAAATGTCAGTAACAACATCAACTAGCTGATTGGCACAGGTTTATAGTACACGGCCAGGAATGTTATCAGTCCCAGCAGCTTTGCTCATATTCACTCTCAGCAGGACTCTCCTCACGTCTGCTGTGGATCCTGACAGGGGCCGGGTCCTCTGGAGGTGGAGTAGACTTTCCATCTGACTCCTTGTTGAGGAGATCAAAGTTCATCTGGTAATGTGGCCTCACACATGGGGAGCTCCTGCTTTTATAACCTGTGATGTTTTTGATGGCCTGCCACATATCTTTGGTGGTGTTGGCGTTAAGTCTCTCTCCAGTCTCTGCTGATGTCTCCGCTTCGCCTCCTTAATGTCAGCTTTCAGTCTCGCTCTGGCGGTGCTGTAAGCTTCTTTATCACCCGATTGAAAAGAAGCTTTTTTGGCTCTGGATAGAGCACTTGCCTCTCCATTCATCCATATGTAGTATGTATATATAGAAGTTAAACAACAACTCAGAATACTTTATTCAACTTTGCTGATGCTGCTGAAGGTTTATTTGCATCAGTAACTACAGTAAACTCATTATATTGCAAATGTCATTACTTTAGAGACATTGTACATTACACACTTTTAATGAACGTCTTTGTGAAGGGGGCTCCCCCTGTTGGGAGATCACTATTCCCCTCAAAACTATGCCCTTTCTGCATTTAAAAAAAATGATCATAGTTTCCTTAACTCTTACTGAAAATTGATCTCTGCTAGCAGAGTTTGAGTTTAGGAAAGATGGAAAGTAGGTAACTGTCTGGAGGGGGTACCAAGATAAGATAAGGTTAGATAGACTTTATTGATCCAATACTGGGGAAATTCACCTGCTGCAGCAGCTCCAGATACAGCACAACAGACAGGAAAGCATTTAACACAAATAGAAAAATATAAAAGAAATTGAAAGATAGGAATAAGAGTTATGTGTACACTTTATACACCTTTTATGTGCAGATGTGATTGATATGGAACATTGCTCACTGCACAGGTCGCAGTAGGTAGTTTCACAGTGTAGAAATAGAATATGTACAGCAGTAGCCTGTGGTTCAGAGATTGATTAGTTACAGAGACAACAAACTTGGAACGATATGTAGCCTATATATAGACAGAGAATATAAAACTGTAGTCTCACAGCTCACCAAGGGCACGCCATTCTGGGCTACCTGGGTTCACCTGCAAGACACTCTCTCCATACAGTGCACACGTGCATGGCTTTAGAGGGGCTGCGATTGGCTGCGACGCATCCCTCTCCCGCCCCCCCCCCTGCCCCGACGTCACCGCGGCAGTGTCCGTGGCGCTCTGCAGCACTGACGGAGAGCCGCACTGCACACTGACAAGCCTGGACGGGGCGAGGCGGCGATCCCAGTGTGGCCCTCATCCATCATCGCTATGGGAATTACCACAGCGTTCTTTCTGAACCAAGCCCTGATCCCGTACTATCTGAAACCGGTTCACCTGGAGACACGGACTATAAAACGCTGCAGTTGAGAGTGCCGCTGCGCCAGAGACCGGCTCAGCTTCTCTCCTCCAGGATGGTGATGAGAAGCATCTAGGGATGAGAAGTGCTTCTCTAGCGCACAACCCGGACAAGGACCTTTGCGCGACCCTCATCTGTGTTTTCTAAATCAGGACGATGCCTTCCCTGTGTGTGTCAGCGGTGGTGAGTAGCTACATTAGCCTACATTTTATTCACCTACGTGCTTGTTTGGATTCTTTATTCTAAGGACTCCTCCAGCAGGTTCTCCACTTAAAGGGCCAGTGCCTGTTTTTTTCGTCCCAGACTGAACTTCAAATCAAGTATCTAAAATCATTTCCAAGTTTGACTGTTAAAGAAAGTCCAGAGAGCCATGTTTCCCCTTTAGATTTCAGCAGTGTGTCATCCATTCCTCTGTGGGTGAACAACACAAAAGAGTCTCCTGTGGAAGGATGGAGAAAGAAAGGGAACTCCGCAGTCTATTGTTTACCACGTTACACTCTATGTCGGCCAAACAACTGGAAATGTTAGTCATCTGACTCTTATCTGTTGACTGTCAAAGACACAGTTTGATTTTACAAGTAAACAAAGAGAAAGGGGCCAGTTATATGTGCTTATTTAGAAAAAAAAAAAATCAAATTAAATTGTCACCAAAATGTGAGCTTGTTTTAATGGAAACGCTAAGGACATCATAATATGATAATTTCAGCATCATAAGCATCAAGGAAAGATGTTTTTGTGCGAGTAATCATGCTGTCAGACATTCCTTGTTCACATGCTGATGATAAGGTGTCCTTCGGTTGAATATAGTTGGCTGAGCTGCCAGAACTTGAGCTCTCATCATCCTCAGTGAGTCTCCAGCACAAAGACTTTGCCTTTGTCTCCTCACCCAGCAGGAAGTCTGCCCTTGGTTTCCAGTGTCCAGTTCACTGTCAATCACTTTTTTCATGCAGTTCATCAGTTTGGTTTGTCATAATCATAATTGTTTCAAGTGAAGAAATGGATTTGTTCTCAAGCTGTTGCTCTATCAACAAGTGTTCACAAAGCTTAGCTATGTGGGGATTATTTTAACTTTTTTTTTTTAATAAAAGGTTTAAGGCTGCTATTTTTTTTTTTTTTGCAAACTTTGACTTTTTGAAGTACTTTAAACAAATAGTCTTCACAATAATTTTTAGTTATTATTCTCACTAAAATCATGCCTCATATAGCAATCACAATAAATGTCACCATAATACCCATTTCAGTAAGGAGACAGTACGCATCTCAAGATGAAAAAAACAAGTAACTTTAGTTGCATCACTTAAGTGAATGCTGTTTCATCTATTTCATTTATCTGGTTAATTAAGTGACATAAAAACCTCTTGTATTGCCACAAAACACTAATGCTCCATTATTGTATAATTTTTGTTTCTGATAATTAGGGGTGGCTGACGATATTTCAGGGTATTTCTGCGATAATGATATTCTTGGTGATATGACCAAACACGGAAAAATTTGATTTAGAACTCAAAAATTGCTTTTGAGCTGTCCTCCTGGGATTGTTTTTTTATCTTTATTTATATAGCACTTTACAGCAACCAACAGGTGTCCAAAGTGCTTTACATCAACCAAGAATAAACAACACAGCATTCAATAAAAGACAAGAAAAATACATGAAGCCTAGAAAACAGTAAGCCAGATAAGGTTACCTAAAATGATCAGAAGAAGAGGGAAGTTGTTGCACCACTACTGCATATTAAAAACCATTCTAAGTTTTGATTTAAAATGAATAACATCCGCTATAGTGCGATTGTCAGGGGGGAGCTTGTTCCAGAGTTTTGGGCCAGCAACAGCGAAGGCCCGATCGCCCCACTGTTTGTACCCCGACCTCGGGACTTCTAAAGCCTGTTGATCAGAAGACTGCAACAGCCGATTTTGCCCACCCAAAGTTAAAAGCTCGGACGAATACTCCAGGGCTAGGCCATTTAAGGCTTTGAAAACAAACAATAAAATGAATTGAAATCGATTCTAAAACGCACCGGAAGCCAGTGTATTGTAAATAGAGCGGGAGTGATGTGTGCACTTCTAGATTTGTTTGTTAAAAAGCGAGCAGCAGCATTTTGCACAAGTTGAAGATGCGAGATGGATGTTTCACTTAGACCAACATAAAGAGCGTTGCAATAATCTAGCCTTGAACTAATAAAGGCAAGAATAGCCTTTTCTAGATTGTGCCTGTTAAGAAAATGCCTAATTTTTGACAGTTTACTTACGCGTGAAGTCAAAGCTCCCAGACTTAAAGCTGGATTGTTTGACATGCATTTAGTACTGAAGATAATACACTCAGTTTTATCTTCATTCAGATTAAGAAAGTTCTGAGAGAGCCACAACTTAATATCATTAATGCCATTAAGCAGGCAACCTAACTGTCATTAGGTTTCATAGGCAGATACATTTGCAGGTCATCTGCATAACAATGAAATAACAGGTTGTTTGCTGTATTGCCACCTTTTGTTGTTACAGTCTTGTTACATCGTACCGTGGTTTGTTGTACATCTGATGTTTTGTAACAAAACCACTTCCACAATACTGAAATTGCTCCCCCTTTTGGAAACAAACTCCCTTAACATAGCAATGTTACTTTGGCATTCAGCCATGCTTGTTAGATCAGAATATAACCATCATCAAACATATTAAAAATTTTATTGCAAACAATATGACATGTCACACCTCTACTAATAATCTTTAGGATGTTTGAACCCCACCCTTACACAGGCTACTGTTTTGTCTGTACATAACTAGTGACTTGTCATTTATCACTCTTATCACTTTACAAATGCACAAAGAGAATCTGTCCAAACCATGAAGCCAAGACTACAGAGAGCAATGCCTGCAATTTAAATTTTACAAAGGGCTGGCTCAGTTCTTCCCAGCTCTTCCTGCTTCACTTATTATTTGTAGACTCAGCCATCCACGCAAATAATCATAGCTGGCTATTGTCAGTGATAAATTCAGCGCGACTGAATCCAAACAGAGTCTCTTTATCTGGGTTGAAATGAGCTGCGACCGCACTGCAGGGTTACACAAGGACACACAGCAACAGGTGCTGCTGTGCTGCCCGGTGTGCGTGTGTGCGTGTTTGTGTATTGGGGGAGGGGGGGAGTCAGTAAGCAGGAGTGCACATGTGTGGGTTTCGATGCCAGTGCGTGTGGGGTGGGCCCTACTTTAATTGGACAGTAATTACAGCGTAATGTCTTCTGCCACACAAACACAAACATCCCACCCACACCCAAGTGTTTGTACACACACACCTCATTATGAAACACACGTGGGAACAACACACACACGCACACACACCAAACCCGCGCGTGACTGTTTTCACCATGTACAGTAAATGTTGTAAATTAAACAAAGAAGTAATTCCAGAAAACCAAAAAAAATTTTTTAACAGTATGGAGCCATCTGGAGCTCCTCCTTGACCAGTCTACTTCCTGCTCTGCGGTAAAGGTTGTTTATACCAAGTGTGAATCACAAGCCTTATCACAGGATGCAGCTGACTTCAGTTTGTGTATCGGAGCTGCGACGCCTTGCTGACAGACAGCTGTTCCTTGATGTTGACAGGCTGTAAGTGATGGCATGCCATGTACACGTTAAATGCTTATTTTAGGATGGTGTTAAGAAACCATCTGAAGACACCCGAAGGTGCCTCTGTCTGCCTTTTGTGTGGTGCTGGTCACTGGGGCATGGGGGAGATACTGTATGATCCAGGCCCACATCTTAGGCATTAAAAAATCAACTGTGTTTTTTCATATTTATATACATTTACAGTGCAGTAGAAGTCAACGGGAGGCTTGCTGTCTTTCCAATGCAAACAGAGCTGCTGGTGTCACAATTAGAAAGAAGTAGGAGTCTCTGATGTAAGCTGCGAAAACGATCCTACATTTCCCTTAATACACCTTGATGGTGTCTTTTGTTAGTCTCCCTGCCCATGTCTTTCAATTTGTAACGCCTGTTAAAAAGTTATGTAACATAAATGTGTTTCTGATGTAACACCTGTTGCTGTGATGACATCATCAGGTATTTTGTACCCGACAGAGCTCCTCCACAGCCACAAAAGACATTATACAACAGTGTTTACAGGCAGTGCTCCCTGTCATGAATAATTGACTTGGACCTGTGGAGTGTCCTGTTAATCTGCAGTTCCTCCAATGGCCACTAGATTGTAGTTTAAAGAAAATACCACCTGTATTAAAGTCAGTGGAAAATCCCCCAACTTTTCCACTGAAAAACTTTGAGATGTCTTTTTAAAAATGTATACCAATAATACATGAAATGATTATAAATAAGTAAACAAGTAATATATTAAAGATAGCTCAACAGAGAACCATGGTTTTTCACTGGAGAAGTGTCTCTAACAGACGCTGGCAGAATATCTCTCATCTGTCAGAGATAGAAAGCAGAGACAGATCCAACCCACAGTACAGACTCAGTGACCACAAACTAGCACTCAAAAAAGGAAGACAAAAAAAATCATAGCAACCAAAAGAAAAGAGCATATGCTTTTTTTTTTCTTTGACTGTTTGACGGCGATGTACTTCCCCCTACAATGTAAAACATTCAATGAAACGTGGAACATTTACTTTAACAGCTTGGTGATCTCAGATTTCAGAGAGCTAATTGACCTGAATAATTCCCAGCAGAAGGAGACATGGAAGGAAATATGACTATTGTGGTTCAAGTACTTCAAAAAATATGGTGGATGGCATTACAAATATCCACAAAGCATAATGTCCACCCCCAGGAACTTGTGGGTTATGTCACAGATGTTTTTGCACAATCTGCAACAAGTCCACAGTCATAAAACACCGACTGCTTGCTGTAATTCTTCTAAGAAATGGATTTACACACAAAGAGAAGAGACAGATTATTGCTGCACATGTGTGATTAACAGTAAACACATTTATATACACAACTTTCTCATTCACAGCTACATTAATAGTTTCTTCTCTCCTCGGTCAGTCTGGTGCATGCAGCCACGGTGGCTCATCACATCATCACAAAATGTGCAGATGACTGACAGTTGCTCATGTACAGGTTTTGCCTAAATAAACAAATTCAGCTGTACTTCTGCTCCGATGCCGACAAGCAAATTGTGTCCTGGGCGTGTCTTTGGATGGCCAGTAGCTACTGATGGAGGTAGAATTACAGGGTGTTGCGCTCAGTCTGTCAAACAGCAGGCAGGGGGGTCATGAAGTTGGGGGGTTGAGGTGTTTGTTTCATTTAGTGTCTGTGTGTGCTCTGGATGGGTGTGCTTAACAGGAAGTTGCTCTGCAGCTGTGCCACACTGGTGCATATATGACGTAAACAGGAGATGCCTGACTGAATACTCCACCCTTCAGATCTCTCCCTTCACCCTGTGTTCTGTCCTTTACTCTATTGATCATCAGATGAAGAGTCCCCTGTGATCCCCTCCGCGTTTTCCACTAACAGATCCTTGGGATTGGGTGGCACCAGCGATTCATAAGAAGATTCTTACTGGTTTTATAAAAAAAATACTTTTTAGTTTGAAGCTAGAGATTCTGAACCATATCACATATTAGGGACTGTTTCATAAAGCCATTAGTAATGCATAAGTCATTTACACATCATCGTTCATAAAGCAAAAATAATGCACATTTGGCATAGTAGGGAAGTGTGTCAACTTTGACCCATTTAAAATCTTCCACTGTTAAAAACAAGTATTTTCCCCTCATTGCTTTTAGGCGCTCTGCAGCAATTTAGGAGTGCACTTCTGCAGCCTTGTGGCACTCACAAGAGACAGATAAAAAAAAGAAATTCAAAGCAGAAACAGAGATAGATCTTTCTGCTGTGTGTTCATGTCATCAGATAAGGTTCCCAAGGTAACAGCTTGCGATCGTTCACTTCATCAGACAACAGTTGGATGTGTGAGGGTTAAAAACACGACACTAATATATATAGAGATGTTTGGGTTTGATTACACTGAACAAAGGACATTGGCAAATGGGCACATAATAATAAGTCCAAGTCTACCATATTATTTATAACTTGGATGTTGACGTGACCGCTATTTACAAGTCAAAAAACCTGTATTGTCGATAACACCGTTGTGTCATGAACGCAGCATCAGTCCATAGCACGGCTCAAGCTTTGTAATCTTTGGATCTGACCTTTCCCATAATGCAACTTCATGTCTTTATTGGACCCTTTTTGCCTGGTAAACCCCCATGTCTGTTAAACTCCACACCCCCAGCACATCCACAGCAGACATTATACAAAGGTTTACACATGCTGATCTTCATTTGTAAAATTGGTGGAGTACCCACTTTTATTAGCTGTACATTAACCAAGAATAGATCAGGCAGGTATAAAGTAAAGACAATTGGTCTTGTCTGCTGGGGATTAGCTAGCAAGGCTTCTCATCCTTGTTGCTGCACCAGTGATTCCTACTCATTGGTTCAGGTGCCTGCACAATGGATGGTAGAACTTGGGGGGTATTGTGTGAACCCTCCCTTCCTTATAGCAGAGCATATCAATGACAGGTGATAGCATGTATCAGGTTGGTAGCACATGATTTTGTGACCCCCCTCCCCCCCCAAATGGCCATCAGTAGTACTAGCAGTGACAGACTGCAGTGCCTAAGGAGCTGGACATATCAATGTGAGAATAAAGACAGATAACGACAGCCCGGCGTCTGGCTCTCTGATTGGCTGGCTTGTGCACCAGGCAGATGATGTTGTTTATGGGGCATTGCGGCAAGACATAGAGACAAAGTTGGCATAATAAGAGGAAGGCTGGCAGCACTAAGATTGAAATTGATTGCAGCAGAGGTAGCTGTGTAGAGAGGCTCTAGACATTGTCTGTCATCTGTGTGTGTGTGCATAGGTGTGTGTGTGTGTGTTTGCAAGCAGTAATTCACTGACACAGTGCCAGTGCTGCACTTTGTGTCCTTGTTGCCATTTTATTTTCCTAATGGCAAACAGGAAATGCAGTGACACAAGACTGGTTGTTTATGTCTGATTAGGAGAGAGGGATGCTTGCAGAGTAGAGTTAATTTTGTTAGCTACCTTTTTATTAGTAAGTCTTAATCTTAGTCTGTATTCGGAACCTGTGTCTGCAGTGTGCAGTATGTACTATATACTGCAATTCATAGTAGTATGCAGAATTAAATTGTTAAATTGATTTATTTTGTGGTTGGCTAGGCCAGGCTAATCACAGTGAGAGGAATGTAAGTACCACTATAATATTTATTTCCAATTTAATAAATAATTTAATCTTGTGTAAGAAGGACAAGGCCACAGCTGGTCCCCATGACAAAGTCATAACGCTTGTTAAGCATGCTAAGCTAATGTTTGATATTAGACAGCAATAAGAAAACAACATGCATAGGTCAAATCTACCGTTGAGGTGTATTTTTTGTTATCATAGACAGAGCAGATACATTCCTCCTTGTCCACCACTGACGCAGGAACAGGTGCAGTTTGGCATTTCGATGTGACCATTTGTTGAGACTGCCTGATTAAATAAATATTACATTTTTTTCAAAAGGTTGTTGTGACCATTCTAGTGCTTTGCATTATGGGTGCGATGCAGACTGGTCTGTTGCATACTGGAAATTTTTTCTGAATCAGAACGACATGCGGGTATTTGTGGCATGCTGCATATTTTGCTTTTGTTAAGCCAAAGCAATGTACTGCTAATATATCATGATGCAGATAGGTTATGGAAGTAAAGGCTGGACTACAATCGAGCTGTTTTCAGGTAGTTCAGCAGCAGTGTTTTCTGTGGGAGATGGTAACTCCCTTTGAATTGAACTTTTGCATTTTCACTTTGCAAACCTATTTAATGCACATTAAAGATATATAACACAAAAAATCAAAGGGAAAAGGCCTTTTCAACCTTTGAATATAGCCAGGCTAGGTGTTCCCCCTGCTCCCGGTCTTAAAGCTAAACTAAGCTAACCACCTGATGGCTGTAGATTCATATTTGTAGTACAGACATGTACATGAGTGGTATCAATCTTCTCATTTAACTGTTGGCAAGAAAGTATATACACGTATGTCTGAAAATGTTTTCCGAAAACTTTTCCTTTACATTAACTTAAGCATGATGTTTGACCAACCTAGCTTATTGCACTCCTCTGCTTGTGTGGTGAGTTTTTCCTCACATTGTCCCACCTGACCCCCCCAACAAATTATGAAAAATACTTTGCCCCCTGATGACAGCTGAAGTGTTCCCTTCGATTAATTGCATCAGAACTTATTATGATATTTAAAAAATCAAACGTAAAGAGTGATATAAATACAAGGCTCATAGCCAAATAAGGGTTGACATGTAAATCGGTTTGTCCAAACTGGCCAATGGGGGGAAAAAACTGTTTTTTTAAATGAATAAAATACTCTTACAAAACTGACATCATATAGGTCTGTGCTAAGCTTGCCACAGTAGTTGGTGTTATCTGTATCACACCAGTGTTCAACACTGATTACAAACCGATTGCATTACTTGCCCACCTCCCTCTTCACTTAAAAACAAAAATAGAAATGAATTTAGCTCATTTTCGCTTATCAGCACCCACATTGCAGGAGTTCGATTTAATTTATCACATGTGACGAGCAAGGAGAGTTGACCGACAAGACGATGGGGGAGAATTTCATGTCAAAGAGAAAAAAGCAACAACAGTATTGGCAATATTTCAGATTCAAACTCACTGCTAATAAGGAACCTGATAACGTTAATGATCTGTAAATGTTGCCTGATGAAGGTGGCAGTATCTGGAGGCAACAGCTTTAATCTACACACACACCACAGGATTGAGGCTGCCAAAATGGGCCTTGCAGCGAATGCTCGTCTGGAGAGGCCAGACACACAGCCGTCAATAAGCGGTGCATGTGCGATTTTTGTTTGATCTACAGCTTACGCTGGAAAAACGCAGATTCTGGTATAAGCATAATTATATAATAAGGTGACTGCACATATAATTGGCTAACTCAAAGAAAATGTATTTAGTGTCAAATCATACTGAAACGTTAAATTCATAAGCTGTCAACCATTAGAGATGAATGTGTCTGCCCAGTATTCTGTACAGCATATAGTATACAGTATATATGTATATATATATATATATATATATATATATATATTGATTTTAAGGGAGCTTTATGGTGTATGTTAATAATGTAGCATCTCTGCTCTTTCCTTTGATGATTAATGTTGTATTTCATAAAAGTGCAAACATTTCTACAACTTTCAGATGTTTCAGACTTTTTAAATTACTAATAGAGGGATCATGCAATTTCCTCTGATGTTTACCTAAAAATGTAGCATTATTAGGCTCTTTTCTCGTGACTAGGAGATGCCTGGTATTTTTTAATGAGCCTGCTTCCCCAAACTAAACACAAACTGCACCATGGGTAACGGCATGAAAAGCACGAGCGTCCTATAAGAAAGTTCCTGTTTAAAACCACAGCATGCCTTCTCTACCACACCCTCACATTAAATAGTGAGTGATACACCTCAATTATGGTAATGTTCCATTAATAAAATTCCACAAACAAGCAGAAAGAACCACGGGGGGACCATCCATTGTCCTGGAACAAGCAGAATGTTCCCATTTAGTGCTGCATGCGTACTCTACCAGCGTCTCACTTTGAACGTTGATGTGAATGAATGCATTGATGTTACTGACGCACTGATTTATGAGCAGCATGTCGAGAACATGCTCTGATGTTTATGGATGAGGTTCTTGGAATGAACACAAAGAGCTGAATGGGTGGGGTGGTAAAAGGGCAATGGAGTGGTGAAAGAAAGGATAGCTTTATTCTTATTAGCACTAATCATAAAATGAGTTTGTCTTCCTTTGACTGTTTAATTGAGAGAAGGTTGCAGGAAATGTATTTCTGTATCCTCCAAGAAGTCTTGAAAACTCCCAATTTTCTCAGCAGTTGGTTGCGTTCAAACCAGGATGTTCAAATAATTAGAATACATCAAAACGCAATTCATGATTTATGTGTGGGCCCCTACACTCCCGAAGGTAACTTAATGCACTGGGGCTGTATTGGTATGACCCTAAACTAATGCTTTTGTTCAGCGTGAGACTTGGGTCATTGCTCATGGATGACCAACATTTATGTGCGTCATCAGCAAAATTCCCCCCTCAGTGCATCACTTCAAACCCACCAGCCCTGTTTGTTCTGCACACACACACGAGCTGCCAATTTTCATTCAGATCTCTCCCAGTACACATAAAGAACACACTTAAACACACATTTTTTGCACACAGATCCAAATTTAGTTTACCCTCTCTCCGTGTCCGTGTTTTTCTCGTCTCTCCCACTTCTCTCAATCTTTCTCCCCCTGCTGTTTAATTATGTGAAGACATAATAGTGGGTATTGAGTGGGTGGGTATTGTACACTAGTTTACACATTAGCAGGTGTTACTGAGACTGTGTGTTTGAAATTGTTTGCTACTTTGCTACTTATGTACAGGATCAGATTTGTGTTATTTTGCCTTTTCGAGATAGTGGCTGTGTCGTATCAGGCAATCTTAGAGTGATAAATTCTTGCTGTGACTCGGCTGCGAGACAAGGCAGACTGCACGTTAGACCTTGAAGTATATTGGTACTTGGGATGGAGGTGTCAGGGTCTGACTTTACTCTCCCACCTGCTGTATGTAAACACACTTTAATGAAGGAAAGTGGAACCATTCATCTTCACTAGGGCCTTTCTTTTTCCTTACCATCATGTAGAAAGAGTGTTAGTTTGCAGGTAGCAGCATGAATATTGGGTGTTGAGGGTGACGTCACACCCAGGGCTGATAGTCAAATGAGCGTTGAGCACAGGGGAGTCTTCTGTGCTGCTATTGGTCAATATCACGTAAAACATTGTAGAAGTTGTCAAACTAGGCGAGAGAAGCTAAAAAAAATGGTGTGCGGATGTCGCAGTGGATAAGACCTGGGTTAGATTCCCACTGCGACACATCCACCAATGTGTCCCTGAGCACTGACACTTAACCCCTAGTTGCTCCAGAGGCGTGCGACTTCTGATGTATAGCAATTGTAAGTCGCTTTGGATAAAAGCGTCAGCTAAATGTAATGTAATAAAAAAACAAACATACACAAGACACATTGGGTATGCAGTTTCCCCCCCAAAGCTAATTATTGAACCTGAACCTAAAGCCCAACCGGGCCATTACTGGGCTGATATTGAGTAGAAAGATCCTGGCACGAGCTACACACTCACAGATTGAGATACAGTTACATTAAGAAAAGTACAACAACTGAGCATTTTCTGATTGCAGTGATTCTGCTAGGTACAATGCACATGTACTGTCAATTACACTGAAGTCCCCCATAATAACATTTGATTATATTATAACTATTAGGTAAAAACTTTGTCTGACTTTGGCGTCCCCAAGTATCAATGCATGCTGCTACCCAATGCCCAGAAGAGTAATGTTACTGCAAACTAAAACACATGCCATCAGGTTCGGAATCCTTTAAAACAGGATGAACAGGATTGCAAACTAGTGACCTGACATTTTTGGCATAGTAAGCTATAAAGCTTACCCTCTAGCATTATTATAGTCCTCCTCCAGTCATGCTTTCTGATGTTATTGCTCTGACATGACTCAGTCAGTGTGTGTGTAAAGTTAGACATGTTCCCCTAAATCTAGTGAGCTGGCGGCTTCCTAGCAGAAGTGATAAAACAAAACAAAAAACCACACAAGGAAAGCCGGAGTCAAATGTGGTTGTAAAGTGAATACACACTGCTGGGCACATAACTCCAGAGGGCTGGGATGAGTCAGGGGAGTGAGTAAATGAAATGACGTTCGATAAAAGGGATTTTCGAAAGGGCCTTTTTCCCCTAGAAATCTCATCAAACCAGCGTCAGACATCTGGGAGGCTAAATGTTTGGGAAATTGGACTTTCCAGAATCCATGTAACCTGACACACAGCACGCTCATGTCTGCCTTCCTGGCCGGTGATGTTTCACACCAAATTAACCAATGAGAAATTGGTGACAGATTTGTCTGCTCACTGCTGGTCAGGAAACAGTTTTGGATTGGATGAGCTCATGCTTTAGTTTTGTGGGTCTTTTGTGACCTGATCGGTATACAAAAACCCCAAACAAGAATAATGAACAGTAGCCTCAATTAGGTTGTAATGGGGCACTTTTGGTGCTTCTGTTTGTTGATCTGTCCAGCTCCTTTGAACAGAACAAGAACTGTTTATTAATAACTTTTGGTGAGCTTGCTATTAAATATGTTGAATGTCTGTAGTCTCTGATGAGGATTCCTACTGATTTCGGTGTTCTCTTGATTGTTCTTCTAGCACCATCCTTAAAACTAAACTAATTAAACTAAAATTCCAATTTCCCTTTGGGGGGATTGTGGATTATGGTGTGGTGGGTTATGACCATAATGGCAATTGCATGAACCTTGCTTTAGCACCCCAATGTTGCCAACCTATTAATGTTTTACACAGGATAGCTGATGGCCATTTCTCGCCTTGTCTTGATATTTGATGAGTGAACCATAGTGACTTTGGTCATATTTTGGCCTTTAGGTATATTAACATGCTCTGAGCATTCAGAAAAAACATTTAGAAATTTATTGTTTCTGTTGTTTAAATTCACTCTCACCACTCTTGTAGTGATCTAAATGGCAGACCTTTGCTAATCGGCAGACAGACGCAATAAGCGACTAGCTTTATTTCTCTAACTGCTGGAAGTGTTTCAGCCATAGTTTGCCATATGAACTTTAAAGTTGATGATATACCACAAAGCTTGTTCAATCATGTTTTTATCAACTTAGAAATATAGCAAAAATTCGATCTATGTTAACTTTTAAGGACACCGAGACCATTTTACACGCCTTCATCTCATCACGCCTGGATTATTGCAACAGCCTTTTCACCTGTTTAACCCAAAAATCTATTGATCGACTCCAGACTGTCCAGAACTCAGCTGCCAGGCTTTTAACCAGAACAAAGAAATATGACCACATTACTCCTATTTTAGCTTCATTACACTGGCTCCCAGTATGTTTTAGAATTGACTTTAAAATTCTATTGATCACTTTTAAAGCTCTTCATGGCCTCTCGCCTTGTTATATTTCTGAACTTTTAGTCCAATACACACCAGCACGTACCTTGAGATCCTCGGGCAGAG
>NC_060159.1:5110602-5113631 GCF_021292245.1 Micropterus dolomieu
CAAAGAAATATGACCACATTACTCCTATTTTAGCTTCATTACACTGGCTCCCAGTATGTTTTAGAATTGACTTTAAAATTCTATTGATCACTTTTAAAGCTCTTCATGGCCTCTCGCCTTGTTATATTTCTGAACTTTTAGTCCAATACACACCAGCACGTACCTTGAGATCCTCGGGCAGAGGTCTGTTGTCTGTTCCAGAGTCTCGACTGAAAACTAAAGGGGACAGAGCGTTTGCTGTCAGGGCCCCGAGGCTCTGGAACAGCCTGCCCGAGGAAATCAGGTCGGCTGAGTCAGTGAACTCTTTTAAGTCCCTTCTTAAAACATACTTTTATAGGAGAGCCTTTCCCGATCTTATTTGACTTTATTTTATCCCTTGTATTTTATTGTATTTTACTAATTTTATATTAATCTCTATTTTAGTGTTTTCAATGTTTTCATGCTCTTATCTTGTTTTTTTGTATTATTCTTTATACTTGTTAAAGTACTTTGGAACTTGTTTTTGAAAAGTGCTCAACAAATAAGGATTATTATTATTATTATTATTGTTATTATATAAATGTTGTGTTCACAACTTGTTTCTGCTGCCTCCAGGTAGCCAATAAAATCAGTTAATGCAGGGTTAAGTATGGGGTGTAATGAAATCAGGGCTTCAGACTTGTTCCATACAACTCTACTATATCTTTACATTCTACTGCCATTTTTTTGATTTCTCTTTAACTTCCACACTTTTTTCTTTCCTCAGCTCTTATATACAGTGGTGCTTGACATCTCAGCTCGGGTTTTGACCACAACCAGCCCAGCTGACCAGCCCCTCCTCTCTCCCCGCCACTATCAGCACACCGACCCTGACTCGGGCACCCAGTTGGTCTGCGACAAGTGCCCCGCAGGCACCTATGTGTCTTTCCACTGTTCCCCGACAGCCGTGAGGGAGTGCAACCCCTGCCCTGTAGGCACCTTCACACGAGGCGAGAACGGGGTCCAGCAATGCCATCGTTGTCGGGCTCCATGTCCTGCAGGCTTTATTGAGAAAGCTCCCTGCACCGCCACCCGGGACAGAGTGTGCAAATGTCCCCCCAATAGCTTCTTGTTGGTGGATGGCGGCACAGAGTGTAAGCCCCACTCACTGTGCCCTCCAGGGACCAGGGTGAAAAAGCGGGGCAGTGAAACAGAGGATGTGCTCTGTAAGCCATGCACCAAGGGGACTTTCTCAGATGTGGAGTCGAGTGCGATGAAGTGCCGAACCCACACGAACTGCCCTGCTCAGGGGCTGGTGCTGCTTACATCAGGGACTAGAGAGACAGATAATGTCTGTGGACCACCTTCTACAGCCCTCACTTCCTCTTCATCTTCACCTGTCTCCACAACCAGCCTACTGGGACCTGCGCAGGCTGTGCTTGTTCAGGAAACTATGACATCGTCATCCTCTCCATCATCATCCCTTACTCTACGTGTACATAAAGGTGAGAACAGAGACTCTGTTTCTTGTGTTGTTAATTAATGTTCATTACTGTATATATCTGTTTCAAATGGCTTTTCAGCTAGCTTAGTTTCAAATAGTGGCATTATTACTCCTGAAGTTGTTGAAATGGGGTAGCCGCCAAAATGTGCTGAATTAGCCTAATAACAGTTAGCCTAACTACGGATGTTCTTTCGTCATTCATTTTAGTTGTGATCACATAGTTAAACATTATAAAAATTGGGCTTATTTACTTTCTTTCTGAGTGTAGAAGAGAAAATATCCCTCTTAATGTCTGGATATTTAATACAGAGCTAGGGTCAGGAGACAATCTCTGGTCTTCAGTTTAAGTTAGGCCAAATGCTTCCCTGATCCACTCCAAAAATAACATTAATTAATAGTTTTTCCTTATTAAGTAGCATCCGTTTGAAAACATTATAAATAATACTATAAAATATATATAAAAATGTGCCCCCTATGCTGACTGAGAGTGAATATATTTAACTTTTATTTAACTAGGAAGCCACGTTGAGATTAAAATCTCTTTTACAAGTGAGACCTAGCCAAGACTGGGTCAAACAGCAACATCAAACAATTAACAGAACTAGAAGGGCAAATCACAATGGCATCATTAGGTGTAACAACAATGCATTACATAATACAGTGCATAAGCAAGGCAGTAACATTTAGTCCCATGTTTGTTAGGTGAAGCAAACGCAGCTAACAGGGACCAATTCCTTCATTCCATGTTTAAAATCCTTTACAGAGATATGGGTCTTCAGTTTGAGCTTGGTCTGCACATCGTTCCAGGACCAAAGGCCATTGTAGAACATGCCTGATTTGCCAACCTCTTCTCTGATAGCAGGCACTTTAAACTAAAGCCAACTGTGTGACCTATAAGTATGACTGCTTTGCAAGACTAAAAACTTTGGTTTAAATAGTTAATAAACAGTAGTTATATAATAGTTAATAAAAAAAATTCTTACATTCCCTGTTACTTTATGAGAATTCATTCAATGCTGTTGCAGCATCATTACATCAATGAAACACTTGTTTTTCCCTGTGGGAATTCCTAAAAGAAAAGACACCCATAGGCATGGAAACAAACTGGTGGCAGTTCCCTATCTTAGGAATGTTACTATCTGTGGTCAGGAGGAGTTATGGGTATTTCTGTCTGCTCCCTCCCTCATTACCTCTAGGTCAGAGAATGTAAAAAAAATCCCTTTTTCCTTTTTCTGTCTTCCTGTTCTCTGTTGTCACCTCTCCCTCTCCCTCTCACTTACTGTTACTCAGTCAGCCAGTCATTTCTCAGAATCAACAACCCGTAACCAGCGTACCCTTCCTCCCCACACAGATCACCACACCTACAGTACTGTCACTACTGTTTGTGATTGGAAGGGATCGATGGCTTCTCAGCCAGTTAATTTGACTCTGTCTGTGCTGAAAGAGGGAAAGCTGGGGTGGGCGGGGGTGGGTGTTACGCATGTCATGACTGTTATTTTTCACCACTCTTTAAGTGTCAGTGGAGAGGGTTAGAAGGACCACCTCGGAAAAGGAGCACAGAAAGAGT
>NC_060159.1:5113731-5121484 GCF_021292245.1 Micropterus dolomieu
GGACAGAGTGTGCAAATGTCCCCCCAATAGCTTCTTGTTGGTGGATGGCGGCACAGAGTGTAAGCCCCACTCACTGTGCCCTCCAGGGACCAGGGTGAAAAAGCGGGGCAGTGAAACAGAGGATGTGCTCTGTAAGCCATGCACCAAGGGGACTTTCTCAGATGTGGAGTCGAGTGCGATGAAGTGCCGAACCCACACGAACTGCCCTGCTCAGGGGCTGGTGCTGCTTACATCAGGGACTAGAGAGACAGATAATGTCTGTGGACCACCTTCTACAGCCCTCACTTCCTCTTCATCTTCACCTGTCTCCACAACCAGCCTACTGGGACCTGCGCAGGCTGTGCTTGTTCAGGAAACTATGACATCGTCATCCTCTCCATCATCATCCCTTACTCTACGTGTACATAAAGGTGAGAACAGAGACTCTGTTTCTTGTGTTGTTAATTAATGTTCATTACTGTATATATCTGTTTCAAATGGCTTTTCAGCTAGCTTAGTTTCAAATAGTGGCATTATTACTCCTGAAGTTGTTGAAATGGGGTAGCCGCCAAAATGTGCTGAATTAGCCTAATAACAGTTAGCCTAACTACGGATGTTCTTTCGTCATTCATTTTAGTTGTGATCACATAGTTAAACATTATAAAAATTGGGCTTATTTACTTTCTTTCTGAGTGTAGAAGAGAAAATATCCCTCTTAATGTCTGGATATTTAATACAGAGCTAGGGTCAGGAGACAATCTCTGGTCTTCAGTTTAAGTTAGGCCAAATGCTTCCCTGATCCACTCCAAAAATAACATTAATTAATAGTTTTTCCTTATTAAGTAGCATCCGTTTGAAAACATTATAAATAATACTATAAAATATATATAAAAATGTGCCCCCTATGCTGACTGAGAGTGAATATATTTAACTTTTATTTAACTAGGAAGCCACGTTGAGATTAAAATCTCTTTTACAAGTGAGACCTAGCCAAGACTGGGTCAAACAGCAACATCAAACAATTAACAGAACTAGAAGGGCAAATCACAATGGCATCATTAGGTGTAACAACAATGCATTACATAATACAGTGCATAAGCAAGGCAGTAACATTTAGTCCCATGTTTGTTAGGTGAAGCAAACGCAGCTAACAGGGACCAATTCCTTCATTCCATGTTTAAAATCCTTTACAGAGATATGGGTCTTCAGTTTGAGCTTGGTCTGCACATCGTTCCAGGACCAAAGGCCATTGTAGAACATGCCTGATTTGCCAACCTCTTCTCTGATAGCAGGCACTTTAAACTAAAGCCAACTGTGTGACCTATAAGTATGACTGCTTTGCAAGACTAAAAACTTTGGTTTAAATAGTTAATAAACAGTAGTTATATAATAGTTAATAAAAAAAATTCTTACATTCCCTGTTACTTTATGAGAATTCATTCAATGCTGTTGCAGCATCATTACATCAATGAAACACTTGTTTTTCCCTGTGGGAATTCCTAAAAGAAAAGACACCCATAGGCATGGAAACAAACTGGTGGCAGTTCCCTATCTTAGGAATGTTACTATCTGTGGTCAGGAGGAGTTATGGGTATTTCTGTCTGCTCCCTCCCTCATTACCTCTAGGTCAGAGAATGTAAAAAAAATCCCTTTTTCCTTTTTCTGTCTTCCTGTTCTCTGTTGTCACCTCTCCCTCTCCCTCTCACTTACTGTTACTCAGTCAGCCAGTCATTTCTCAGAATCAACAACCCGTAACCAGCGTACCCTTCCTCCCCACACAGATCACCACACCTACAGTACTGTCACTACTGTTTGTGATTGGAAGGGATCGATGGCTTCTCAGCCAGTTAATTTGACTCTGTCTGTGCTGAAAGAGGGAAAGCTGGGGTGGGCGGGGGTGGGTGTTACGCATGTCATGACTGTTATTTTTCACCACTCTTTAAGTGTCAGTGGAGAGGGTTAGAAGGACCACCTCGGAAAAGGAGCACAGAAAGAGTTGTAGTACACCAAAATGTCTTTAACTACTTTACACAACAATGAAGCCAAACTGTATTTGGAATATTTCACTTTATATAATTCACTAGATGTAAAGAGGCTTTAAAGTTACATCACAAATGTAAGTCACAGATGTTCAGCAGAGAATTATGTGCTACTGTGGCTCAGGAGGTAGAGTAGGCCGCCTACTAATCAGAAGGTCGGTGGTGCGATCTCCAGTCTGTGTGTTGAAGTGTACTTGGGCAAGATACTGAACCCCCACTCCTGGACTGGACACAGTATAATACCAGTAAATACACATCAATCATGGCAGTGGAGAAACTAGACTCAAAGTCTTCTGTATTTCTCTAAATAGTTGACTTATGTTAAAGACTTCTTGCTGCTAGTCAAAACAGTCCTTAATTTGGAGGTTAGACCTGCATCTGTGCACCTGTCTGCTAATAAGAGGATAAGAGGGATTAACACACATCCAAGCGTCAGTCCTAAAAAGCAGCCGCCCACTTATGATCTAATGTCATTATACATCACCAATCCCATTAACAGGAGTTCACAGGCACAGAGCGAGCGGCAGGGAGGTGGCAGCAGCCTCATCCATAATCAGTATAGGTTAATGACACACTGATATTGACTGACCATTACAGTTTGTTCCCACATCTGAAAAACACTGTTGTTTATGTCAAATAGGACAATCCTACATGTTCTATTCCCATTTCAACCGATGACAGAGATTTGTGTGGCTGTAAATCGTTGACCAATCTCTTTCACATTTTTCAACTTATACCTGCAATTGAAGCCTCTTTTTATTCCTGCAAGTAACCATCTTTCAGAAAATTTTTTAATTGTATTTCTTTGTGAGAACGTGCAATTTCCGTGGATTTATTTACTTTATCAGTCCGCCAACTGCCACTCTACTATTTGACTTACTCATGTAACTTTGAACTATATAACATCAGGCCTTACGTGCCTTAGTATGCCACTCAACTCCTTGTACAGGCATTGGCCATCTAACGGCATCTAATGTCCTTCTGGCATGCACAGCAAGACCTCTGCACATGGTCCAAAATGTGTAACTCGCATTACGTTCAAATCACTACAGCACATCAATAGAGAGATACCTACTCATGTGAACTCCCTCCCTGATTCAGGTTTATACGCCTTCTCATTCGCCATGATCAGGCAATGAACATCAGCTCCTGTGAGGCAGGACATATCCGTTCAAGCTCTTCTTCTGCATTGTCCACTGATCGTAAAATGAGCTACGTATTTGGTCAGCAGAATTCCCTTTAATCTTCAAAATTTTGGTTGGCTTGAAACCCTACCCAATCCCGTAACATGTCTAAATGTGTTGGATGATAACGAAACGGTTAGTGAGCTTGACTGAATATCATAAATGGGATTTTTGCCACACTTCATGACATTTAGACTGCAGTAAGTCACATTAGTGTAGTGAATGGGTCTGCCACTGCGTTGTTGTGCCGTTATGTTGCATTATTGTATATAATGCGGGGCATGTTAGTTACAGCGACTGAGACGGTGGAGAAGCTGTGTACCTGAGTATCGGTAAAATGACAATAAATTTAAATAGGCGGAAGTAGATCCGTGCTAAAGTAGCTGGCTGCTCCGGCCTTGCATCACTATAGGCTATAAAAAATCACCCCATATTTGCTTTTTACCTTTACATCATTTCTTGCAGGCTAAAATCAACACTTTGACATTAAACCAGGGTACACAGGATAGTAATATGGATAGCATTAGCTGGTTAAGTAATGCTGGCGAGCTAATGTTATCTAACTTGAGCCAACTAAAGCACAAATTTACAGGATATTGACAGGTAAACTAACATTAGCGCAAAGCATGTGTGTACGTTTCAGAATCAGAAGGCAAGAGGCTCGAGAGATTGCAATGGATTTCCCAGAATATCCGACCTGGAGTCTTCACATAGAATTAGAATGTCACTCAAATATCAATATTGGCCTCAAAAATCCAGTTTAGGTTAGGTATCCAGTTTGGCGTACACTGCGTACTTTAGGATGAAGGAAATCAGCAGGGAAAACAGAGTGAAAAACAGAAGAAGGTTTTTGTGTGCCAGGTTCCTCGCATGGATTAAAGTGTCAGGATTCCCTCTCATGGTGCCTTCTGTTTTCATTGTCCGGGTTAAATGGAAATCTCTCAAGTGAGTGAATTTAATTCCCTCTCTTTCTCTCTCTCTCTCTCCCTCTCTCACTGCGCTGTCTCTTATCTCTTACGTCTGTACTATCTTGTCCCTTTGCTCACTTTGTTCTTTCTCATCTGTCTTCTTCTTGCTTGCTCTATCTTCTTCTCCATCGATCCCTTGGTCTCTGATCACAGGTACCTACAGCCAGTCAGCAGCAATTCAACTGAGGGAAAGCCCGGGTGTGGAAGACCACCTTGCAGACGTGTTACTCCTCAGTCAGCCTGGCGCTCCCACCCCACCAAATCGCGATCCCCCACGGACTCCACCACAACTGATGAACCACGAGAACCCGCTGGGGCAACCCAAACCTGAGCCTGTGCCTGGCCCCAACAAGAGGGCGATGGAGGATCTGGAGGATGCAGGGGCTGTCAGGGCTGGGACAGGTATCAGCAAGGTAGCTGGACAGGGGAGCGGAGGTAGTGGAGGTGGGGTCTCCACCTACTACAGGCCCACTCGCAGGGGGTCCCCAAGGCCAAGCCCCCACAATCACTTTGACATCAACGAGCACCTCCCCTGGATGATAGTACTGCTTCTCCTCCTGGTGCTGGTGGTGATCGTGGTCTGCAGTGTGAAGCGGAGCTCTCGTGTGCTGAAGAAGGGCCCCGTGCAGGACCCTATCAGCATCATGGAGAAGGCAATTCAGAAGAAGCCATCTGTGCCTCGAACACATCTCAAAGAGAAGTGGACCTACTACTCCAACGGACAGGGTAAGCCCATTGTATCTTTGATTTCAACAAGAGTGGTTCTAGCGGCAATGGATCCGACCCGTGGTCACTGAGATGAATGAGCTGAACGCAACACATAAACTGCACCAGCTGTCACTGGGATTTTCGGATTTTCCTATAACCAAGAACTTTATTTGAAGTTGCTAAAATAATATTTATATGAGTTTTGTGGCATTAATTAGCAATTAGGTGGCAAACCAAAACTATATCTAAAAGAGCAACATCTTTTTGACAAACCTGCGCATTTAAATCCTGAATAAAAAGTGCCATGCCCTCATTATGGGGTCTTCAGTTTGTAAAATGTCAGTTGTCAAACCTCCTTCAAAGCTCAACTATGTAGTATGTCATGTTTATCAATGTCTTGTAACGTCCTTAGCAATATGCAAAACTATGCCCTCAGAGAAAGTGTTTCATCACAGACCTGCCATTGGTGTTTTTATAATCTCAGGACTGTTAAAGAGGTGGCTCCTTTATTAGTTATATATCTTTTTTGTGCATGTAAGAGGTTTACAAAGTGAAAAAGCCCAAAGGGAGTTCCCATCTTCCACAGAAAGCACTGCTCTGAACGGCTTGAAAACAGCTCGTTTGTAGTCCAGCCCTTCACTTGTGACGTCACAACGAAAACGCGTCGTAAAGCTTGCCAAGCTAGCCCTTTGGCTCGACTCAATTGACTGGATCACACTACCTTGTTTCTTACGACCCGCCCTTCTCTGCTTCTGATGGGCTAGTAGTCCTTACCTGGGAACTGCGCATCTGCAACTCCCAACAAAGATTTTGTACAAGTAAGATGCATCACTCTACAGCTCAAGAGCGGAGCGTACAACACACAGGGTGAAGAGGAGCTGCAGCAATGTGGAGTATGAGAAAAATATGGTGTTTTTTGAAAATGAAACCATGTAAACCTGTTCTGGTACAACCCCTAAATAAAATTATGAACCTGAAAATGAGCATAATATGACCTCTTTAAACTCTATATGGCCTAGATCTGCAGCTGAGATGGGAGTTCATATACTTTTAGTTGCCTACTGGATGTGCTGGTCGGGTGTACTGACATGCGTTAGTTATGCTCTAACACTGTAGAACCATCTGTTGATGTGATGACTATACAGTGGGTATCTGATACAATCAATTCTGCCCCACAGCATATGGTGTAGAGGGCAGTGGTTACACAAGCAAGGACGTGACACTGTTGTAGTACCACCCTGCTGTCACAATCCGTCCCCAACACACACTCAGGTGACCTTACTGCTCTTAGTTTTCCAGTTTCTAACAGCAACTTTGCTTGCGTCTGCAAGAGTGGCATAAATATGTGTATGTTATATGTCACACTATGTGCTGCCGCTGTTGAGTTACGTCTTGCCACTTTTTCTTTCAGAATGCTGGCATGCCATCTAAAATCCCAGTGTTTGGGTCAGTGTAAAAAAGCTCTCTCTGTTTAAACAGGGTCTAAACCCAGGGGACACCTCCAGCCTGAGGCACTAGACTCTCCACTTTGTAATGTGTGTGTATGCGTGCTGTGATAAAGCCGAGCCACCCTCTCTCTGCTCCCTCAGTGCCACAGAGAACCGGAATAATCTGGCTTCAGCTGCATCGGGGTTGTTGTTTGGTTGGCACGGCACATTAGTGGGTCAGCGGGTCTCTTACAGGGTGACAAAGACATACATACATACGTAGACATAAGGAAATTAAGTGAAAGAGTGAGATGAGTTGTATACGTATGTGTGGGGGGTAGGTGGAGGTTGACAGTGTTGTTTTGTACTGTTGTTGGCTACCCACATGGGGGATTCCCTACCGTCACCTAGGAGCCCTTGTTAGATACTTAGGATGCCTGACAAAGACAGGTATGGAGACAGATAGAGACAAGTTAATTTTAAGCACTTTGACCTAATAAATGACATATGCAGGTTTTAACCAACCCATGAAGTGTATATATATGAGGTATCTCTAGTTGCGATGAACTCACAGAAACTGATCACACAACTCTGCAGTTCCTCTCAGCTCTATAGAGCACTTTAGCATCTCTCAGCTCAGTGTTTTGGTTTTTACTGCTCGCAACTTTACGGCTTTGGTTCACTCACACTGCTCTCATCAGCCTTGTTTCCAGCAGCTGGCAACTATTTTCAATAGAAATATGAACACGTAGTGTTTCCCCTGAAATCCACAAAGATAATGATGCTCAGGCTGGTCACCTTTGCTTAGTGCTGTTGCCTTTGACTAACACTTTGTTAGTCATTTCACATTTCCTATGAAAGACTCCCACCATTTGGTTTTTAAAGCTGCCACTTTGGGTAAAAAATGCTGGAAACATGTCTAGATAAAAATCTGTCTTTTAAGTCTTTAAGACGTTCAAAGACTGATTTTTAAACTGGCCTTTTCATGTTTGAGTGTGTGTGTGTGTGTGTGTGTGTGGGTGTTGTGTGCGTGTGTGTTCTCCCAATTGGATGAGTAATAATGCATCCATGTGTATGTATTTACGTGTGAGATGTATGTATGCACATGCAAACCAAATAGCCATTTTACACCGCTATTTACTCTGGAACATAAAACAAAACAGCTTCTTAATCCTTCCAAGGTGCGTGGCTGGCTCCCCTTGAAGGTTGTAATGCCCCTTTACTAGAGCAGTTAAAACACTCGGGCAATAATGGAAACAAGAGATGGGAAACGTCAAAGCACAGATCACACACATACAGTGCTTGGCATTTGCTCAGAAACGGTCAGGAAGTAGTGAAACCTGCTACTCCTCCACAGCAGGGCTGAATGGGGCTTTCCAGGGCCTCTGGCCAGATTGTTATTGCTCCTGAAAAACGTATTTGTTGAAACAAAGGTGCTGCAGTGACAT
>NC_060159.1:5121584-5145669 GCF_021292245.1 Micropterus dolomieu
CGTATGTGTGGGGGGTAGGTGGAGGTTGACAGTGTTGTTTTGTACTGTTGTTGGCTACCCACATGGGGGATTCCCTACCGTCACCTAGGAGCCCTTGTTAGATACTTAGGATGCCTGACAAAGACAGGTATGGAGACAGATAGAGACAAGTTAATTTTAAGCACTTTGACCTAATAAATGACATATGCAGGTTTTAACCAACCCATGAAGTGTATATATATGAGGTATCTCTAGTTGCGATGAACTCACAGAAACTGATCACACAACTCTGCAGTTCCTCTCAGCTCTATAGAGCACTTTAGCATCTCTCAGCTCAGTGTTTTGGTTTTTACTGCTCGCAACTTTACGGCTTTGGTTCACTCACACTGCTCTCATCAGCCTTGTTTCCAGCAGCTGGCAACTATTTTCAATAGAAATATGAACACGTAGTGTTTCCCCTGAAATCCACAAAGATAATGATGCTCAGGCTGGTCACCTTTGCTTAGTGCTGTTGCCTTTGACTAACACTTTGTTAGTCATTTCACATTTCCTATGAAAGACTCCCACCATTTGGTTTTTAAAGCTGCCACTTTGGGTAAAAAATGCTGGAAACATGTCTAGATAAAAATCTGTCTTTTAAGTCTTTAAGACGTTCAAAGACTGATTTTTAAACTGGCCTTTTCATGTTTGAGTGTGTGTGTGTGTGTGTGTGTGTGGGTGTTGTGTGCGTGTGTGTTCTCCCAATTGGATGAGTAATAATGCATCCATGTGTATGTATTTACGTGTGAGATGTATGTATGCACATGCAAACCAAATAGCCATTTTACACCGCTATTTACTCTGGAACATAAAACAAAACAGCTTCTTAATCCTTCCAAGGTGCGTGGCTGGCTCCCCTTGAAGGTTGTAATGCCCCTTTACTAGAGCAGTTAAAACACTCGGGCAATAATGGAAACAAGAGATGGGAAACGTCAAAGCACAGATCACACACATACAGTGCTTGGCATTTGCTCAGAAACGGTCAGGAAGTAGTGAAACCTGCTACTCCTCCACAGCAGGGCTGAATGGGGCTTTCCAGGGCCTCTGGCCAGATTGTTATTGCTCCTGAAAAACGTATTTGTTGAAACAAAGGTGCTGCAGTGACATTAAATAAAAGGGGATCACAAAAATGTTGGGTAAAGGTTAGCCTTAGGCTACATTAAGCTGCCTTTGCTGTTGCAGCCACTTTGCCCTGCATTTTTGTCCTCCGCACAAACAGTTGTGTCGTTTTGTTGCTTACAGTGTTTGTTATGTAGCTGTGTAGTGGTACAAGAATATTGTCATGTAATATGCTTATTTTATTTAACTTTGCTCTAGATTCAGTGCTTTCAACAAAATACTTGTCAGACTGTCACAGTGTTTGACCTTTATGATGTTGAAATTGGGGTGGGTTGAATCTGACAAGTTTGGTAACTTTCTGAAACAAACAATCCGACAATCATGCCCACTTTACGCAGTGATCGGCCAGGTGTGCAAATGTGAGAAAGTAGTCGGGGTTTGAACTTCCCTCTCAGGTTACATGCTTTTTGTTGTTTTCAACTCATTTACTTCTGTCACTTGGCACAGCCAAGTATGATATGCCTTCAGGGACAGACTGTTTGAAAGTGTGCTACTTTATCCGCATTTATTCATCGAGTCAAGACTACAAAGAAATGCAAAAGACACACAATTATTGGAGAGAGATCAAGGAGTATTGCCTCCTTGATCTCCTTAATTAGCCTAGAGGAGGCTATGGCTGCAAGATTTTCTCACCGCATTCAAGTGTGGCCATTCAGAACAAATATATACAGATTTGCCTGAAGGCAAGGCAGGTTTTATTTATTTTCTGAAGCCTAATGGGCCATACTGGTGGCCTTACATGTTTCTGCCTATATTGCATAAACTAAGCTGGGCTTCAATGGTGGGACTGTGTTCTTAAATGTTTAAGTCCAGTTTGAGTAACAGATCCATGAGGTTAGGCTTATCAATTGATGTTATCATGGAAGCAGCTATTTTTTTTTCCCGCTGTGACAATCACAAGTTAACAGTAGAAATACAGGGTTCATGTTGTAAAGTAATCTACAGTCTTTTTCTTCTTCGTTGTGCATGGTGTGGCCAGACTGTGATAAAGGTGTCTAATGACATGTCAATGATGCCACTTTATGTTGCTCTAGGATTACCTTTGAAATGAAATGAAATCCTATCTCATCTTCTATCTTGATGAGATCTTTTATCTCATATTTTATTTAAAGTTTTAAAATGTCTCTAATCACAACGTTGATTTTCACTCCTAAGTGAAATGAATAAAAAACACTGGCAGCCTTGAAGGTAGCAAAACAATCCGAAACTTCAGGGTAAACTTTGGAAAATGTTCAGCAGTTATGTAGAGTGCATGCAGTTTGTAGTTGATCGCCATAAACATGGAAAAACACCTTTATGGTTCTTCAAGAGAACATCCGATAGAGGCAGGTTGCGCCTGGTGTGGTCACCACCAATATTATTTACAACATATATTTCCAAAGTAGGATGCAGATTGTGGAGGAAAACATGAAGAAAAACAACATTCTACCTGCCCACCATCCTCCCTCGTTAAACATCCACACTGTTAATAATGCCAAGTCCCACATCCAAACCCGGCGGGGAGCCACGTGTTAGAATATACTGCTCTGTGCAGTACCAGGGTGGGCCGAGGTAGCCTGCTCTCAGTTCAGCCTGGGTTTGATTGTGGAGATTTGAAGGGGGTTGTTGCCTGGTTGGAGGTATACAGCGCTTGTTGTGCTTCCACAAAGCCACACACACATTTCACCAATTTAATGTTGTGTGTTCCCAAGTTTGAATGAATGACTATGTGATGTGATTAACAGCATGGTGCTGATGCACACAGCACCGTGCTTCACATAATATTACTAATAACAGGGTGCTGAGGTGAGACCACTTGTTGGAGCCATATGTTTTTTCTTTAATTTAAAGTTTCTTATTTGTGTGTTTAATGGTACAGTGTGTAATTCCTGGCCACATGCTCAAAACAAATAGGAGGCAGCATTACAGGTAGATCTTTATATACATGCTGTACATACATGAATCATGTTTTTATGTCTTCCTGGATTAGCAGCTGTCGCTTCTTCTGCAACAGTGAAGGTAAAAGGATCATGCCTGGTGTGATGGTCTGCAGAGATGGGGCTTCTCTCGTGCCTGTGTGTGTCTGCTTCTCTCTGTCATTCTGGCTGTGATTATGTTGCAATGCTAAAGGGTTCCAATATGGTAATCAATAATTAGTGTTTCATCTCTGTTTTCCCATTTATATGATGTGTTGGGCATATGCTATAGTACCCACAAGCCAAAAATAAAAAGAAAATGCCAGCCAGAGTTGGGAAATTAGATGCCTTCAGTTCAGGATTTTGGATCAGTTCAGCAGTTTTGCAGAACTGACTAGAATGACAATGACACAGCATTCTGAATGTTGAATTGTTTCATTCTGCTCAATTTGTTTAAAACCTTTACCAAAGGTTAACACATAACCATATTTTTCTTACTAAACGGTTACGTTGTTTTTCCTGCAGAATCATCAGTGTGGGCATCAGAATTCTGAGTTCAGTTATTGACCTCTTGTTTTACGAGTAAGGGCAAGGTGGAACAAAAGATTGACAGGCGGATTAGTGCAGCATAAACATTAATGACACTGTTACCAAACTGCCGTGGTGATGAGGGAGCTGAGCCTGAAGGCAAAGATCTCGATTGACCAATCAACCTGGAGTACATTCCAACCCTCGCCTGTGGTCAAGAGCATATGGTCATGACCAGACAAATGTGATGTTGATACAAACAGCGGAAATGAGTTAAGAATGGCTAGGCCACAGAGAACTTTAGATAGGGTGTGGAGCTCAAACATCTGGAAGGGGCAATTGGTGGTCCTTTTGCATCTAAAGAACCCACTTGAAGTGGTTCTGGCATCTGATTAGTCCTCCTTGAAGCCTTTTAGAGGTTTTCTGGGCAAAGAAGATTTTTTAAGAGAAGCCAGGGTAGACCCAGAACACATTGGAGGCATTACATGTCCCATCTGGATAGGCCTCTGGATCCCCAAGGAAGAGCTGGAGGACACGGCTAGGAAGGACGCGTGAGCTGCCTGGCTTAGTCCGCTGCCACCATGAACACCAGGGGATTCCCAGTGCAACCAAAGGCAAGGAAATTCATTCATAACTG
Source organism: Micropterus dolomieu (assembly GCF_021292245.1). Taxonomy (NCBI): domain Eukaryota; kingdom Metazoa; phylum Chordata; class Actinopteri; order Centrarchiformes; family Centrarchidae; genus Micropterus; species Micropterus dolomieu. The sequence continues at coordinate 5,125,782 of NC_060159.1, forward strand.
GCTCCAAAACACGTTTTTGTCCAAAATTGCTTTGTGGAAAAGATACATTGAGGATATTGTGGTGATATTGAGAGGAAATAGAGAAATCTTGAAATACAGAAAAACAACTTCTATCTTTCTTTTATTATGGAAAAGAAACAGCATGAAACTATACTTTCTAGACTTAACACTACAAGGGAAAAGGGAACAGTGCAATTGAGACTCCAATTTATCGTAAACCCTTAAGCAGAAACACTTCTAAAAGCTGAGAGTAATCACACAAAAGAGCTCATCAGGGACATTCCAATAGGCCAATTTTTGAGACTGTGCAAAAAATTGCAGAATCATATATTTCTTCGGCATATCAGAAGGCCCTAGATACAGATTGGGAATCCCTGTTAGTCAAGAGAACTACAGCTTCGACTTCTTCCTCTGGGATCTCTTTCTCCACTGAGTGTTAACCTCTAGCAGGCAGGGTCAAGGGCATTATCCTTAAAAGTGATCCATCTTTAAAAAATATCAACTCTGTGCCTCCCTTGATCAGTTTAAATGTCCTCACAATCGGAGAGATTTATTCTGACAATAGAAACCCACTAACAGTCTCTCCTGGCTGACTAATTAACCTGCAGATTTTGTTCTGTGTGGCCACTGTGTTCTAACTCATCACAAGTACTTTATACACCATAAACTGCAACAGCGCACTTGTCAGCATGCTGAAATGTCCCTGTGGTCTGGTTTGTGATGGACAAACTTAAAGAGCTTTGAAGATTTGCACATCTGAACATCCACAAACAATACACACACGAAACACACACACAAAGGATGCACAGTCTAACCATAGCTTTGCAGCATCCTTAAAGTTCTGGAAAGAAAAGAAAAAAAGAGGCGGAGACAGTGTCAGCTCACTGCTCTGCAGAGAGGCATATTGGATTCACACTCTGAACATAGTGGAGCCCTTTGGCCTATATAAAGAACTGAATCTGTCATGTTTCCTCTGATTTGTTTGTCAGCTGAAACCAGAAAATGTTTGGCATTTTTAGTCGGGCTAGTGGCATGGCACAAGGGATGGCAGTGTTGGTTGGTCCAACACTTTGGACTAAACGGCTATTGGACAGATTGCCATGAAATTGTGTACAGACATTCAAAGTAATCAGAGGATGATTTCTAATCATTTATCACATAGCACCTGGTGGCAAAATTGCATTCGGTGGCTACAGTTCTAGACTTTGGTCTCGATAAAATGTAGTTATTGGCTCTGCATGTAGTGGCAACTAACACAAACAAAAATATACTAAATCCAAATTACTCTATAAAACACGATAATTACCACTTTATCACACAGTACCCGGCAGCGAACTTGCTACGGCAGCCTTGTTATTGGACTTTGGACTTGATAAAGTGCAGTTACTGGCTAAACATGCAGTGGTAGGAACTAACACAAAGGCCCAGCTGCGTGGTACCAATAAAAAGAATTTTACGTGCTAGGAATGAAAACAAACAGAAACAAACAGGACGCAGTGGTCCGTTATTTCCCAGAGAAATCACAACAATGCAGCTCAGGTTACAGTAACACAGGCATAAACCTATATCTGCCCAGACATAAGCCTCTTATTTGAAATCACTCTTGGTAGCGATGTGGATCCGGCCGGTTCAACGACACAACTGATCCTCGAGGCGGCACTGGAGGAAGCGAGTTAAACTTGAATGGAAGGAGCAGTAAATGAAAAATAAATGCACTGGAGCTCTTAAGTTTTTCTGGGCTGAAAATACAAAGCAATCAGTGTCATTATCACCTGCACTGCCAAAGAGGAAGAGTCATTTGTAACACATAATGAGTATAGGGTAGTACATGAGACTTTTGTGCTAATTACTTTCCAGCCCCACAAATGTTAACAAAAACTCATCATGATCTGTAATACATAGCAAACATTACACTAGCCTCTAGTGACGCATATATCTCACAGTTTGTCCCCTCCAGGCAGCTCTGTTGTGCTTTATATGACACAAGATGTCAGTTTGCATAAATACCAGCAACTAACAGCAAGTAGCGGCTGTGTGACATTTCAGTTTGTTACGGTGTAGAGAACTACAGTCTACATATATTGCAGGGACAAGTGCACAAACTCTAATACGCACGCCATCCCACTACATGCAAACTCCTACGCAGGCTGACATACTGATTCCTCACGAGACTTATGTAGGTCATTTAAACGTGGTCATCCAGCAGTGGCAGTGAGGCATGCAGCGCAGGGGGGATTTCTCTTCTGTAGCTGTGTGTCATGGCTAGAAGCGGATGAGATTCGACAGGCTCTTGGCCTGCACGCGAGATCCCCTTGGTCCCTCCAGGATTGCATTTTGCGCAGGAGTAGGGGATTGTGTGTATGTATGTGTGGGAGCATACGTTTGGCTTTTCCTTTGAGTTTTTAAGCCATATTGCTTGAAAACACTTTGCTAAATGAGGTCAAGTAATTATGAATGATGAGGATTTTCATTTTTTACAGGACAAATAATCAGTTTAGGATTAGGGCTCTGGTTTTGGGTTATTTAGTTAAGTTTTAGGGTTCATAAGGTTATGGTTAAGGATGTGATTGAGGGTTAAAATAAGAATTAGGTTAAGGTTTAAGTAAAGGTTGAAGTTAAACATTTGATGGAGAGCGTTTGGAAGAGGAGGATGAGTGTGCACAAAGTGTATATATGTAGGTATCAGGATGCCTGTAAGCATGTGTGTAGGCTCCACGTGTCTATTTATACTTGCCTCCGGCTTGTGTGTGCTCGCATTTCCCCGTGTGTTGCATTTATGTACACGATGTGTATGTGTTTGTGTGTCGAGCCATGAATTACCACCACTGGCTTACGTCCATTTAATCTCTCCGGTCCAATCTCCCTGAATCATCCTGGATTTGTGCACTTTGCATGTTTGCTACACTAAATATTAAGCAGGGATCAACCTGATGCTTATCAAAAGTGCTGCAATTAATTGTGTGTTGATGCTCTGGAAGTGTAACTGGCATGTAGCTTCAGTGGGTAAAATATTGTTTGGTGAATTTACAGGATAAGAAAAATTCACAATTTGATGGAAAATTTGTTTTAAAATGTTGATTAAGCCATCAAAAAGAATATTGGAGGAAAACAGTTGACATAGCTACTAACTAGGGCTGGTTCAGTGTTCAGTGGCATAAACTGTATACCACTTTTTGCTTTGTAACTGGAAGAGTCTGCCTGTCTCTATCAGTGCATGGTTTCTTTGGCTGCATTGTAAACAGATACACAAGTTGCTCTTCTGTTGCATTAAACAATGGACTCACCATTAAGTGACAACCGCACGTCCATGTTTAATGAGTGGGTGCTGGAAGCTTGGTGACACAGCGACTACACACAGGGCTAGTTGGTGAATTGCTGTAGCTGGCCAGATATTTTGTTCACCATTACATGCCATTTCTTTCAATAAAGTTTTTGAAGAGAGAAAATTAAGCTAACATGCTTGCTAACGGTCAGTTACGGTCTTTTGCCTTCTTGAGCAGACCCTAAGGTCAAATGATCTCACCACAACGGAGCTGCTGCTAAAGGCGTGTTACTGACCCAGATGTTTGACACATGGGTAATTTTAAACAGAACTTAGGGACCTGATTTATTATTAAACAGCCTTCATCAGGTGCATGAACAGTCATGAGCATAGATAGATACACAGTCTAGATGCTAGATGATCCATTCAGAGGACTAGAAATAGAATGTCAGTCGGGAGAGAAAAAACCTTGCTCATTCAGGTAATTAGGCTAAGAGATGCCTCTTGACCTAATTGTTCATGTCCATCACCACTATCATACTTCATGTCAAACCTTTGGATGAGATGTACTCATTTCATGCATGTTTCTTATGTGGCTCAGCGGGCAATGTGTCATCAAGCATTTTAATGATAAAACCCTGTATACATGCACCAATAAAACAATGGATAATGCATAAATAAGGAGCACACACTTATGTCTGCATTGCCTTCTCTGTCGCTAAAGAACTGAAATATTTTTGCTTGACAAACAGATGAGTCAGCATTGGTATTTCCAGCCAAGTCATTGTCGAGAGAGTCAGTGAGGACGCGGAGCAGAGAGTGTGTGAACAGACAGCAGAATGTCGGAGGGGGAGAGCTGCTAGTGAAAAATCAGACTCAACTCATGGCTGACACGCCAAGTGGTGATTGTGTGTGTTTGAAGTACATAGTGAAGTCTATTTGAGATGCTTGAACTTGTACTGTGACACGCTTACAGTAAAAATCATAGAAAAGGAATTTCTTAAAACCATTCTCTAACAAAAGCTTGAAGAAGCATCTTAGCTTAAATGCATTGTATTTCCATGGGAACTTGCTCAAGTCATCTGATACAACCCCAACAAGCAAAGCACTGTCAGCGTAAGCTGTAACAGGTTACATTACTCAGCAGTTAATGTCTGCAGGTCAGAAGAAATATGCATCTGTAACAGACTGCATGTTTTCTTCTGTAGGCATTTCAGTCGAGGTGTGTGGAGGTGAGTAACGTAACCCAAGAACTACAAAGTGCAAGTGCATGGAGTTGCTTCAGTAACAGTGAAGGCTTAATCCCACCAGGCATGGCTGTGTCGCGTTCCAGCTGCGTCGCACCATCGGAGCTCATCGTGGCTGTTCCAGATAGTACTTGTGATTCTAGTAGATTCGCCCAGCACATTACGGAAGCTTCCCAGAAGTGGCTCTATGCACTGTTCCGTGGAGAACATGTTGCTAGTCTGCAAAGTCTTTTTGAGTTTACTCAAAAAGTAAACTCTTGTTTCTAAACAAATCTGTCGGACATGCAGTCAACTCAGTATAAGTTCTGAAATTGCTCCAAAACTAAAGAATACCAATTTTTCACTTTGTTGCCACAATTGAAATGCCAAAGAACATGTTGGGAGTCAAAATGGGGAATTACATTAACTTGTAAAAACGTTTTGGCTATTATCAGAAATATCAAGCTAATAACAAATAATAAATTTAATCAATATTACCGTAGTTCCTCAGAAGAAAGAGGGAAATGGTTGCTTGGATTCAAAATGGCGGAGTAGGCCCGTTGGACAAAGGAAAACTATGAAACAATATAGCTGACAAAGTGATGGACTAGCTGTGTCTGAGAAAGAGTGTGTATGTTTCTTTGTTCTACCTCTGTATGTTCCGTGTGCATAGCGTGAACACACGTGTAGTCAGAAACAAAGAAAGTACAGTGAAGCAGGAGCTCTGAATTTCCTCTGTGTCTGGCTAAGTTTAAGGCCAAAGAGGAGTGTGTGTGTGACTTGTATAGGATAATAGTGCCAGGTTAGAACCCTGCAGAGCCTTATTATAAACCAACACAAACACCTGGATGACTACGAGCAACACAAATGTCTTACTTGTGAACTGTAAACTTGCCCTCATGCTGCTATTTCTTCCTTGCACATTAACGCTTTCTCAAGTAAAAAAGTTTACACATATTGCTCACTTATCAGGGATCAGATAAATACTACAAAAGCATGGTACACCGTCTATATGACCATATATGTTGAAATCATTGGAGCTGCTTTTGTCCTGTCACGTGTCCCGTGTTGTATGTGACATGGAGAATGACGACTAAGTCAGTGTAATTTCTGTGTCACTTCAGCTGCTATTTTCCCCAGAGGACAGAGCCCAAGTAAGTAGAGAGTGGCTAAGTAAGGGAATAGTTTTACAGACCTCTTACTCACATAGTTACACCTGAAAGGTGTAAAGAGATTCTTTGAGAGATTATGCATTATTATATAATATCTGACCGAAAGGCATCTCAAACCGTGTGGCCCTATGTGGAAGTCAGGTCTTAATCTATTTTAAATGGTTCTTCGTTACATGTACACTTTTGATAGTGGATGATGTGCACATGGAGTATGAAACTCCTAAAAATATGGGCCTTGGTCTTTCAAAGGAAATGTGATCCAAAACAAAAACAGAAAACCTCAAAAGGCAAAATTTTTAGTTTTGACAGTTGTTCACTGTCAATTTATCAGCATAACGAGTAGCCTAGTGCTTGGAGTGGAAAAGTAGTAGCCAGTCCTCCCCTTATTCACATTTTGGCTTATGTACCCCAAAGAACTAACTTGTCAGTATTGACAACCATCCATTCATAACAATGACCTCAACATCTGAAAGTTTACTGTAGCACATCAAACTTTTTTTTAATGTACTGCCCCATCCAGTGAATGGTTAGTTTGTTATTAATCACTGGTAGCCTCTGAGAGATGCCGGTGCACAAGAAAAAGTCACGGTATACCACAGAGAAAAATGCAGAAGTTCTGGTACTGGTTAATGGTGAATACCGGCCCACTTCAAGCACTGATAGCTATAGATGTGTATTGTCCTTAAAGGAAGCCTATCATAACAAAATGATTCAAGAGTAAAAGTGTAGATTCTGATCCTTCTATTACCATAACAACTGTTTGTCTTCAAGATGAATGACTGTGTGTCTGTATAACAAAATAAGAGTTTTTACACAGCTGATCCAGAGAGGTTCAGGGCCAATGGCATACTGCTTTCTTGAGTGCCACTGTCCTCATGACTTAGTCGGAGAACTGGTAAAGTATGATGAGTGGCAATTGTAACGGGAGGCTGTGGATTATAGGTAGAGAAGGTTGCCTACTACACACATGCAAGATCAGTGGTTCGATCCCAGTCCCAGATTGCTCCAGAAGGCTGTGCCGTCGGTGTGTGACTGTGAGTGTGTGATTAGTTTCTTTCTGACGAGCAGTTGGCACCTTGCATGGCAGCTTCTGCCACCACTGTGTGAATGCATGTGAATGGGGTCAATGTGACATGTAAATTGCTGTGTAAGTACAGTCTATTTAGCAGAGCTCTATATGTCTGAAAGAGTCTTGTGACTTCAATCATCCAAATAATTCACAGTACAATTTTAAAAGTTACTGTAGTTCAATTTGTGGCTATTGTCATGATAAGAAAATGGGTGGCAAAGGTCATCCAATGACGTTTCCAGTTGAGGTGGTGAATTAATATGTTCTCCTGTCTGTCTAGGATTCTCCTGTGGAGGACTTGTTGCTCCTTGAACAGGCATTTTACGTAATTGTACCTCTTTAAAGAAGACTACTATTAAAATCTACAGCCTTGCCAGCAGCTATCTGAGGTTGTAGGCATTTAGTTCAAAAACGGAGCAGTGCTATCATCAGCATGCTAACATGCTCACAATAACAATGCTAACAAGCTGATGCTAAGCAGGTACAATGTTTATCATCTTTACCATCAAAGTTCAGTGTGTTAGCATGCTAACATTTGCTAATTAGCACTAAACACAATGTACCGCTGGAGCTGATGGGAATAGTTTTGCAAGAATTTGGTCATAAGCCATAACCTCATAATGGCAGTAAATGAAAATACAAGATTCTCAAAGTTATTACAACTCACGCTGTGGGGGACATGACTAAATCTTCCAGGTTCTGGGGTCTCATTTACGTGTACGTACAAAACAGGACTGGAAACGTGCGTACACCACTTCCCAAGCAAAGGCTGTGATCTATAAAATCCAAACTGAACCATGCATACGCACAGAGAGATGAGAGATGAGAAACCGCGACTCATCTGGCAGAAGGATGAAACGGTTTGAAATTAATAGGCCTACTGTTGTATAAAATAAATTGAAATATTACGTCTGAGTATTATAGGCTTAAAGCCTTTCTGAATAAACAAACAGTCGATTGATTGATTATCCTTGAAATGACCAAAACCCCCACAATTTTAGATAATTTACAGCACACACAAAAAGATCCAGATTTAGGATAATAAACACAAATGGAGATATCTGTTTCTGAAGAAGAATGCCTCCAATATGTTGTACAGTTTAATCAGGAATCATATTCATTAATAGGCTATTTGCATGCATTACAATTTATTCTCATTTTCCATAAGTCAGTCGAGCAAATACGAGTGCATAGTATCACATGTTTGTTGAAATGAACATGATGAAAACAAATGAAAACATTTCAAGTTGATTGTGATTTATAAAGGGAACTTGTTTAAGAGTTTGCGTACGCACGGTTTTGTACGTCTGAATATTTTTTGCCGTATGCCATTTTTTGGCTTTTGGGCGCACGTACACTTTTAGTGAGGTTTCTACGCACAGTTTTATAAATGAGACCCCAGGACTGCAGTTGACAGATGTATAGATTATACTTTGAAAGGGTCTTGGTCAATATCATACATTCAAAAGAAAGCCTACAGACTTCAAGACTATGAATGTCCTTTATAACATCTTCTAATAACGTTGTTAACGCACATTCATTTTGAGATGGAGGTCACATCTGTGTTCATCATAATAAACAGACCACACAGATCATTAGATGACGTACTAGTTACAAGGTGAAATGAAATTATATAATTCCAGACAGACTCTCTTACCCACACTATATAGAGGCTCAGTGTAATTGACAGAAAGAGAACAATGGTGTATTGTGTGGAGCATAGCGTGAGGGCTCCATCAGGTAGAAATAAGGCAATTGTTTGCTGCTGCAATCTGTTAGTCGGCACAGCTTACAGCCACTGACCCACATTCTTCAATTAAGAGGAAATCCAGCAATCATCTGAGTCTCATTTTCTGACCTTTTTTATATTAAATGGCTTATTAGTGGTTCAACAGTGGCCTTTAAGCTTGGGCTATCTAATTTATCTTTCTCACTCTGCTCAGGGGTGGATATCCTGAGGCTGGTGGCAGCTCATGTGGGCACCCACTGGATAGACATTTATCAGTCGCTGGCCAACGCCACGGAGAGGGAGGTGGCCGCCTTCTCCAATGGCTACTCGTCAGATCACGAGCGGGCGTATGCCGCGCTGCAGCACTGGACCATCCGGGACAGTGACGCCAACTTGGCCAAGCTGATCAACGCCCTGCACAGACAGCGCCGCATTGATGTAGTAGAGAAGATCCGCTGTGTCATGGAGGACAACCCACAGGTAGAGTGAACAGATCGGTGGACAAGACATTCACATACAGCTTTGCCCTTTTCTGAATCGTTGTGTAATGATGGAAATATGTCTGACCTTTCTTCACATCTTTTCCATCATCATCTCTGTCACCATCACTGGCACAATCTTTAGCACACACTGTTCTTTGCATCTCTCTCCCACTGAAATGTAATCTGTGAGGACAGCTGTCTGTTGTGTCCCTCTGGAGCCGGTCCCTGTGGTTTAGCTGCATTCCTCACATTAAAGCAACAGTTCACTTTGGGAGAATGATTTGATGTTTAAACAGTAATTACACTAACTGCAGCCTCTTTCTTAGTACATGGGTTTGGAAAATGCCTGTTGGGATGAGTTAGTGAGGGAGGACATGGTGTGACTTTAGATCAGATTTATGTCTGTTTGAGGCCAGAGTGAATCTCCAAAGAGACATCATCAACTGAGGCAGGGACAAGAGTAGAGTATAGAGCAGGTCTATACCGTACTCTTTGTAATATGATTTACAGAAAGCCGACAAGCACTTAGCGAGAGTGGCAAGGAAAACCTCAAACAGAACCTAGACTCAGGGTGGCCAGCCATCTGCCTCGATCAGTTGGGTTGAGAAAGAGAGCTTAGTAGGGATGGGGTCCAAGAGACTGGTTGATGGTTTAGATGAAGAAATCATTGAAGTTAGTTGGTGAAGATTAATGGCAGAAAAGCAGACTAAATATGTCAGGTTCTGCAGCGTTTTCTAAGGTTCTAAGGCTGTTTAAAATTCCTGTTTTTTTATTTTTATAAATCAGTACAGTTAAGGCAGGAAGTGATGATTTTTATCTCTAATAATTAGAATTTCTTCATTAAACATGCTCATGAAGGTATTACTACTGAGAGCTATAGGAATATGTGGCTTAAAAGAGCTGTGATTCTGTCAGCCTGGGACGCACAATCCTTCATCACCATTTACTTACTCACTTTTTACTTCCTAGTGACTGATATCAAATTAGTGCCCTTGACTGTGCTCTCCAAGGTCAGCGGTGCACAGTTTAAGCCTTGTTTTGGTTTAAAGTTGTCTCCGCTCAGTGTCTCAGCTCTTTAGCCGTTTGTTGTAATCTGGTCTTTCATCACGGCTTAATAACGAGCAGATCATCTGAGGCAATAGTTCTCTGTCTGCCTTAGTGGCTCAACAGTGGATAAAAGAAGATAATGAATAAGTTGTTGAGGAGGGAGGGATGGTGATTATGGAGAATTCACTGGGTTAAAGGGACCACAGGAAGTGGGAGCAGTTCTTAAGGATGGAATTTAGCCTTACTTAACCTGATTTGGCCAAAATTATGTGGACAGTCCACACATCTCTGGGGCTTTCCGTGTTTGTCATGTGTTAACATCACCATGCTCCAATGCATAAAGCCAGCTCCATAAAGGTGTTGGAGAACATGGCGTTCCAAAATCAGGTGGAAGGTTTTCCCAGAAAAGTGGAGGTTATAGCAATGGATTACTGCCTGGGATTTTGAAATGACACATTGAACTAATACATATGGATGTAAGGTATGGTTTGTGTTCTCATTTTGTTAAAGAGAGATGTATGGTTGTATTCAGAGATGGGGATGGGTATAATTTATTTACAGTACATTCATGCTTGTTAGGACTGTCGCCTCACAGCAAGAAAGAGTTCTCTCCTTCAGCTTCCTCCGTCCAAAGACATGCAGGCTAGGTTAATTGGCCTTTCGCCTGATGTCAGCTGGGATTGGCTCCGGCCCCCTTGTGACCCTGTAAACAGAATAAGTGGTTGACGATGGATGGATGAATGGTTTCACTAAGTGCCACAGTTAGTTTCTTCAAAAAATGGGGGGGGGACAAACTGACTGTGGAGCAGCAAGCCACTTTGCTCACAAAATTCCAAAACACTGTAGATATGTAGTATGGTCTATTGACCGTTACAGACAAAAACGTTTGTGCATACACACATAGTATTTCTTGTTTTTTTTTGGCTTCGCTACAGTTTGACCACTTTTCAGAGCATTTTAATCTGACCACTATAACTTCAGTCCCCAGAATGTAAACATAACCACGTTGTAGTCGTGCAATGCTGATGAACACGTATGTCATTATTAACAAATGACTTCACATTTAACAGGAGGCAAACTAAAAATGCCCAACAAATAACATTCAAGTCATGACAGCAGACTGTGCTGCAGGTTATCTCTGCAGTTGCTCGTAAATTTGTGAATAAAAATGTCATTTTAATACAAATATCTTCTGATCTGGTTGTCTTTTTTAAAGTTATTTTACTCCTCACTTGAACTATGAGGAAGTCAAGTGTATCTAGATGTAAGCAGAATTATTCAGTACCAAATTACAGCTGTATCTGACAAGAAGTCCAAAAATCTTATTTTTCACTTACAAAGCAACAAAATATTTTATGAATAATTGACAGGAAGTCACGATATTATAGTCAGCTTCAGTAAAGTAAAATATGCTTTATTCCTGCTTTAAATTAATGTTTCATAGATTAGTATATTGCTGTGCCTGCTTTCTTTTCTGGCATCACAGTAAGTGATTAAAGAGCAGCCATGCTGTTCGATTTTGATGCGTCTCCTGTGTGTGTGCCTAATAAATGCATCATGTCAGAGACTGCAGCAGACGGAGCTGCTGTCCTTGGGGAGGAGTGAAAAACAGAATGAATCAGTGAAGCAGAAAGATGGAGATTTATTTTGCTGTTCTGTATTTTCTGTTTATCAACACAAAGCAGAGTCAAGTATGTCAGTGCAAGTCCTGTCCAAAAAAACCAAGAAATAATACACCACCACAGGAATTCTTCTCACTGTGTGGACTTGCACTGTTACCGCATAATTAATGGTAACTTTTCAAAAGGAGGCCAAATAAAGAAATCATACAAGGATTTACATGATTGCTCCTGCTGTCGGCCATGTTGGTTTTCTGACACTGCAGCTAGCCAGACTGTACAATGATATCAAAAAGCAAATAACCCTGTGAAGTGCATCGTATAGCCTACAATGTCCTGGGTATAGGTTCTGCAGTAGAAGCCATTAATCAATCTACCTTCTGTCTTGTGTTCTCATGGACCCCAGCACTGCTCCAATGTCCACACTGACCCAAGTACGGTCTACTTGGAAGGAGCCCTGGAAGTGTTCTTGTTCCACCATTTGTATGCAGGATGCTTTGGGACCTGACCTGTGTAGAATAGCATACATCTTGCATCAACTTGGAAAGGCAAACAAATTCTTGGTAATTTCAGGGCTTAGTAACGGGGCAAGGCTAGTTTTCTCGAGGCTAGCAAACCATTTCATTCTACTATAGATATACTGTGCATCACAGTGGGGATAAAATGTGTTCAAGTATAATGACCTTAGTCAAGCTGCGATGGTGAGCAAGAATCCTCTCAAAGTAGCAACATGGCAAACAAGAGGTCCGGCCGCACGGAGAATATAAACAGTAGTTATGCACACAGTTTTCCTGCGTATCGCCACGTCATTACATTTTGGATGTGCTATATATGTAGAATGTGTTTTCATGGTTGTTACCAAACAGGAAGTGGGGGTTGATAGCCATAGTGTGTTAAGGGTAGCGTGAAGCTAATAAAGAGAGCAGCAGGGAAGTCCAACAAAAGTGCCTCTGGGAGTTATTATGCATTTACATGGTGTCAGAAAGGACTCTGCTGTACTTTTTCATGAGAAAGTTGCAGACATCTGGCTCAAGTTTGAGAAGGAATGGTGATTGCACTTTCTGTGTACTCTCTGCTAGCACAAAAAAAGTTCAGGCATACACTTTCCTCAGTATGGCCAGTTCTGAAGCCTTGGATAAATAAAAAAAAATCATATTTGGAGATGTCGAGGACAAAGAGAATCAATGTCATATGTCTACCACTAAAAAATGTAATAATGTTACGACACACCACGAACCAAAAAGTGGGAGAAAATATACAGTCATATGTGTCTAAATTAAGTATGCCTGCAGCAGTCTGACTGATGAACTGATCAAGGATTGGTTAGTGTGTGGTATCCATTGTGACGCCATGCGCTCGCAGCTGCCTAAACAGAAAGACCTTATGCTGGGCTCTACATGGAACTTTGTTACATGAGCAGTCAGAACAGGGCAACAAGGACCTAAAGGAGGAGGTGGGGGGGGGGGGGTGTATGCAGTACAGGAAGGCCCTTGTTTAAATTGTGGCGGAAAACACAGACAGAATCGGAATCAAGTGCCCTGCTTTTTTAATGCCCGTGGGAAGTGGAACCACTTCTCCAGGCGTCATAGATCTTAACAATTTTCTGCCAGCAAAATCAAACACACAGAGAGGAGGATACACACACAGAGGAAGAGCTGGAAGATGGCCTCAACTGTGGGAGTCTAGACTAGGTTCTACCACAGAAGAATGAACTCTGAGAGCCAAAATAGATACCTGATTGAATTATAATGTCATATCAAAGGCTATATTGAATCATGTGAATCCCAGTGCACTCATCAGCGTCTTGTTCACCGTTAACCTGATTGCCCATGGAGGTCGGGTGATTCTTTGGGTGTCAGCTAAGTGCAGCCTGTCACCTCTATGGACGTGGAGATCACTGGATATCTGCCCTCTGCAGCTTCTTCTATGATGCTGTACTAGTTTACTATATGACGTTTCAGAGCCTAACTGGAGACTGCTTTTTGAAAGCACTTGTATGAGGGTGAGGTAAAAAGGCAAATGACATATCTGAGATCTGCTTTTAAGGGCACCTATTGAAATACAATGTAGTCTTTAATAATAGTGCTTTGACAGACAAAGCAAAATACAAGATACTTAGGAGATAACAACACAGCAAAAAAAGCAAGACAAGATTAAGGTAAAGTTAAACCAAGAAGATGAGACACACAATAAAAAAGGCAACATGAATAAATACAGATAGAGCAGATAAAAGTAACAGAGACGACATCACATGAAAGTCACATGAAAGTAAAGTAAAACAAAAAGAGCTTTTTGAAGTGATTTTAAAAAAGTCACTGATTCTGCGAGCCTTATGTGCTCAGACAGGTTGTTCTAAAGCTGTGGGGTCACCGTTTAGATTTAAGCCTGGACTTTGAAATGCCTGCTTTAAAAGTTATCAATTATATCTTAAAATCATTTAAAAAATGGACAGGGAGCCATTGGAGAGGAGCAGCATTGGGTGGGGTGATGAGATGTCGTCTGTTCAAATAGCTGAGCTAAGAGAGTGACTTTTTGGTTTATGCCAGAAAGGAGGAAGTTACAGTAGCTGAGCCTGGAGAAGATAAGTGCATGAATTACTTTTTCGAGGTCAGAGTGGGAGAGCCTTGATTTTAATCCTGGAGATGGTTCTTATTTGCAGGAAGCTGGACTGGACAGTGTTTTTGATCTGGGGTTCAAAGTTTAGATCTGAGTGAATCTTCAGTAAATAGATTAGTCACTGGAGGCACGCCAAGCAAGAGACAGACATAATCTTCTACAAGTTAGTCATCTACACTGTTTGTTTGTCCACTTCCGTCTCTTTAAATTGAAAAGTATTTTGGGGGCATTTTTCTCATTTATCAGACAGAGTCACATGAAGAGGCAGACAGGAAATGGGGGTAGAGATAGGGGCATGACATGCAACGATGGTTGCCAGCTGGAGTCAAACATACAACGTTGTGGTTGTATGGTACGCACCGTAACCATTCAGCCACTACAACATACAGTAATCATTTTCCCTTCCTGACACAATGATGCACGATGAAATGTGCTTTTTTCCCTAATTGTGTGTTAATGACTTTGGTCCCATTACATTCCTTTCAGTCTCTTCCACAACAAGCCCCATAAGCTAATAAAATGAAACCACATCCATTCTTTCTGGGGAAAAAGACAAAAGTATCTGAGAAATGGCACTGATTCTTTTAAAGGTAAATGGGAGAGATTGTCCGTATGCTTTAATGCAGTCTGGGAGTAGGCTTGTCCATTGAACGTAACATGACATCATAGAGTTTTTAACAGTGGGATTGATGTTGTGCTCTACACAGTGGACTGACTCCCTATCTTAGTTAATAGCTCATCTGTTTTGGCAGTAATTACAGTTAGGTGGAACTCTTTGCTGTGACATTTTTGATGTAATTATATAAATATCCCCAGTGTGTCTGTGGTTCTATCCCCTGTGCCCTTCATACTGCAGCAATCTGCCAACTCTCCCAGTGAGGCTAGCTCGCTCAGTCTGTATGTGTGTGTACATATGAATGTTGGGCTGTGTGCCCAGTGAGTGTGTGCTTTTAGCTTGTGTCCCTACCAGGGTCTTGGGGTTGTGCTGACAGGAGTAGTCAGCAGCTCAGCTCTTTTCTGTCTCTCTCTCTCTCTCTCTCTCACACACACACACACACCACACACACACACACACAGTGGCCTGGGAGCTTTTCTGGAACAGCAGTACTGTTCTTTCTCTTTACCCTGCGCTTGGAACTGTTCAAGGGCATACGGAAATCAGATTCTATGTGGTTTGAGGAGCAAAGCACTCTACCCGCGTAGGCAGATGGGACAAGAGTTTGGTCATGGGCTGTGTGGCGATGATAACAGTGTCAGCGTAATCACAGCCGTGTCAAAAACTTCATGTTAAATGTTCAAATAAAACTCTAGCAGTACAGATATCCGTCTTTGAGCTTTCCACCAACACCCTAGTACAATCAAGGGGCCAGCATTGAAAAGTGACACCGAAACAATTTATACAAGTTCAACATGTCCCTGCTACTTTGAATAATCCATGGAACACACTGTCAACTGTTTTCATAGGGACTATTTATAGAAGAAAAAACATTCAGTGAAAATTGCTGACAGTGTGTTTTGTGTAATTTTTTACCTCCATTGTATTTCTGTGGAGGCAAAAATCTCAGAGACAGACCAGGCCAGGCCTGGAGTTTCATAATTTTAGCAGCAAGGCCACTTGGCCTTTGGTGTTGTCAATTGTTTGAGGGCACAAAGGCCAAATGCCAGGGTAGCAAGGCTATCAAATAAAAAAATGTTCACGGAAATTATGAATTTAACTTACGGTTTAAGGATGGTTTTCTTTTTATTCTGATGTTTTCTAATTTGTTAATGTTAAGTAGCAACTTGTCAATAATCAGTTTCCAAAGTTTCTTTTTCTAACATCCCATCAAGAAAAGTGACACTGATGAGCGCATCGACTCAATGAAAAGTTGTGTTTCAACATATGGCACCCAATTTAGCTAAATAGCCAGCCAGCCAAACTCTAATCTTGCTTATCTTATCACTATTGTCTTTTGTCTTATGGCTTCAGCTGCAAAACCTCGACTAACAGTTAAACTGATATTGAGGATCTTGAGGAGGAGGATGTGGGCTGGTATATAATCAGAGTGGGCGGATGATGCATCTGTCTCGCTCTTGTTTGGGCTGCCCACAGAGCGACCTGGTGCCCCTGATAGACAGTCCGACTATCGTTTCAGGTCTTATTTGCTAATTTATCAAACGTTACCTTACCTCAGCTCAGTCGACCTTCTCCTCTCAGACGTTCACTCAGTCACGGCTTTGCAGCACTGGCATGTCAAGATGAGTTAGATGAAGTGTCCGGGTTAGCCGGGGCTAGATTTCTATTAAACCGTCATCATAAATAGCCCAGTTTTACAGCGGTTCATACCAGGCTCGAAATCTAACCCACCATTGGTTATGCGCCCAGCGTTTCACTTTATGTTGCCCAATAAGAAGTCTCAACAAAAGAGACTGGTGTCTAAAAATTGACAGGTAAGAAACAGAGGTGGGGACCGGCAAAATCATCTGGGGCAGAGCAGGCAGGGACCGAGGCCGCTTTCATTTTTGAGAACTGTAAACAATATTGCATATATGCAAAAGGGATTCCTTCTTGTTGCTGAGTTCAGATGCCAAATATAAAGGTCTTACGATTTGCTGAACTTGCAGTGTTATCACCAGTTAAGTACAAGCAATAGTGGGATACTCTTCTTATTTCACTTATTATTAACTTATTATTATTCCTTTATGTTTAAACAAAGTGTTTCACTTGATGGGAACCCCAGGGACCCAGCCGAGCCAACCGGACCCAGGGTTGGCACGGCTGTAGCTTCTTGTTGTCAAAAGACACTGGAGTTATACTGGGCTGATTAATATTCTGAACTGGATGAAGCAGAATGTGACATATGGATCTTGGGTGATTTGCTGCATTGTTGTCACTTGTCGAAAGAAACTACTAGGCAGATTTTCCCCTTAATATGTATTTTCTTATTTGTACAAGACTAGTAATTTAACATGAACCTGATGGACTAAATGGAGAAAAGAGTAAAAATAATTATAAGTCTCCTGTGCAGGTTGAATTTGTCTAATCCAGCAATGGCAATTTGTTTAGATCTGTGCCACAAAGTTTAATATCAGCTTGTGTAATTTTGCCTTACCTATCCACTGAATTCCCATCCCTTGAGGCTGCTAAATTTGCCATCCCTTTTGGGTCTCTGTATTTATTTTTCCTGCATCTGCTCTTAAAAAATAGATTGAAAAAATAGTTGTTCCAGTTACATCTGCAGCTGTGTGAAAGTCAGTGTGTTTTTGTCACAGTGTGTGTATGTGTCTGTGTGCTTCTGTGCATGTATTCACGCCTTTGTGGGAGAGACAGAGTGTGTTTGTTTTGTCAGAATCATGCAAGTTGTGTCACGCTGTAGCTCTGTGACCCAGACATTATGGAACAGAGAAAGACAATACGAGAAAGAGAACAAGACGCTGGTCTTTCTATGTCATATCCTGTTGGAGCTCATTTATCAGGCCTGATAGTGAACTGAAACAGATTGAATCCTCCACTGCATGAAAATAGATTTTCATCAAAAGAAATGTTTTTACCTCAGCTGAATTAACTTTTTTTGTTTATGTGTTTGTTGTTGTGTCTAGTCTCCCCCCGGGCTCCAATTTCCATTTCCAGTGTGCTTGGTTGAATGAAATGACCTTTGTGCTGCTGCGACCTTTAGGCCTGGCTGGGCTCACGCTGTGAAAAACAAGACGCACTCTCATGATCTCATCCCCAAACCAGTCACTACTGGTTCCAACCACAGGTTCATTACCACAGCAAAGAGAGAGGGCGGTGAGAGGAGGGGGGCTGCAGTGACAGAACACGGAGAAAGGGAAAAGAGAGGCAGACACAGGGAGATGAACCGATGAACTGAAACAAAATGGGACACAAAAAAGAGATGAAACTTTAAAGAGGGAACTGTCGGAGATGTTAAAAAAAAAAGGATTGGGGACAGAGGAGACAAAGATGGAAGAGGAAGACAGAAACAGTGATACAGTTGAAGGGTTAAGGAGAGGCGTAACTAGAAAGAAAGAGGACGACAAAATGTGAAATGGAAGTATAGTGAAGAAGAAATATAATTGAAAATTACCTGATATATTAAGATATTATTATTGATATATTATTTTTAGTGTGTGTCCCTGGATTATAATACGTTCAGTATTCATTCCCCGCTATTGTTTTTGAATTGTAATTAAAATTATAAACAGAACGTGAAGTTTTGGCGTTATGTCAAACATGTTTATATATTGTGTTGCACAGCTATCTACTGTAGTTAGCATGCTAACCAGCTAGCTTTGCTCACCTTCTGAATTCAAGTTTCCCTCATTCACCCAAGCACTTGCCTTGTTAACTCATCGTAAAAGACACTTCATTCAAACTCGACAGAAATAAACCCATAATTCACAGCAAAAATATTCTGGTTCTACTGTTTGTCACTGCCTCTCTGATGCACGACCTACCTCTCGCTCCGCTCCCATACCCTGGAGTCCGAGTCCTGGTTGGAGCCACTGTAAATCACCTCGGTAGTGTATTCACTATCGTCAAACAGGCCTCCTTCTGTCTCGGAGGCTGTGTTCAGTATCAGTCTGGCCATGTTCACTAGGAGGCTGCTAAGCCCAGTTCCGTTTCTGGTGCCCATCCGACCCATTCGACGTGTGGAGAGTAGTCTCAATACTTACACATTGCTCCCTGAAGTGCCTGTATTTGTGCATATTCAGTATATTAGACAGTTTTGCATCCTCGCTGCTACATAACTCTGCTCTTTCAGAAATGTAAAGGGGACTGTCTGTGTTTAACTTGCTGGGATTTGCAAGAGCCCAGCCACACCGCCGAAGTGTGTATTACTATTTTAATGAATGGTTTAAACCTTGATGAGAGAGTCCTGACTGATAGACAAATGTGATACCAATATAGCAGATGAAGAACAAAAAAAGGACAGAAAAAAGAATAAAACATGGAGGACGTGTGGATGGAGAAATAGAATGAACGGGAAAGGATTGAGAGAATGTGACAGATGGAGAGATACAGGACAATGATGAATTCAGTGTTTCGCAGATGTGGGACAGCAGCATGTGCCCTGTGGGCAGAAAATATCAGCCTGTGTATATGTGTGTTTGAGCATTGGTTTGTCACACACGCTCATGTTTTTCTCCTCTTCTTGCTCCCTGACCTCATCTTCTTCCTCTATTTTATGTCTCTGTTTCTATGTACAGTTTGACATCAACCAGCTGATGACCTCAGTGAATGTAAGCCAAAGCCTCAGTCCCATCCACAAGCCACTCGAGTCCCCCAGCAGCGCTGGCAGCGGCAGTAACAGTGGCGGTATCGCTGGCGGGGCCGGCGGTGTGGGCGTGGAGCAATCGCCGGTGGACCGGATAAAAGGCTTCTTCCCTGACGAATCGGAACCCCTGCTTCGTTGCGACTCCACCTCCAGCAAAGACTCCGCCCTCAGCAGGAACGGCTCATTCATTACCAAAGGTGAGCAAGTTAGCCTTAATACATACAGTGGGGGAAATAAGTATTTGACCCCTTGCTGATTTTGCAGGTTTGCCCACTTACAAAGAATGCAACGATCTATAATTTTAATCATATGTACATTCTAACAGTGAAAGACAGAATCCCAAAGAAAATTCCAGAAAATCACATCATATGAATTTATAAAAATTGATAACCATCTGATGAGGAAAAA
>NC_060159.1:5145689-5148307 GCF_021292245.1 Micropterus dolomieu
ACGTGTGGAGAGTAGTCTCAATACTTACACATTGCTCCCTGAAGTGCCTGTATTTGTGCATATTCAGTATATTAGACAGTTTTGCATCCTCGCTGCTACATAACTCTGCTCTTTCAGAAATGTAAAGGGGACTGTCTGTGTTTAACTTGCTGGGATTTGCAAGAGCCCAGCCACACCGCCGAAGTGTGTATTACTATTTTAATGAATGGTTTAAACCTTGATGAGAGAGTCCTGACTGATAGACAAATGTGATACCAATATAGCAGATGAAGAACAAAAAAAGGACAGAAAAAAGAATAAAACATGGAGGACGTGTGGATGGAGAAATAGAATGAACGGGAAAGGATTGAGAGAATGTGACAGATGGAGAGATACAGGACAATGATGAATTCAGTGTTTCGCAGATGTGGGACAGCAGCATGTGCCCTGTGGGCAGAAAATATCAGCCTGTGTATATGTGTGTTTGAGCATTGGTTTGTCACACACGCTCATGTTTTTCTCCTCTTCTTGCTCCCTGACCTCATCTTCTTCCTCTATTTTATGTCTCTGTTTCTATGTACAGTTTGACATCAACCAGCTGATGACCTCAGTGAATGTAAGCCAAAGCCTCAGTCCCATCCACAAGCCACTCGAGTCCCCCAGCAGCGCTGGCAGCGGCAGTAACAGTGGCGGTATCGCTGGCGGGGCCGGCGGTGTGGGCGTGGAGCAATCGCCGGTGGACCGGATAAAAGGCTTCTTCCCTGACGAATCGGAACCCCTGCTTCGTTGCGACTCCACCTCCAGCAAAGACTCCGCCCTCAGCAGGAACGGCTCATTCATTACCAAAGGTGAGCAAGTTAGCCTTAATACATATGCATATCAGTATCACGGACCATAGGCCACAGTGTGTCACCAAAGACTCTTTTAAAATCACACCTTTCTCTGCCTTGATATAGTGATGTTTTAGTTTGGTTAGCATGATGTGAGAGTTTCTAGTTTCTAGTTAAAAGTTCACCTTTATTAGTGTGAATAAAAGTGACTACAAGTACTGTATAACTGAGAATATAACATCCATAGAGGACTCTCCATCATTCACTGAACAAAATTATAAACGCAACACTTTTACCCCCATTCATCATGAGATCTAAGACTTTCTCTATGTACACAAAAGGCCTGTTTCTCTCAAATATTGTTCACAAACCTGTCAAAATCTGTGTTAGTGAGCACTTCTCCTTTAATCCATCCACCTCACAGATGTGGCATATCAAGATGCTGATCAGACAGCATGTGTTTTGCACTGGTGTGCCTTAGGCTGGCCACAATAAAAGGCCACTTGTAAATCTGCAGTTCCATCACACAGCTCAATGACACAGATGTTGCAAGTTTTGAGGGAGCGTGCAGTTGGAATGCTGACTGCAGGAATGTCCACCAGAGCTGTTGGCCGTGAATTGAATGTTCATTTCTCTACCATAAGTTAGTATCATAAATTTCCAATCGACCTCACAACTGCAGACCACATGTCACCACACCAGCCCAGGATCTCCACATCCAGCATCTTCACCTCAAAGATCGTTTGAGACCAGCCACCCGGAAAGCTGCTGCAACAATCTGTTTGCATAACCAAAGAATTTCTGCACAAACTGTGAGGAACCGTCTCAGGGAAGCTCATCTGCATGCTCATCGTCCTCATCAGGGTCTCGACCTGACTGCAACTTCACACAGCCATTGAAGAGGAGTGGACCAACATTCCACAGGCCACAACCTGATCAATTCTATGCAAAGGAGATGTGTTGCACTGCGTGAGGCAAATGGTGGTGACACCAGATACTGACTGGTTTCCAGACCCCCCCAATACAGTGAAACTGCACATTTTCGAGTGGCCTTTTATTGTGGCCAGGATAAGCCACACCTCTGCCAAACCCATGCTGTCTGATCAGCATCTTGATATGCAACACCTGTGAGGTGGATGGATTATCTCAGCAAAGGAGAAGTGCTCACTAACACAGATTTTGACAGTTTTTTGAACAATATTTGAAAGAAATAGGCCTTTTGTTTACATAGAGAAAGTCTTAGATCTTTGAGTTCAGCTCATGATGAATGGGGGCAAAAACAAGTGTTGCGTTTATAATTTTGTTCTGTGTACATCAAAATCAGCATCAGTGAAGAGGAATGGAGCATCTCTTACCTTTACAGACTAATGTGCTTCAGGCTCCTGGGCTAAAATTTGATTTCATTAACCGTAGATTCTTCCCCTCTTTGTGAAAATGTTACTGTAATAGAATACTACCACAGTTTTGGTGTGTTATAAAACACAATAACATATAAATATGCAGCATATAGGCACAAAACTGAAATAGTGAGTCTTAAAACAAGATTGTAACACTGGGACCTTCTGTCAAGAAGTCCCCATCTTCAAGTCATTTAATATGTCTTTAGTGATGAAAATTCCCGAACAAATTTTCACTGCAATCAGAAAATGAGCACATGGAGTTCAGGAATATTTTCCCAGTTGGTTACTCACCTTTGGCAGCGGGAGCTCAGGTTAAATTTAGATCATTCATTTATAATAATTAATAAAGTTTAGACTTTGGTTTTAAGGTACAGATGCCATCAATGCATATTTTATATGCCATAGTCTG
>NC_060159.1:5148407-5174686 GCF_021292245.1 Micropterus dolomieu
ACTGTATAACTGAGAATATAACATCCATAGAGGACTCTCCATCATTCACTGAACAAAATTATAAACGCAACACTTTTACCCCCATTCATCATGAGATCTAAGACTTTCTCTATGTACACAAAAGGCCTGTTTCTCTCAAATATTGTTCACAAACCTGTCAAAATCTGTGTTAGTGAGCACTTCTCCTTTAATCCATCCACCTCACAGATGTGGCATATCAAGATGCTGATCAGACAGCATGTGTTTTGCACTGGTGTGCCTTAGGCTGGCCACAATAAAAGGCCACTTGTAAATCTGCAGTTCCATCACACAGCTCAATGACACAGATGTTGCAAGTTTTGAGGGAGCGTGCAGTTGGAATGCTGACTGCAGGAATGTCCACCAGAGCTGTTGGCCGTGAATTGAATGTTCATTTCTCTACCATAAGTTAGTATCATAAATTTCCAATCGACCTCACAACTGCAGACCACATGTCACCACACCAGCCCAGGATCTCCACATCCAGCATCTTCACCTCAAAGATCGTTTGAGACCAGCCACCCGGAAAGCTGCTGCAACAATCTGTTTGCATAACCAAAGAATTTCTGCACAAACTGTGAGGAACCGTCTCAGGGAAGCTCATCTGCATGCTCATCGTCCTCATCAGGGTCTCGACCTGACTGCAACTTCACACAGCCATTGAAGAGGAGTGGACCAACATTCCACAGGCCACAACCTGATCAATTCTATGCAAAGGAGATGTGTTGCACTGCGTGAGGCAAATGGTGGTGACACCAGATACTGACTGGTTTCCAGACCCCCCCAATACAGTGAAACTGCACATTTTCGAGTGGCCTTTTATTGTGGCCAGGATAAGCCACACCTCTGCCAAACCCATGCTGTCTGATCAGCATCTTGATATGCAACACCTGTGAGGTGGATGGATTATCTCAGCAAAGGAGAAGTGCTCACTAACACAGATTTTGACAGTTTTTTGAACAATATTTGAAAGAAATAGGCCTTTTGTTTACATAGAGAAAGTCTTAGATCTTTGAGTTCAGCTCATGATGAATGGGGGCAAAAACAAGTGTTGCGTTTATAATTTTGTTCTGTGTACATCAAAATCAGCATCAGTGAAGAGGAATGGAGCATCTCTTACCTTTACAGACTAATGTGCTTCAGGCTCCTGGGCTAAAATTTGATTTCATTAACCGTAGATTCTTCCCCTCTTTGTGAAAATGTTACTGTAATAGAATACTACCACAGTTTTGGTGTGTTATAAAACACAATAACATATAAATATGCAGCATATAGGCACAAAACTGAAATAGTGAGTCTTAAAACAAGATTGTAACACTGGGACCTTCTGTCAAGAAGTCCCCATCTTCAAGTCATTTAATATGTCTTTAGTGATGAAAATTCCCGAACAAATTTTCACTGCAATCAGAAAATGAGCACATGGAGTTCAGGAATATTTTCCCAGTTGGTTACTCACCTTTGGCAGCGGGAGCTCAGGTTAAATTTAGATCATTCATTTATAATAATTAATAAAGTTTAGACTTTGGTTTTAAGGTACAGATGCCATCAATGCATATTTTATATGCCATAGTCTGTAGAGAACCAAATAGGCAACTATTGCCCTGTCTGTTATGTTCAATTCAGTTCAGTTTTATTTGTATATTGCCAATTCATAATGAAGTAAGTTGTCTGACTTTTAGCATTTGATCTATATGATATTAATTTCAGAATTTAAAATGTTACATGTTGGGTCAATTTTAACTATACAATAATTGTATGTTAGTGCCCCCAACTGGCAGAAAAATGTAAATGACTGAAACTCTTTGACTTACATAGATAACCATATATCTTCTAATGTGGCATCAATAGACTACACATAGTATGATCAACTAGGCCAGGCTGCGTTTTATACCTGAGGGAACCAAAAAGATGACACAGGAAATATGTGTGTATCACACTATCCCATGAACAGGGATTTTATGCTACCCCACTGCCACAGTAGTTATGACTTCCACTGCCTTTCAAACTTAGTTAAAAAAGACACATTTAACAAAGAAGACTCACTTCCATATCTCCCACATTTTTATCTGACAAGGCATTACTGGTGGCTAGACAGATCATTGTTCTCAGAGGAGAACTTTGTTGGCAGTGGCCTGTGTACATACTGAGTATCAGAAGCCCTGGCAAATTAGCAATTTCAGACACTAATGTGTCTCACACTTACTGAAAATGATGTAACAACAGCGCACTCAGCTCAAACAAAAATGTGTGGATGCTGACTACCCCCAGGTGGTCTTTCTGGGTATTGTTCTTGTATGTTGTTAAAGTTGACTGATAATTCTCATGGGTTTGTCACAAGCAAACCGCTTTCACGTTACTTGTTTGATTCATTGTTAATGTAAAAAATATAGCAGTAGCTTTAAGATGCAACTGTATCCCCTCCAGAGAAGAAAGACACTGTGCTTCGGCAAGTGCGCCTGGACCCGTGTGACCTGCAGCCCATCTTTGACGACATGCTGCACATCCTGAACCCAGAAGAGCTGCACGTCATCGAGGAGATCCCGGCTGCCGAGGACAAGCTGGACCGGCTGTTTGAGATAGCGGGAGTCAAGAGTCAGGAGGCCAGCCAGACGCTGCTCGACTCAGTCTACAGCCACCTCCCTGATCTGTTATAGTGGAGGAAGGAGGAAGAAACCGCGCGGACGAGGGTTGGCTGAGGAATAAAAAGGAAATATTTAAAAAATAAAAATAAAAAGTGTCTCAGTGGGAGGGATGAGTCAGCTCTGGTATTGTTCAGACTGAGCTTGAGTTGAGAATCTGAGTCTGACTTGTCTTGTCACATGATTTGAGCCGGGCGTTGTAGATATGGTGGTTATCTACTCGCTCCAGTGACTTTCAAATCTTTACTGGTACTTCACTCCTCTTAACCCTCCAGTCTGATTCTGTTGTCTTGTGTGTGCACATTACTATTCCTCCTAAACACCTCCATCCTCTTTCACGACACAGGGTCAACGCTCAATGTAATTAAAGCATTCTGAGTACTTTTTTTCTCCACTTTTCTTAAGTCTGTTCAGCCTTGTATAAAGTGGTATTACACAAGTATTGTGACTCTCAAACATAGCTGGTCTGAAGAGACGCTGACTACATGGAAAAACATTAAAAACACTTTCTTTATATTAACAGGCAAATGCTTTCACTTTTAAAGGATAATACTGGTGTACTGGTTCCTTTGCCTTCAACATGATTTCAGTGGGGGGAGGAAGAAAGAAATTTAATATGGTGGTTGTTGCTAAATCATAGCAAGAAAAGAAACGACACACCAACAATAATAGTTAATAAGTTATAACTCTACACATTCATAAATATTTTGTCCAGGTAAGAACTGACCCTTAAGTCACATGTCTGAAGTTAGTTACATGTCCCTGTTCTCAGCCTTATTTCCCTGATTTGTCCCATATTTTAATGCCATCTCCAGGCGGCCTCCCGTTTTGTTGTTTCTCTCGGGAAACTCCTGTCAAACTTTATATTGAATAATCGTCATACACAGATCCAAGTTTTGGATGTTTATCTGATGTCACCCAAGTTGCCAGATCATCTATGAAACAGACTAGACCAGCAGGGGGCAGTGTTAGAGTTAGTGTTAGAGCGCTTCCTGCTGCTCTGGAACCAAAGCCTATATCAGAAATACTGAATTAAACACAAAAATGATCAAATATTACAATACTGGAGTAATATGTACCTTTACCTATATCAGGGGTCTTCAAAGTCTGCGACTCTGAGCCTCCCCTTAGACAAAGATTTTAAAAAAAGACACCCCTTCAGTGTAGTAGCTCAATTACACCAAATACAGGAAAAGGTCTGTCCTAAGGCATTTATTAGTTTCTGACTGTGTGAAGGTGGGAAAAACAGTAAGCAAACCTCACACATTTAGGCTATGTGATCGCCTCCCACTCTGAAAACCTGTGACCTATATTTTGATATGTGGCTTTTTACTGTTTGCCTTTGAGCAAAGGCTCCAGCAAAAACAATTGAACAGGGAGGGTGGAGTGTTTATTGTCCCTGCCTGCTTCTCTGGAGCAATATATCTACAGTGGTTTAGGTAGGTAACTTTGGAAGCTCTCTCAATGTTAGACTCATGGACAGTATACAATAAATACTTCTACCAGAACGCACATTAAGATCTCTGCTAGCTGGCCCTGTTTGCCTCAACAAATGTAGCATTGATTATGTGTTCTTGTTACATTTTGGAGCATAAAGTCAGTATGGCAGGTGTCTGAGGGTAACTACCATAGTAAAAATAATGGAATACGAATAAGTGATTTTTGTCATGTAGTCTTATGTTGCTGATAGTTTATATTAAAATGTAATACTGATGCACTAATTCTGTTTTCTATTGGAGAGGCAGACGTATATTTTATGTGTCCTTCATTTTCTCTTCCTTTTATTCTGAAATGCTGTTAACTAACATTTGATTTTGTTTTCTACATGTAATTATGTTTTTGTAGCATCTCTTTGTTAGCGTTGTGACTTCTTTGTATCTCATGTCATTTCATGGGCATTCAGATGTATTTCCCCCTGCTTGGCGTGACAGGATGACCTGGCTGGGATGTAAGATATGCACACTCCATACTCTACTTGAAGTCTGTCTACTTGTGTTATTTGATTTAAACGAGGAAGAAATAATGTACTCTTTCAGTTTCTTCCAAGGTCAACGTTCTTAACATAATAATAAAACTGAAAAGCACCACCAAAAGCTCATCTACTTTGGAGAGGACTTTGCTGGAGTCATGGGAGCAGCAAACGATGGACTCACCAAGCCAGTTACTGTACTATAAAAGCTCCTGTGGTGCTTGATGTGAACTCTCACCAGTTGGCCTGACACAGGGAGTCTTAACCCCGGACTAATGACTATTTAAAATATTCCAGATTGAATGAAGAAAAGTGTAGGTTGTGCTGCTGTGGACTGTGGGATGTTGATAGTGTTGATGGTGATGATGAGAATGTGTGAGCTTGTTCTCCACACTGCTGTGGAGACACACCCTGCAGGCTGTGAGCTTTTTATTTTCAAAGGAAGTCTGAAAGGATGAAGGTGCGATGGGAAATAAACATGCGGCTCGAGTGGATGATTTCATCAAATTTCACAAGTGTAACCTGTATGTTTACTACTATGTAACCTCTTAAAATCAACCAATTAAAGCCCAAAACATTTGTCATAAGTTTGTGTGTAGTTGTCACTTATTCAGATGTTTGTATGTGATAAAAACCTACGTCAACTAAAGTCCTTAAAACATTTAAAAGAAACTCTTTGTAAGTTAACACCAATCTAACGGGAGAAGAAAATGTCTCCTGAGTGGTGTCAATTGTTACACGAATAGCTGTGAAACCTGCAGAGCCAGTCCTCCGGCCTGGATGCTGACATATTACTATGTGTTAATGCCACTGTGTACAGTCTCACTGCAGCTATGGAGTCTGTTGCTGAGATTGACCAAACACAAAAGGGGATGGGTAGGAGTTTGATGTCCTGCGAACAAAGTAGGGGGTGATTTTCCAGTTCAGTGATCATATATCAAACTAAAGACACTATTTGAAATCACTGTAACATCATACATATGATGTTCATGAGTGGTTGCACTGTGGTTACATGTACATAGTAGTTCAACTTGCACCTTCGTCCTTGTGTTAGTTGTGAACAGCAAGCACACAGGATGGCCACTCTTGAAGTTGGTGAAAGCGGGCAAATTAGCATGTGCTGTCCATCTCATAAAACTTTTAAACAGCTGCATGGTGCCGTGGATGCATGTTGTTGTCTTCTACTTGCTCCTTCGTTTTTCTTGACATTAAAACTAAGTAGGCTCTCTATTGATGTTAGCTGACCAGTGTGTTTTTGAAAGAGGCGGAAGAGGAAGTGAATGTCATTGGGGTACAACAGACCAACAAACCAACTGTTTCTTGCACCGCCATTCAGGGTGGACCTGATGGCTTATAGCAATCCCTACACAAGACAATAACAATTTCAATAATATGCTACCTACATTTCTTCCTCTTTATTCTTTTCTTCACCTTCACATTCCTAGTTGAAAAAAAAAAAAAAAAGAATCCATGCAGGTGTAAATCTTTTGTGACCTACATGCCAATCCTTTCAAATATTCCCCAATCCCGCACACACTCAGTTACTCATGCTTTCTTGCAACTGTACCTACACGCACATACAAGTTAAGTCTCTTGTGTGTCCCCATTGTTAAATCGCTCAGTTCCTCATTTAGCTACCTACAATGGGCAGCAAAGAAGGTCAGTGTGGCTCCAGTTACACTGACTGAGGTGGGTGCAGTTTTTGTGTGTGGGTGTATGAATTCACTGTACCAGGCTGTGGACTTGCTGATAGTTAAAGTCACAAAGATGTCTCTGATTCCCACCACTTCACAAAGGATGTGATATTCAGCAGAGCAAAACAGAGGGCGTGTAGTTGTTGCAATGTATCCTCTGGCAGCCATATTGGAGGTGTTAGAGGGGACATGAGATTTTTGTCAGTCTCAACTGAATTAAGCAGACACCAATCATTTCTGTGCTTCTCTTTGATTGTTACTTAACATTTAGACAATGTAAGCTAATTACAGTCAATGTGCTCTCCAGCTCATGTTAGGGTCAATTACTTGGCTAAAGTAAGCCAAAAGTGACTGCTAGTGATTTTCCAAATCAGTAGGTCAAACAGACTCTCCTCTCTGTCTTGATAAGAAGGCACTCTTATACATTATTTTAAGGTAACCCAAGGTCAAGATTATGTGTAGCATGTTGCTTTAATGACACACAACATAGTTAAGGTAAGCACAGTGTCATGATATGAACCAATATCCAACAGAATCTAAACGATACTGTGGATGTCTTCATCAGTCTCTGAAAATTCTTCATCCCCTTTGTATCTGGCTCACTTTACTTCCATAACAAATGGGCATCTCAAAAAAGGGATCTTCATCAAAACAAGTGGTAAGTGCAAAATCAATGTGATTTTCACTTCAAAGTAGTCGAACTGGCAACCACTGACATATATAAAAAAAGAAGTAGCTGTTTATGTGAGTTTATAAATATAGGTTATTAGTCCACAGCAGAGGCTAAAAACAATCTGTAGCTAATTCATTTAAACACACAACAGGATGATTAAAGTAAAGATGTAAAGCAAAAAGATCAACCAGAGTCAAGAAGGCAAATCTGAATGCCCCTGATACCAAGTCAGAACAGAAAGCAATGTTTTCCACACACATGCCTGCAGAAATTATTGGTAGCCAGAAAAGTTTAATTGTTTTCGCTGACAAATGAATAAAGACTGAATGGTCGTATGAAGAGTTGTTTGATAAGAATAAATAGAAAATGGCTAAAATTAATCTCAATACCAACTACAGAAATCCTGCCTGGGATTTCCAATACATGAAAGAATGTGTGACAAGTGTAGCCAGCTGTGGCTTATCAGTGTTATGCTCTGACTGAAGAGGGCAAACACTGCATACTTTAAAATAATACATTTTGACGAGTACTCTGTGTATAATAAATAACTGAACAATACACTATATAGGCCACAGCCAAATTGCTTCACAATGTTTCAAACAATAAAATAAATACCGTCAAGATATAACAGAATAGAAATTAGTCCCCTTTTCCTGAGAGAGAGGTTTTTATGACTCCTAATACCTCTGGTCCAGGCTGTCTTTGCTCCTCAGGCCCTTTTGAGTCTTTGAAAGATATTTTTCAGTGTTCATCTGGAGTGAGGGAGCAAACATTCAGCGTCAGAGTTAGAGAATTAACATTAACGTTATCCACTTGCACAAGCAGTCGATATTGACTAGCAGCTATGTACAGTGTGCTAACCTGGAGAAGAGGGGCTATTCACAGACTGATCACTGAGAGTGGGTCAAGGGGGGGCTGAGCAATCGATGTGCTGAGCGCCTCTCTCCATTGAAAAAAAGGAATAGCCTGAAAGGAGGAGCTGGTGTGGCGGCGGGTTACAAACGGCTCACAGAGGAAGCAGCAACAGTAGGCAGACTAAAGGAGCGTAAGGAACGTAGTGAAGGAACGTAACGGTGTATTTGGAGCTTCTGATTAATAATTGTTTGTGTGTGTGTGTGTTAATCTGTAGTCGTTTTCTTTTACCAGAATCTCTGATACAGCTCTGGCTGAATGTAACCCTGCAACTTTTAAACAAACACAGTAGCATTTGTTCTTAATCGGTCTCACCAATTTTACCTTGCGGTTTGGAGCCCACAGTACAGGCTGTCACACACAGAAACACACATCCCTTTGTTTTACTTTGTTGTTTTTTACTTTCCGTTTCTGTCACTGAGTAATTGTTAGCTTTGCAAGCATCAGAGAAAATTCCCAATTTACACTTTTGTTAAATTGTAACTGTTTTTCTTGGAGTTTATTAGGCCCTTTTGTATAAAATACTGTTGACTTGGAATTGTTATAGAACAAGGGTTTCTGATACCTAGAGATACACCTAGAGATTGGCACTTTGTTCTGGAAGCACTGCGCGAATCAAATATTGATGGAGGATAATTCTAATCTCGGTGCCTCATAATTCTAAGATTAGAAACAGTGTTAGATTTGTGTTCACCACTATCCATCTGATAGTCAGTTTTATTTCTACAAAACCGGCCTCAGAGGTAGGGGGGGCCCTTTTGAGCTTGTTGACCTGATATAGGCTTCTGAGTAAGCATGTGAACTCCACATTAAGGACACTGAAAAAGGTTACAGAGCATCGCTTGCCAAGCTATCAGCCAAGGTAGTCCAACCTTTGTAGTCCAGTTTTCGGTTTCACTTTAGTTCTTAGTTCTATTTAGTTCAAAGTTTGGCTCAGGTTAGAGGGGAAAACCCAGATCCTACAACTCTTTGTGGGTTGGTCTGGTCGGGCTGCCCTTCAATTTTGTTCATTTTTGCTTGCTCATCATCCTTCTCTTCTGTTTTATGTAAAAAGCCTCAGAATAGTAAAATTGATGATAGGCGCCTGAGATTATGTTATTAAAGAAAGTGTTTAAAATGATTACTAAAATTATGGTTAAGCAAACTTTGAACACAAAAACTATTGACATTTTCCCTGATCAGAATAATATACAGTTATTCAGATGATTCAGTTTGGTAAGAGTCCTCATATTCTAATGTAAGTAATAAAACTTCATTGAAGATTTTTCTTGGATCATAGATGATAATTAATGTTGAACTACTGCTTGAGAATGTTGTAAGCAGTCCTACAATATAAGATTCATCTCAATAGAATTTAGAAGACTTTACAATTACATTTTCCTTAATAAGTTACTGTTTAGTATAAGTTACTGTTCAGGTTTTAAATGTAGTGTGCTTTTGAGAAGTTAAGAATGCTTTCTGCAGCAACAATGATTAACTTTTGGATGTCATGGTTTAAAGCACCAGGTAAGACACATGCCTTTGGTGTGGGAGACCTGGGTTTGATTCCCACCGTGACACATCCACCAATGTGTGCCTCAGAAAGACACTTAACCCCTAGTTGCTCCAGAGGTGTGCGACTTCAGACATGTAGCAATTGTAAGTTGCTTTGGATAAAAGCGTCAGCTATAGTGTAATGTAGTGAACGGAGAAAAGAGGACTCACTGTTTTTTATTTAAATATTATTCAATTTTAAATATTTGGATTACCTGGTTGTGACTTACTAGTATTTTTGTGGCTAATAGAGGCTTTTAAAATGGTTTTTAATCAAGTTAATCAATTCACAGTATTTACCCTTTAAATGAATGGGAATTATTCTTTATAGTTTCCCTTGATGGCATTCCTCCAGCACCACTGTGAGGAATCTTGGAGTTATCTTTGATCAGGACATGTCGTTTAAGTCTCACATTAAGCAAATTTCAAGGACCGCCTTTGTTCGCCTACGTAATATTGCGAAAATCAGGAACATCCTGTCTAAAAATGATGCAGAAAAACTAGTCCATGCATTTGTTACTTCTAGGCTGGATTACTGCAATTTCTTATTATCAGGCTGCTCGAAAAAGTCCATTAAGACTCTTCAGCTGATCCAGAATGCTGCAGCATGTTTTCCTGCTCGACACCCTCTGCTACAACTATTGTTACTAGTCCTATTGTTATTATAATCATTAACATTACGATTATTATCATCAACACTACTATAAATCACTAGAAGTCTATAGCAACATCACCTTTACTGTCTGTACCTCTGTGTGTATATTGTGTAGGCTGCCTCCCTCCCCCTCTCTCTCTCCTTCCATCCCTCTTTCTCTTTCTCTCTGTTCCTCTCTTGCCCTCTCTCTCTCTCTCTCTCCCTCTCTCTCCTTCACCCCAACCGGTCGAGGCAGATGGCCGCCCACCCTGAGCCATGGTTCTGCTCGAGGTTTCTGCCTCTTAAAGGAAGTTTTTCCTTGCCTCTGTCGCCTAGTGCTGCTCTTGGTGGGAACTGTTGGGCTTCTGTAAATAGCATCATAGAGTACGGTCTAGACCTGCTCTTTTATGAAAAGCGCTGTGAGATAACTGTTGTTGTGATTTGGCGCTATATAAATAAAATTGAATTATTTAATGTATGACTGAAATAAGGCAATATACGGGTTCCTCTTTTGGTTTTTAGAGGAAGATTTATTGAGTTTGCCATCGCATGTGTTAAAGTTAAGAGAAATCTAATCTTTATAGTTATTAGTATTGGCCCTAAGTATTGAAATTATTGTAATGTTTGTATGATTTTCCTCTGATGGCCATGTTGAGTTTGTTTTGGCCTTTTGCAGTGTCTAGGGAGTGTAACTAACCTCATAAGCCTTTTTACCCATTTCACCCATAAGTTTCAGCTATAGTTTTCAGACATCACCAACATGAGATGCAGATGTGGGGTTATGTGGCTTTTTTAGTTGTAAGATTATTCCACAAATAGCTGTGAAACCTGCCATTTTCCTATTAATGCCACTGTGTACAGTGTTACTGCAGCTATGGAGTTTGTTGCTGTGATTGACCAAACACAATAGGGTATGATTTAGTGGTTAGATGTCCTTCCACATTGCAGAAGCCACAACCATAGCCACAATCATATTATATTGCTCTTGAACTGAATTTGCAGCCAGTTACAGATAACAGGCACCCATTTTTCATCTTCCAGTTTGTAAAGTGACTTGCATCTGAAACTTCATATTCAAAATTATATATGTTATAATGTTATAATCTAAAATGAGGTGATTGATTGGAAGGCCACATCACTTCACCCGGAAAATGCTAACTGAGTAAATCGGCTTCATATTTCTTTATTACACCTCAAAATCATTGTTTTCTCTGTGTATTTTGAATGTACCTGTTTCCAGACTTGATAACCACCATGCCTTATCGGGGAGGACGTAGGTAAATACTGAAATGATCACCTGACTCCTATCTTATCTCTAATTGGTGAAACTGGTGT
Organism: Micropterus dolomieu; assembly: GCF_021292245.1. Classification (NCBI taxonomy): domain Eukaryota; kingdom Metazoa; phylum Chordata; class Actinopteri; order Centrarchiformes; family Centrarchidae; genus Micropterus; species Micropterus dolomieu. The sequence continues at coordinate 5,159,815 of NC_060159.1, forward strand.
TGTTACAACTCTCCCCATGTTACAACCATACCCTGTCTCCCCTACTGTTCTCTCTGAGTAGTTGGTGACGCGTTTGACCTCTAAGTCACAGCTTGTCGAGATTTGGAAGGTGTGCTGTCTGTTGTTGACTGTTAAGTGCTAAGAGTCTTGCTCAAGGGTACTGAATGTTGGAGCTTGGCTTTATTCCCAGCAGGCTTAATTTAGATGTCATTGTACAATTTTGTGATTGTTTGGCTATACCTTAATCATTCCTAGATACTTAGAGGGTTTTAAATTAACAATGTTCTTTCTGTTAATTAATTTTGGTAAAAAAGTTTGCATACAGAGTCAGTCTGTTCCTTACACCTTACAGTTGATTCAAATCTAGATGGCTGCTTCTGCCATTCCACAAGAAAATAAACATTTTCTTTGATAATCTATTCATGTATCTATCTTCCTTCTTGTGAGATTATTATGTTTATTTCACACATACCTACAGGTATGAAGACAAAAAGCAGATAAAATCAAACAATGAAGCTGAGGGAATAATTAAACCTGTTGAGCCACTGCCAACAGTTTGTCCCCCTTACTATATTTCAGGAAGTTTTTTGAACAGCATGTTTCCCGTAGTTCCACGTACGGGTTGACAGTCTCTACACTGTGCAGGCTTCCATAATGAAGTTTGTTTCCTAAACCCAGAGGGGACAGTCACAGCAGAAGGAAAAAAGGTGAGGTGAAAAGAGAGCTATGACAAGGAACCTGACTGATTTATATGTCTTTTAAAATGCTTATTTGTTGGGACTTTATTGAATAGTTCTTTTAGTGTTGTTGTGTTTTTTGGCAATGGGCTCACTGAGGGAGCGGGTTGTTTGCAGTGGGACCTCTTTTCTCATTATGCAGAAATAATTAACAATGGTGCCTTTGCAACGAAGCATGGCTTTGTAAATTTCTGAGTGTGTGAAATAATTGAGGCAACAGATTGTCCCTGATAGTCACTATGTGTGCTTTGACACATCTGCATCGTTGTTGTATAGGCTGTACTGTATCTGCTGTGTGTTTTCTGTGAAATTATTGAATATTGTCTCAGCGTTGTTACCAATGCTTTTGTGGACTGACTAGGGCAATACTAATCATACACTCCTTGACACTGAAGTGGGTCAAAGGAAATCTATTTGTCCACTGGGATCAACACGTTTCTGAAAAACTAATTTATTGTGTTTGATATTTCAGCAGGTTGACTTTGACTTTGATTCTGTTTATCATTACGATGGCAGTTTTTCCCAGGCTTTTTTCAATCATTAATCTTGATTTCAATCATTAATCTTAATCCAAACACTTAAATTCCAAATACTTCACTTTTCAATATTTGGCTGATTTGTTTATCCTCAGTGAATGAGTAATTAGTGTAAAAACAGTACAGTAAAATGATTGGATCACCACGGCAGCATACAGTTGGTCAATGTTGTAAAAAATGAATGTGAGCCTGGTGTCATTCTCATTGAACACAGGATGTCTTACACAGCATTGCTGTGTATTGAATAAAGCTCAGCTCAGTGTAAGTGTGAACATTGTATAGCTACAGCAATGCACAGCTGGCACCAAATCTGAAGAAAATCCCTATTGGTCCATAATTGTATCTCTCTGCAATCCCATAGTATCTATGGTCTTTCCCTATAAATTCATCTTTAATTGTGCCTTGTTAAATTACAGCACTATTGGTCCAAACAAGCACATTAAATTGTGATTAGTTTTACTCTTCTTAGATACATTTTAAAGTATTTTCATACAACTCTCATCCACTTCCAATATGGAACTGGACTCCATTCTGGCATCTTGAAATAAACAAGATAAATCTTCTGCTGTACCTGATTGTTTTGACTCACAGTTAACACTGCGTGGAAGCTCCTCTTGTCTAGTGCAGATAAGGTTACCTTGAAGAAGACACACCATTAAAGGTGTGAATAGTGGAAAGCAATCAGAGGTTTGTGTTTCTTGTCTCAATCTAGGAGATCTATGTCACACTTAACTTGGATATGAGTCAGGAGCACAAATGGGCCAGATGTCTGTGTCTCATGGGTTCACCCATATAACAAAATGCTCTCACTCTCTGGCTGTGCTGATAGTTTTTGTTATATTTGGCCTAGTTTTTCAGATCTCTGTATCTGCCACCAGCCCAGATCCACAGGTGAATGAAATGTCACCTGGTCTCACCTCCAATTCTTAATTTGGAACTATACGCTCTACTGAAGATGTAGTTCTAGGAAAACTAATGCGAGTTATCCAGTGTAGATGTTGACACTGATTCTGATTCTAGTAAATGCTGTTAACTGCCATGGTTGTGCTTCTGCCTGGGGCACTTCAAAGTGTACGTATGAATGTTGATACAATAGACAAGGCAAGGCAAGGTTATTTGTATAGCACATTTCAACAACACAGCAATTCAAATTGCTTTAAATAAAACATAAACGCAACATAGGGGAATATAAAAAGACATTTAGAGTTAAAAAGAAAATAAGAACAGTTTAGTTTACCTTGTAAACCTATTTGTTTGAAAAATGACCTCCCATTGTTTGGCTTTTTTAACTCAGCTCGAGGCCTAAAAGAGAGATTTGGTGTCTCCCTGTGACCCAAACACAAATACATCATGACATCTACATTCATGAACTACTGACTACTGAACACAGCAAACCATGAATTTAAAATATATATTAAATTTATTTATTTCAGGACACCACAGCAATAATCACATTTGTAAGTGTAAAGTTTCTCACCACCTAACAATAAACATCCTGTGAGCTTGGACGGAAAAGTGAAGACATAGAAGCAGTAAGGCAATACACTATGTCATTATGTCAGCTGGAGTAGGGCCAAAAATATGAAGTAGTTATTTAGGTTATAATCACTGCTAGACACTCAGTTACTTATAATCTACCCCAGAAGAAAATCTTTGTGATTTTAACATATAAACTAAGCACTCTGAGAGGAAAATAAAGGTATTTTTGAAATGTTTCTCATTGTTATCGTGTCTGGTTTCAGCTTCAAAGACGTGATGACGCTGCATTTACTTAAATTACTATTCAGTGTTTCCCCTAGGATGGAGTAGCCAACCTCCTAAGCCTTATAATGGCAAGAACAATCTGTTAAAATGACTGAGAATCATTATAAATGGGATTGTTCATGTTTCCCTTGTGTGTCTTAATTTACATAATTCACAGATTTTGACATGTATTTTATAGAAATGAACTAAGTTAATTGAGACAACATGACAACCACCTCCCTTGCTTACCAAGCGTCAACACACTGTGACGTACACTGTACATTTACAGTACAACTTCCTGCTAATCTTTTCCTCTGCGACGCTCGGTTTCACCGTCACCTTCTGCCGCATGCTCTCACACACACTTGCTACACGCGCATTTCGCACTGTCCCATTCCTTAAAAGACCTAACTTAATAATAATTATAATAATAATAATTATAGACAGGTTGTTAAAGACTGAATAAAGAGCAAGAGCACTTCAGTAAGAGTAAGTAAGGACCTCAAAAACACTGACAAATCTACTTTTTCAAAATAATGTCTTTTTTTCCACCAACATTCAGATGCATAATCTCTCTCTGTGGTTCCTCTTCAAGAACTAAAGTGGTGCAAGTCGACCCAAAGAATGTGCTCACAGCAAAATAATGACGTCACAATTACCCATAGCCACGCTGTGGTGAACTAACAAACAATTTGAAATGGAGTTTTATGATCAATCAGCCGCATCTGTAACAAAAGACAGAAAATGAGAGGTTTGAGTCTCAGATATTTGTTCATCACATAAAAACAAAGTATTACTACTTATTATAGTATAACTATTTCATCTTCGTCTTGCCTGTCAGGTATTTTGGTTTTGCAGGTTTTTCTGTCAGTCCCCCTGTTTCTTTTTTGTCTGCTGCATCTGTTGTTCGTGTATAGCTTGTTTCCTGTTAACTCTTGATTATCTCATCCGTTTGTTCCCTCCCTGCTTGTTTGCCTCTGTATTTGTTCAGTCCTGGGCAGATTGTTTTTTCACCTCGTCGTGTGTCTCTGCTAGTCTCCCTCTTCATGTTTCACTGTTTGCCTTGGATATTATACCTGTTATTCCTACATACAGTGTGATAACTGCTTTCTGTTCGTGGACTTGGTTCGTTACTCGTTTGGATTACCTTTGTTTTTGTGGAGTGCCTGGACTTTATCTGTAAGTTACTCTTTCTGCTTTGCTTAATAAATCTCATCAAAGTCATCCTGCCGATTACATGTTTGCAATTTAGATCTTAAAACCAGTTCCCGTCTGAGCACACAACCTCTTTACCCTAGATGTTAAATTACAGCAGACTCAAAGCTTTCACTGAATACATCTGGTATATGATATTTGTCTAATACCCTCTGAGGACGTGTGTCCCAGTTCTATAAAATATACATTAATGGTAGTCAGGTCAAGAGACTGTCAGTAGCTTCTGTCTGTTCAGCCCAATCACTCCAAAACTCCTCCGACTGTAGCATCCTGGCTCAAGAATGGAACAACGCTTCAGTGTGTTCACCTGACATTGGGCAACAACGGTGGGCTTACTTGTGGACTTGTACAGCACATTACAGATACTGAATAAATCCTCAATAGCCCTCTCACTGGACATGGCATAAACAATGACTAAGTGGAGTTGGTTTTTCAACCCCATCCAGTCTCCCGGACATAAGAGAAGCCTAATCGTAAACTTGACTGAGTATTGGGTCTGTGTTCAGGCCAGCTTTTCTTAGTTCTGAAATAAGTATCTGTGTGGGACCTTTTGTGTCAACTGCATCTGCTGTGATGATTGTCAGTAGCCTCTCTTTTGTGGTGGAGCTTTCATCAACAAAATGCAGTATAATGGAAATATGTCTATGAAGATTCTCAGTCATCCAGGTCATAGTTATCCAACGAAGGTTAAAATCAAGGGCAAATGGAAATAGTTTCACTGCCAGTACGGTCTCGGGTTTCATCCATTTTGATTGTGTAAAAAGAGTCGCCTAATTCCTCAACAATAGGCACTGTCGACGTTTTGCTCATGAGTTCAATTATTTCATTTTGAATGTCATGGATTATGTAAGTTGCATTCTTGAGAATAATAGGGGCAATGCCTCTTTTTCAAGGGTACTCAAACATAAATAAGAATGTCCAAGAATTCTTAAAAGAAAGAATAATCAACCGACAGATTGCGCCATGCATTACAAAGACTAGAAATACCAAAATGTCAATGATAAAGCCCACATAATATTTGTTGCGAGTCAGCTGATCCATATGCACAAGCGTTGTGATTTCCTGACTAGTCTTAATGCGCATTTGTTTGACTAGCAAGGACCACGCCAAAAAGATGTGCCATTTAAAGTTTTAATGAAGATTCTAAATGTATATATGATACAGGATGGATTATATGGATGTAATGGACGTAAAGGGGAAAGGTATTGGTGGAAGAAGGATGCTGTCTGATAGGCTGGTCTGGGAGGATGTACGGAAGACCAGGCAGAGGAGACTCCGTCTGTCTCAGAAGTGTTTTCATCCGAGCAAGTTAGGGATGAGGGGGAAGCTGAATGGATGAACAGAAGGGAAAGGGAGGTTGGGTCAAGAATCTGAGACTATTGAGGGCAGGCCGAGCAGAACAGGTCTAGATAGGCTTGATAGGTGATTAGAGGTGTGGTTGAGGCATGGCCCCCTACCCGAACATAAGTTATCTTAATTTTTCTCTCCAAAGTTTCTCACACACAATATAGTCCTTAGAAGAGGCGTGTCTGTTTAGTCCCTTATCCTTTTGTAAGGCATGTTTCCAGTCTCTGAAGCCTTTTACATCGGATTTGATGGTGCATGAGCCCTAAACTGTCTACAAGGGAAACAGCATGATGCATTTACTCAAGACAAGGTCTGTTTTGGCACCATGCACTGTAGCAAAAATTTGTCTTCCCTGAGAAGATCCAAACTGGAAATCTATCCAGGAGTGTTTGGGTTTATCTACTTCAAAGTCATCTGAAATTACACTGTTGTTCGTTATTATAAAAATGGCAATTATAAAGACAAAGAATATGGTTGAAAAGATGGATTATTACACGCAGGTAGCGGGGATTGTCTGACCTACAGAGAGAGCTGCAGGGGAGTTAAAAATGGCAGCTCCCCGACACGGTGAGGTTACAACTCACAGCCCAAACAGGAGAACAACAAACGCACATGTGCACATTTTCAGCCGAGGACTGCGGCTTACTTTGGCTAGCCTTCAACTGAACAATCAATCATGATTTCATTTAAATGCTTCAACATGCAGCCTGGGGGAGCCAGGGATTGAACCGCCGACCACAGCCGCCCCATCGTTAATGGTTATATAGTTAAATGGATTAAACGAAGCATCGATGCAAAGAATTTGTGTCGAAGCATTTTATGAATCGATTTTATTTTTATCGATTTAATCGATGAGTCGTTTCAGCCCTAAAACTGGTGCGGTTCGTTGGTCGTGTGAAAGCAAACAAACCAACCACAGGATTTTATGCAGTGTAGGGCAAGCTACTTGGAAAATGTAGTGAGCTAAGCTACTAGCTACTTTACATTAAATGTAGCTTCACTACACAGAAGCTACCCCCCAGTGAAATGTAGCCAGCTAAGCTACAGCAACGTGGCAAAAATAGCTTAGTTACATCGAAGCTACTTTGAATTTTTTTATATTTTATAGTTAGGTATATATATATATATATACTATACACACACACACACACACACACACACACACACAGTATAGGCCTAGTTTATATTGAACCAACTTCATTCCACAGTAGCAATAGAAGAAAGACTAAAAACCTGCTCCAAACAGTGTGTGTGTGTAGAGAGAGCTTAATCAGACACACACAAACTCTCCTACTTACTGCCATATCATTGCAGCTAAATGTTTTTCCTCATGCAACAAACGGAGAACCATTATTGTTTGTATAAATTTACTTAATTATGACATTATTATCCTTAATATTATTTGTTATTTTAATAATTGTTCCTTTGAAAACCTTTTGTCAAAAAGCAAGACATATTTTCAATGTAACATATTTTGTGTTTTGAGTTTGTTTTTGGTTGTTTTTTTCCCTCTTTCTTTAGTTTTCATAATGTCGTTTCATTGTTTATTAATTATTAATTAATTTATTTTTATTGTTTATATGTGAATTAGTGCTCTGGCAACATTGCAATCTAAACAACCTAAACATTCATGGCATTAGGCCAGAGAGAGAGAGAGAGATAGAGATATCTCTATCTATCACAATAGAAAGTGAACTCTATCGCGCGTGTCTTTATTCCCCTGCAGCAAAGTCGCAGCCCAAGGATCAGTACGTGATGTCACCGTCACAGGAAGCACTTCTGCCGGCTGCACATACAGGTCCGTGTGTGGCGGTGGCGTCACTTACTGATCCTTCAGTAACGCTCGAGAAAATGTAGCGTGTGTGGAAGCTACTCGGCCAATAAAAGAGCTTCGTTACTGAAAAGCTATTTGATTCAGATAATAGTGACGCTACCACTAAGCTACTGAGAAATGTAGTTAAACTAGTAACAGCGCTACTTGTAGCGACGCTACTGCCCAACACTGATTTTATGATAGCAGAGATGTGACCTGAACACCAGGCCATAGGCTATCCAACTCAAAATATGATGTGTTTATATAGCCTAATAATCCTGATACTCATTTTCCAGAAGGAACAGTGGCGGTTCTAGACCAGTTTTATTAAGGGGGCCAGACTGGGGCCAGTTGTTTTGTCAGAGGGGCCCATTCAATCCGGGACAAACGAGACAAAGACAGACAAGAAAAATGTCCTGTTTAGTATATAATGTAATGTTTTAGTATGTTTCAGTTACCTACAGTTATTTGTTTCAGTAATAGGATCTTTTCAGTAACTTATTGATATATTTATTAAATTACATTATACAAGGAAACCATTCCTGTTAGACCAGTAGGTTATCGCTTTTTGTGTATGAAAAGTGCTGTTTAAATGCAATGCGTTATTTAATAGTTATGATAATAATTTACCCTATAAGGAGGGGGACTCACAACAATTTCCAGCAATATCCAAAGGCTATCCATGCAGTGAAAGCATGGATTACAAGGACAAAATAATGTTTTTCAGTTTTGTTATTCAGTTTAATTTCGTCGCAAGAAGATACTATGATCACTGCAGACCAGAGCTGTTCAATTACAAATTCAATTGGGCCAGATTTTAAAACCAGGACACAGAGATGGGCCATTTTCTCAGGAGTTGGGATCATTATTGACACACTTGTATTGGTAATCCTTATTGGTTCAGTTCTTTATCGATTTTCTTACTAGTCCTATTATTTACTAAATGCATATATCATTTAAAACATTTTTTTTTTTTTTTACTACATGTTGTTTCGAGAGCAGCAACAGGATTTACAGCAGCAAAGTCACTAATATCTCACTGGAAACAAATTTAACATGTCAACAACAAATAAATCATATTCCTGACATCAACATACTGTGTGAAGTTCAGAAATTATGAACAGCTCAGTCCCTCCTGTCCTCCTCATCCCTCTGCTGCTGCTGGTTGAGAGGAGCTGGTTTGTCTCAGCCGGCGTAGTAGTCATCAATGTCGGCAATGTCCACTGATCAGCTGGCGGACTTCGCTCCGTGGGTTTGCACGCGCTCGAGGTGCACTGCAGACACACAGAGGAGCGGAGAGGCTGCAGGTTGGACAGTAGGCTAAGTGTTGAACCTTGATTGGCGGTGATCGGTAAAGCGCATATGAAACTCAACAGAGATGAGAAGGAACGATATACAATAGCTCACTCTTTAGATACTTTCATACACTATACATGTAGTGTACTTTTGTTGTTGTATAGGCTATATTAGATTATGTGCTGGGCCACATGGAGGTTGCTTCAGGGCCGGATGCGGGCCGCTAATTCATTAGGGCTGTCATGGACTTTTCGTTCAGAGGGGGGCTTTGGCTCACCAAACACAAGTAAAAAGAGGAATGGTAAAAAAGAGGGTTGATAAAAACACCCACAAGACAAGGTCAGAATACATTGATTAAAAAGTAGAAACAGTTTGTGCTGATGTCTGTGTACATTTACTCAGGTACTGTACTTCAGTACAGATTCAACGAACTAGTACTTTACCATTACGTTTACTATTTACTATTTGTATTTTATGCAACTTTACACTTTTACTCCACAACATCTCAGAGGCAAATATTGTAGTTTCTACTGCACTACATTCAGGGGCTGGTAGTAACTTGTTACAAGTAACACAAATGAGTAAAAAAGTTGTTTTTGTTTTTTTTTTTTTTACAACAGCAACTCTTCAAGTTCCTTTTATAAAACTGTACTTTGACTTTTAAGTAGTTTTTGGGCCAGAAATCTACTTTTACCTTCACTATATTTGCCATGAATTTTGCTACATTAACTGAAAGCCAGCAGAAATATTTACACAATATATACACTTTCCATTATTGCCATATCTATGTATGTCAGATGATCATTGGATTGATTCTGCTATATTGACAGAATCCTCTCATTGCACAGAGCATAGCTTTCTTCTGATGGAAATTAGCCTATTTCTTTGTTGTAATTCACATTGACTATTTGTTTTATCTTTTTGTAGCATTGCTGTCCTGTGAGAACCTTGTGTCTCTAAAAAGTGTTTTGCATTTTCCAGCTGAGCTGTGCCTTAAAATTTGTCCAAGACCAAAGCCGAACTGGGAATTTAATAAGAAAGCTGGTAAACGATTAGTATCCATTGCTTGTAATGAGAGCAAGTAAGTTGAGCAACCCTCAATGTATTAATAACTGGCTTGATTTCATCTGTTCACTTGTAGAATTATGACATATATGAGAAGTTTCACACCCATTGTCTCTGTAACAATACATGTTGCAACAAGTTGCAAGTTGGATGGAATCACCACATAATGTCTTATTTTTCTGTCTGTCTTTCTGTCTTTCTTGAAAGGAATGGCAATATCTCAGAATGGCTTGACCATCTTTCTCCTATTGACTCTTATTATTTTGGTAGCGGGGAACTTTGTTGAATTCTCAAGTCCAGCTTTACTAGTAAGTCCACTGTATTTATGATACTGAACAGAAAATACTAGTGCCACAAATCAATGATTTGAACCTGACACCATTTTATTTGCCTCAGGTGCACTATGAAGAAGATCAGTTTCTACCTCACACCAGGGAGAAAAGGGATGGTAAGTCCAATTAATTCAAATGGTTGAAAATGGTATGAAAATGAATAGTGTGACCTTTAATGTAAATACACTTATTTGCTTTCTCTCTGAGAGTTACATGAGAAGATCTTTACCATTCTCGTATCTGTCCGTTAAATATTAAGCTAAAGCCAGGAGATTAGCTTTGCTTAGCATGAGTTTTCTAGTCCAGGAGTTACAGCTAGCCTGAAGTCACTGCACCCCACCAAATAATAGTGCAGTGTGAAATCCCCCATAAAACATTTTTAACTTTGGTCTTTGTACGGACTCAATAAACGAGACTCACATTCTTTATTGATTTTGTTGCAAAATCTTCTAACTTAGAAATATTTTGAGTGAATTTGGATGAGTCCAAACCAACAATAAATTCCATTTTTATAGATGAGCATTTTGCAGCCTGATCAGACAACTGAATATGAATGCAACCACCTTCCTCAGTGTAACCTTCCTAGAATTAACCAGAAAAGAGGCAAATAAATAAAAAAGGACGCCTTAATTTCCTTAATGAAGATTGCAGTGGCTAATACTGTTAAATTCTGGTTGTACAGTAGCCTTTAGGCCTTAAATGTGAAATTCCATGTGATACAGTGTGAACAGCCCACCCAGGAAACACAAATTGAAGTTTTACCCTCAGCACCATGTCTAATTATATGTGTTGTGATCTCTCTACAGTGGTATGTCCTGAAACCAAAAAAGGCCCTAAATGCTGTTGAATTTTTCCTACAGCGCTGCTAGCTCAGGTTGACTACACAGTAGATGTGGAACTGAATGTTACAGATGTCAAGACAGTGGACTACCTTAGGAGTCGCCTTATCAACGGCAGCTTTTCCCTGGACTTGGGTCCCACTGTGAATGTCACACACATTGACATTACCACAGGTAAGAATGGAGCTTCTTCTGGTCTGACCACCGTGCCACTGTAGTGTGCCATACCGTTTTTCCCACAGTTGACAAAGAGAATAATTCTTGATGATTTTCTGTGTATAATGCTTTTTTCTTTCATGAAAAATATTCTCACGTTAGAGATAATATTACAGTTTCTTACGGGAATGCCTCTGGCCAGTCGTTTCCTTTGCATCAGTGCACAATCAAGTGTTTACTGTGTAATTTCATACAATTTAACTCCAGATATTTGGGTGTGATACAGCAGCTGAAGTGCACCTGCTCTCTGGACTCCCATCACCACTAGACTGTTTGTGTACAAACAAGTGCAAAGTGCTTACTACATCACTAAAATAGATGTTATCACAGGAATCAATATCTTTAAGTTCAAAAGTGATTAAAGAAATTTCTATTCTATTCCACTGTAGTTTTAGTAGGGCCCTACAGAATTCACAACAATTCGAGTATTGTGAATTGTCCTCTATTAAATAGGTTATTACAATAATTGATTACTGATAATATTTTTCCACGGGTCCTCTGCAGGACAGTCTCCATGCGCTGCTGAACACACCACAGTAATATGTGGGTCTGAGTACTGGCACCTATTTTTTCCCCACTTCAAGCACTGCATACAGTCCTGAGATCACCGTCATGTTAATGTTACAAAGTGGTGTTTCTGTCTGACATGTGAAGATACAACCCTGAGCTCATAGTCATGTTAATGTTTTAAGTGAAAAGTATCGTCACTACCACTGTAGTGTCACGCTGTGTAAAGGTGGCATTTATCTGTCTGCCAAAGTCTGTTTGGAGAGAATGACCCTTTCATAATTATACCAGTGCCGTTGTCTGTCAGGTGACTGCTAAACAGACTTGTTAAAAACTTATTTCTAAAGTTAATTAAAATGAGTCCTGATCTAACAATCTACAATCTTTAAACCTGCTATTTCAAGTCTTTAATATTTAGTTGTCCTTTAGGTCTTGTACTGATTTTTTGTTCTTGAATAGAAATGCTTCCGTTAGTAGTTAATTAGTAGTTTAATACTTTGAAACAAGTCATTTTTTGGACATTTGCGGCCCCTGCTTGCGAACAATGGTACAAGGACACATAATATAACACGCTTTTAATATTCTGACAACACACAGTTCTACATTTTTCTCTCCTTTAATCTCAATCACTTAAATTGCCGCAATTACTACTGTTCCAGATAAATCACCAGATCAATCTGAGGGCTCATGAGATGACTAATGGGAGAGGAAAAAAGAAAAGATACAAGTTCTGATACAAAAATCTGCTTTTTGTGAAATATTTGATACTTTTCCACTTTCTATGTTGTTTGTTGATTAAATGAATCCATCTTGGAAGTTTGGAAGGGAAATGTCTATTTGGTGGAACTGCTAACAATAACTGGAACTGTCTAAAGATATAGCATGAAACATGACAAGAGGCCCTATGTATACACTGCTTTTTATAAGGGGTCACAAGCCAAAAAGATTGGGAACCATTGATTTAATGTTAAGAATGTGTTGTGTTTTATAAGATTACTCTGTAACGTAACTATGTCTATTGGATAAATATGGTTCAATATTATAAAGTATAGAGAAGTATAAAGTAACATACAGAGCCAACAGAAACAGAAAATCTACCATTGTCCAAATACTTCCAAAGTTCACTGTCTGTCAACAGACAAGTTAAAGTTCAACAAGGGACAATTTAAAATCCTGCATCACTGGCATTATAGGGGACCCTGCTCTGCCCAGTGACAGCCGAGACCAAACATTGATGGCCTATCAATGAGTGATCTAATAATTGTGTTTTGTTTGTTTGTTTTGTTTTTTTAGTGTGCTACCCAAATGGTACCAACTTCCGGTGCAGATGTGAGGATCAGTATGTTTGGTCATATCAGAACTGTAATACATATGGAGCCTGTGATGAAATCATTGACGACACATGTGGGTGCATCAACAGTATTCCATCTCAGGGGCAATACTGCCAGCCAAAGAAAGGTGAAAGACACTTACAGTATTTAAAGTTTATTATTAATTTTGTACTTAAAAAATTCAATTGAATCTTATGTTTTCATTCTTACATACTTGAAGTTGAGATCACAGTCAGTGGTATCGCACTGATAGAACAATTAAGGGACACTGTGGAGAACATTAGTTTTCCTGTTAGACTCAGCAACACAATCAACATTACAAAAATTGACATGATATTTACTGGTGAGAATGTAATATTCCGTCCTGCAATGTGATTACTAGACAAATTAATGATAACACAGTTATACATAAATAATAATATGATTTTAACGATTTGTTTTACTGAAGATTACCTCAGATTTGAAAGACAATGGTGACAATTGTTTTCGAATTACGCTCTCTTTTTCAACAGTACCTCCAATTGTTTATGAATACCAGATTTTCATTGAGGTGAACACTACAGACGCAGATCAACTGAGAAACACCGTGAACAATATCCCTTTCCCCGTCCAAATCAGCAAGCAAATAAACATCTCAGATGTCGAGATCACTACAGGCAAGCCCTCGGAGAGTAGCATTTGTTATGGTGACTATATTAAACATTTGACCTCTTTCTAAAATGTGTTCTCTTTAAAGTTTGCAGCCAAGATGGCCATGGGTTCCTCTGCCACTGTGAGGATGACTACCTTTGGCCTTGTGACAAGTGTGCCACCTATGGGAAATGTTATGGTGATAAAACCAACACATGTGGGTGCATCAAAGCTATTCCTACAGATGGACAGTATTGTCAATCAATACATCATCAAAGTGAGTCCTATGGTCACACACTAATCCCTGTTTTAATGCCCAAATAACTTAATTTTGAAAGCAACATTTAGCGTGTGACTCTCCTTTGCTATGTTCTTGTTTTTCAGTTATTTTATTTAAGCAAGTCCTCACGTGTATTTGTTATTTTTATTTTAACCTCATGCCTATACTGACACCTTTTCACCGAAGAAATGTTTGTTTCTGTATACAGACTTTTCAGTGTGTCCTTCAACAACAACAACTTCACCAACAGGTAAAGTGAAAATAACGCTGCTGGTTTTCATCAGAAAATAAATATACACATGAACATGAACAAAATCTTTTATTTGGTTTACATTAATTTGATTTCTATTACACTTCTCTCAACAAAATTTTTGAATACTCAATTATTTTCTGCCTCTGCAGCCCCTCCAATTGTTTATGAATACCTCATTTCTGTTGAGTTGAACATCTCAGATGTGACAGTAGTAAATCAACTGAGGACCATTCTGAGCAACATCACTTACCCCGTCAGCATCAACAACCAAATACAGATCTCTGATGTCAGCATTTCTACAGGTAATCTAAGAATGAATAAACATGTAATGGAAATCATTGCAAAGTATGTCAACAATCTTACATTTCCTGTGCTAATGGTTTTGTTTCATAATGATTTTCTATGTAGTTTGTTACCCAAGTGGTACAACATTCCAATGCAGATGTGAAGAACAGTACCGTTGGCCTTGTCATATGTGCTCTACTTTTGGCAAATGTGATGACATATTGGACAACACTTGTGGATGCATCAATGCCATTCCTCCAGATGGGGTTTATTGCCAGTCTGTTGATCAATACAGTAAGCAAGTTTTGAAATAATCATGTGGAAATAAGCAGACAATGGTAGAAGTGTCAGTGTTATGATACTTTTCTCTTGTCCTCCTTCCAGACTTTACAGCTTGTCCTGTGACAACACCCTCTCCTTCACCAACAAGTAAGACTGAGACTAAGA
>NC_060159.1:5174786-5184678 GCF_021292245.1 Micropterus dolomieu
CAGATCTCTTCATTTGCCCAACTCCTTCAGATGGTATGAAATACTAATGTATTTTCAGACTTGCATTATTTGTTATGTATTTATTCCATACTAAAGTAATTGAAAATACCACAAAGTTTTTGGCTATAGCTATACTTACTCAACTTACACACTCTGATTCATTGAGCTTATGATATGTGATCTAAGCTATGACAATTAAAATACACAAGGCTTTGCAGTCTTTGTTGCTGTCATTTTTTAGTATTTCAGCAGTTTAAGTGTTACTGTTTTTTTAAATCACAGAGACCACAACTGTTGCAACAACACAAAACGCTACAGCAGTCTTATCAACTACTACTGTCATAACAGGTATGTTGTAATAATCACATACAGTACTGTGCAAAGGTTTTATGCAAGTGTGGAAAATATGTTGTCAAGTAAGAATACTTTCAAAAATGGACATGTTAATAGAATATATTTATCAATTAAATACATACGAAGTGAGTGAACAGAAGAAAAAGAAAAGTCCTGAACACAACAACACCCCAAAATCGTCCTTTCATATTCAAAACCTGTTAATACAACAAATATGCACACTACAAAAGCTGTAACAAAACCAACAACAATAACCTTCAAATTCTTATAAAAATATTATTAAATTGCTCTTCCTAGTTCTAATACAGCAGATAGTTTTTAAGTGTTATTTATGGGACAGACTTGTGTAGTAAACATGCTGCAAAATAACGTAAGTGATATATCCTTAAATAATACGGTTTCTATTGTCACTAACACATTATGAACAACAACATTTTGAACAACTATTGATACAACAAAATAGCCACACCTTTACCAACAACTGTCGTTACCAGTATGTTTGTAGAAATAAGAGATGGGTAACACTCCTGTGGTTAAGATTTTTTAACTACTTAATGTTTAAATTTAAATGTTTAAATGATCTATGAAATTAAACTTTTCTTCAACACCAACAACATTTACAGCAAATAAGGTTTTTAAAATAAGGGTATGAGTTAATTAAGTAAAATCCTTTCTTGAATTATATTTTTTGTTTAATGATATTAAAATCACATTTTAGACACACCGTCTACAATAACAGTACATCTAAACACTAATTCAAACTACAGCAAGACCTACAGAGTTGGCGTCAGAAAACATTCAACTGTCAACATATTTGAATACTGCAACAACCACAGCTACACCAACGGCTCACGATGGACATATATGTTTTAAACAGTAAATTTAGAAAGAAAGTAATTGTTCTGGGCTTGAATATTTTGGTCTTTCATTGTCTGCAATAATACATGATGATAACATACACAATAACTACACCACTACACCTACAATTACAATGACTTTTAATGATGGTCTTCCTTTCCTTTTTTTTTTACCAAGGCATTTAGTATTAGGTTAAGTTTATGTGACACACCTTTGCAGTAACATTTAGTAAATGTTTAGAGTAAGAAATATGAGCTTGAATCATGTGGTTTTGTTGAATTGTCTTTGCAGGCTATTAACAATTCAACAATCTAAACATGCTATTAAATTTTGTCAGTAATTTTTCTTCACTTGGACAATTTCACTTTTCAGTTTAAAATGCATAATTATAAAATGGTCTTTACACATTGTACTGTAAATTATGTTTTACTGAATAACTATTTACTGTGTTTTACTATGTTATGGCCATAAAAAGAAACACCTCCAAACACCACAACGTCACCAACAAGTGAAGTTACAAGTATGTTTTTAGAAATAAGGGATGGTGTAACATTACCCAATTAAATATTTGTTCAAAATGTCTTAGCAATTTTATACTATGCATTGTTTTTTCATAGATTTAACATTTTTACAGGTATAAACACTACAACAGCTGCAACTCTAACAGCAATTATAACAAGTTAGTGCTTTAAAATAATAATAATAAAATAAGTTTTTCTACAATTTATTTTCTTTATCAGATGTTACATCTCAGTTAAATACATAAAATTGTAATTTTTTTCATTTTTTAACAGCAGTTGCTACAACAGGTCTGAACACAACAGTTACCACAAAACCATCAATTGTATCAAGTAAATTTACAAATAAATTATAAAAAAAGATGTCTTTATCAGATGTTACTTCTCAGTTAAATACACAAAATTAAACATTTTTCTTTCCAGATTCAACAAAAACAGCTACAACAGATGTGAACACAACAGTTACCACAGCACCAACAAGTACATGTTTAATACACTGTATACGTTTGTTACAGTATAGCATCTGATGTTTTTGTTTTGTCTGATGAATTGTTTTGTTCTATTTCATAAAGGCTTCACCCTCTAAGGCTATTGCTATTGGGTTTACCCCTTTGTGACCATGTGCAGCACTGAAAAAAGCTTTGTCTACGCCCACCCGCAATGTGGGCCTCTATCACGTTGTCACATTGTGAATATGTGGGGCGAGATGCCAGAGCATCCATGCGGGTGTGCGGCGTCTGCGAAACAGCATTCACCCTGCTGATGGACCTCCATCCCTGATGCAAGGCATGCCTCGAGCTGGAACATGATGGCCGTGTGCTCACCCCCGGCTTGCGTTGTCCATACAGCGCCCTCCTCTCTCCCGAGGAGAAGCAGCGACAGGATGAAGAGGTGTGGGGGCCCACACACTTGAAGTTGATCTGATGGAGCAGTTGTCAGATGACTCAGCTCCTTACATCCGCGGGTCCACCAGCAGCTCCCCGATCCCCCCGTTTCAACTTCCGGTGGACAATGGCCTTGACACAGCTGGCCGTTCCCCCAGCCCAGGAACTGGCCGGCATTCTCTGGGAGTAACTCTCGTTCATTCCTGGTTAGGAAGAAATCGTGGGGGGAATAAGGCCCATCCTTGATCTGTCGTCATTTAACAGAGCAATTATACAGACCTTTGTGCATGTTGACAATAAAACAGCTGTTGTGTGTGTGCCAGGGGGACTGGCTCACCTCTATCGACCTTTAGGACGCATACTTTCATGTTCCCGTCGTCCCGGAACACAGAAAGTTCCTGTGCTTCTCCTTCCAGGGCACTCACTGGCCCGGCGCACTTTCTCCAAGTGTGTTGAGAGGGCTCTGGAGCTGTTGCAATGGGAGGGTATCAGGGTCTTGTTCTATTTGGACGACCTGCTGCTGCGCAGGTGGTCAGGCTCATCGCACACAAGTCACACTTGGGTTTTTCCGATTAACTGAGAGAAGAGCGCTCCTCTTCCTTCCCAAAGGCTCACCTATCTGGGTGTGATACTGGACTCCTCTCGCAGTGTCGTCTCACAGCCTGTGGTGGTGGCTCTGTTGATCATGAGGCTTCTGGGTCTCATGTTGGCCACTCACGTGGTGGTTCCCCTGGGCTTCCTGCACATGAGGAGGCTCATGCGCCTGCTCGTCGATCCAGTGAGACAGAAACTGCGCTTGGTCTCCAATCCAATGTTGTTCACTTTGTCAGAGCGGTGTGCGCTTGGTGCAGCTGCTGGGCTTGGCCAGGCGGCTGCTCTTGTGGGCACGCACACACACACACACACACACACACAGCTCTCCATTAGGGTGGAGTACATCCCTGGTGCACTTAACAGAGGGGCGGACATCATGTAAAACTTAGGGCCCCCGTCCAGACAAGTGGTGCCTTCACCCCAA
The DNA here is from genome assembly GCF_021292245.1 of Micropterus dolomieu. Classification (NCBI taxonomy): domain Eukaryota; kingdom Metazoa; phylum Chordata; class Actinopteri; order Centrarchiformes; family Centrarchidae; genus Micropterus; species Micropterus dolomieu. The sequence goes on from NC_060159.1 coordinate 5,178,419, forward strand.
TCTGGTCACTCAAATCTGGCACAGGTTTGGCATGGCAGAAGTGGACCTGTTCGCCAACCAAGAAAACGCTCAGTGCGCCCTTTGGTTCTCAATGAGCTCGCAGGATGCCCCCCCCATGAAGGGTGGACGCCTTCGCACACCCTCTGTGGCCCAGTCCTGCTGTTGGGTCGGCCCCTATAGGTCTATCTGCTGAGAGGCTGCACTTGGAGGGTTTGGGTCTCTCACAGGAGGTGGTGTGCACCATCCAGGGTTCGAGAGCCGCCTCCACTCGGTCTTCGTATTCTGCCAAGTGGTCAGCGTTCCAACTCTGGTCTGGACCATGGCTGAATCCGGTGACATGCTCGCTGCCTGGTGTGCTCTCATTCCTCCAGCTGCTGATGGATAGAGGGCTGCCGCCATCTCATCCAGTCACAAGTGGTTTGGTGACAGGACGGTACTCGTTCACCCACTTGTGAAGCATTTCCTGAAAGGGGTGCGGGGACACAGACCTGTGTAACACCCTGCAGCTCCTCAGTGGGATTTGGCACTGGTTTTATGCGCTCTGTCTAAAGCCCCTTTCGAGCCTTTGGAGAATAAGGACCTGAAATTCCTTTCAGCCAAGGTTGCCTTGCTATTGGCTCTGACATCGGCAGAGAGGGTAAGCGATCTGGCTGCCCTCTCTGTGGCCCCTTCAAGTCTTAGGATCCAAGGTGACTGCAGTTCGGCTGTCCTGTGTCCTAATCCTGCCTTTATGCCCAAGAGCATCACCAGCTCTTTCAGATCCAGAGTGATTTCCCTCACAGTCTTCTTCCCTCCTCCTCACTGGTCGGAAGTGGAAGCTTATTGGTATGTTTCCCGTCTCCCGTTTCTGAATGACTCACTCAGTACTGACTGTTCTGTCTGAATGACACACCTCTGTGAGTGTGCAGTGAGTCTCCTTCTCACTGGACGGTGAGGTGAGAGCTGCTGCTTGCATTAGCCCTGCCCTGTCCGCAGCTGTACTCTTACAGTGCGTTACCTTTGTCTGCGCTTGTATAGCTGCAGGGCACTGGTTGGTTTATTGTGTTGGCTCTGGACTTGATGGTACCATACAGGTCCAGTGAGGCTTTGACTCATCCTGCTTCTCCTCTAACCCAATAGCGGTAGCCTTAAGCTGCTTGCACACTGTCCCGACAAATGCCGACCAACTCCAACTATTGGATCAGTGTGCGCCGGCTGTCAGTGTCAGTCGGATCTTTAGAGTTTGACGTGTCTAGTTGGGTTAGGTCGTAGAAAGTCGGACCAATGTGCACCGTTTTCCCACAAACCACAACATTCTGAGAGTATTCTCTTGACAACTTAGCCTATACTTGCATGCGGAACATCAGTGCAGAGGTTAGCAAAGTGTCCATTACTTTCTCCTCTCTCTCTCAATGACAACGGACCTGTCTGTGAACAGCCCCTCCACTTCGGGCACAATCTTAATCACAACATGTGCAGGAGGAAGCGACAGGCGTCGTGCCGAAAAGTGATCACCCACCAAAAACTGATTGTCCTCCGCGGGAGCGTGCGCAGCATGTTAAAGCTGTAATGCCCAGTATCTATACATCTATAGCTAGTTTACCTGTATCAAACAGTCATAACATGCAAATAAGCATCACTTTATGTCCGTGGTAAGGTATGTCTTTGTGAAACATTGTTTCTTGTAACGGAATAGTCACAGTTGAAGTTTATCAGGCCTGACAAAACGTTATTATAGGCAATAAAATAAGCCTATTGTTTACCGATGAAATTTGTGTTTGGAAGGCCTATGTTTAATATCCTTGTTTATATTTGGAAAACAGACTGTAGTTTTAATTGACATGATTCACTGCTGGGTTAGGCTATAAATAAAATAAAGGAAGTGTCTTTCTTGCAATTATACTCATGACATTAATTTGCTTGCTCTGTGCCAGCCAATCCACCTTTTTACCAGTTAAAATATATAGTTTGTAGTATTCCAATCCAATCCATTTTATTTATATAGCACATTTAAAAAGCAAAGGTTTACAAAGTGCTGAACAAGAAATAAAACATAAAAACTCATAAAACATATAGAAACACATTAAACAACAATACTACACAGCTCTCATGCTGGATTAAAAGCCAGGGAATACAAGTGGGTTTTGAGACAGGATTTAAAACATTCGAGGGTCGGGGCCAATTTGACCTGCGGAGGTAGCTCATTCCACAGTTTACGGTCTGCTGCTGAAAAAGCACAGTCACCCCTGGTTTTTAACCTAGTTTTTGGAGCGACCAGCTGAGGTTGGTCAGTAGATCTAAGTGACCATGGCGGGGTGTAGACTTGTAAGAAGTCTGAGATGTAGTGAGGTGCCAACCCGGTCAGTAATTTAAAAACAAACTATAAGATCTTAAAATGTATTCTAAAATGGACCGGGAGCCAGTGAAGCGAGGCCAGCACTGGTGTAATGTGTTCATGCTTGCGAGTTCCAGTTAAAAGACGAGCGGCCGAGTTTTGTACTAACTGTAAGCATGAAAGAGAGGTTTGGTTAACTCTAATGTAAAGTGCATTACAGTAGTCCGAGTAGACGAGTTGAGATAAAAGCATGAATCACATGTTCAAAGTGCTTACGAGATAAAACAAGTTTGATTTTAGATAAAAGCCTCAGGTGATAAAAACTGGATTTAACAACATTATTTATCTATTTATCAAGTTTAAAACCATTGTCTATTTTCACACCCAGATTTGTCACCACGGGTTTCACATATTGTTGCAGGTAGCCCAGGTCAACAGAAAGGATATCACCGGCCTGACTGGGTCTAAACACAATGGCCTCAGTTTTATCTTCATTTAGATTTAAAAAGTTAGAAGCCATCCAGGCATTATAATCTTTTAAACACTCTAGTAGTGGTACGAGGGAGTTTCCACCACTTTTGAGGCGCAAATATATTTGGGAGTCGTCCGCATAGAAGTGGTAGGAGACGCCATGCTTTCTAATTATGCTTCCTAGGGGGAGGAGATACAGGGAAAAAGAGAAGTGGTCCAAGAATTGAGCCCTGTGGAACACCACAAAGAAGGGTTGCAGTAGATGAGTCCCCAAGCTTTACTGAAAATCATCTCCCAGAGAAATAGGACTTAAACCACTGCAAAGCAGTGTCCCTGATGCCAACACAGTGCTCTAGACAAGAGATAAGAACCGCATGGTCTACTATGTCAAATGCGGCGGTGAGGTCTAAAAGCACTAGTATGGCAGAACTACCAGAGTTAGTGGTTAATAAGGTCATTAAAAACTCTTAAAAGTGCAGTTTCAGTGCTGTGAAATGCTTTAAAACCAGATTGAAAAATCTCAAAAATACCATGTACATCTAAAAAAGACTGCAGCTGTAGAACTATAGTCTTCTCTAAAATTTTTGAGATAAAAAGGAAGCTTCGAGATAGGTCTGTAGTTGGATAAAACTGAGGAATCCAGATTTCTTTTTTTAAATCAGGGGTTCCACAACTGCTTCTTTGAAATATGTTGGGACGACACCTGCTGCCAGACTACTATTGGTGATTTTTTGGACATTTGGGCCAATTGTCTCCCAGGCTTCCTTAAAGAGGCGAGGGGGCATAGTGTCAGTGGGACAATGTGTAGACAAAGCTTTTCAGTGCTGCGCAGGCCTAGATTCAACATCGTTTTTACAACAGATATAAACACTACAACAACTGGAAATCCAACAGCAATTATGACAAATTAGTGCTATAAAATAATTCTTACAATATTTTAGAATTTTTTTTGCTATTTATTTCTTTAGCAGGTGTTACCTCTCAGTTAATACACAAAATATTTTTTTATTTTTCTTTCCAGATTCAACAACAGCTGCTACAACAGGTATAACCATAACAGTTACCAAAACATCAAGTAAGTGTTTAATACATTATATGTTTATTAGAGTAGAGTATGGCATCTGATGTGGGCTTGAATTGATTGAAGTGTTTTTTTATTGTGTGTATTGAGATATGTTTGAAAACAAAATTTTAATTTATTTTAACTTGAAGGATTTTACTTTTTTGAACTCGAATTTCAAAACATGTTCTTTTCACATCTATTGCTACAGCAGCTGCAACACCAACAACTTGTTAAGAATGTGGCTTCGTGTTCATGTTTTTTCCTGTTTTAGTCCGTTTTCATGGGTTTAGTTTTGGGTTCTTGGTTTCTGTAAGTTTTATTTGATTTTGTCATGTTTGGAGTTTGTGTTTCGTAGCTTAGTTTTTTCTTTTGTTCATTCACATGTTTAAGTTTACTTAGTATCTGTCTTGTCTCGTCTTATTTCTTAGTCCTGCGTTTTAGTTCTGTACCTCAGTTCTTAGTCCTATGCCTTAGGTCATGTCCTAGTGTTACTCCTGGTGCCTGTACCACAAAGGGAGTTCAAAATACCCAGTATATATGTTTTATATTAAAATTTAGTATTTCAATATCCCTACCAAACTGCTCATAATATTCAGCCTCACATAAGAAAAATAAAACCCATTTATTTTAACAGCTGCGGCAGGCTGTGTGAAATGGACTGGGTAGAAAATAAAAAATATTAAACACATTTGAAAGCGGTTAGTAGGCTACTGTAAAAACCTCTAGGCAACAATAGCCTAAAGATTATATCGCTATGGCCTACAAGAGTTTCTCGGTATCACCGCAGCTGTCATGAGATAAGGCTGAGTTTAGTGGCAGGGAGCTGAGGTGTGGACCCAAATGCAGACACTAAACAAGGCTAGATCAGCTTGCAGATTTATTCAAACAAAGGCAGTCACTTACAGGAATGTCCAAAAACAGAAGGCAAGATAATCCAAACAGGGGAACAAATCCAAACGACAGAGTAATCCGAAAATCAAGGGAATAATCCAAAAAACAGACACCATGCAGGAACAGGCAACAACAGACAAAGACTGAACAGAACTGATGGCTTAAGTACACAGGCAAACGAGCAGGGAGGGAAGCACAGCTGAAACACATCAGGTAATCAAACAACAGGAAACAAAACTAGACAAGGACACATGAGAACTGAACATTACAAATTAAAACAAGAAGTAAGGCATATGGGAACACACAAGGACACACAGTTACCAAAGTAAAACAGAAAATAGGGAACAACTGCATAACAGAAAAAAACAGGGCAGGTGAACAGAGACAGGACCAAACAGGAAACAGTCTGTTTGCCTGTTTATTTTGATTTAATAAAACTTTATTTTGAACTGCTACCTCCTGTTGTGTTGTCTGTATTTGGGTCCACACATAAGACTGCACTCAACTACCCACATTACAAAAATATAACAAGAACCAAATATGTTATGCAAAATATGTATGTCATAATAAAACCCACTATAGGGAATCATTAGAATACAAATTGTAAAGAAACTATAAATGATCTGCCATTTTGAGAAAATTGTGAGTAATTATACTCACGTTTAAACTGTTTCATTTTCAGGCAGCAGTGTAACCAATCAAAATACCACAATTGGCTCCAATACATCAGATGTTTCCTCTGGCCCCGCTCCAACCACAGCCCTCACATCAACTACTAGTACAGAGGCTACTACTACTGTTCCCCCCGAGACCAGTGCCAGCACAAATGCTACGAGTACCCTTTCAGCAACCAGTGTCACTACACCTGCAGTTACAACACCACCTACTAATACAACTGTTACAGGTATTGTTTCATTGACAAGATGGGGTAATGAGGCACTTTGGATTGCCCTATGATCCATCCAAATGATATCTTACATTATGGACTACATTCACCTTTTATCAGATGAACACCACTGTTGGCATTGTGCCATTTGGTGGCTAATATTTGTATACGCAATGCTTGTCAGTTTGCAAAAGAGGTTTATTGAGGGGAAAAAAGGGAGAGGAGAGACGAGAGGTGAAAAGGCATAAGTTGGACGCCGGTGGGTGCGGAGGGCCGAGGAGCTGGCGGGGCTGGCAAGGCTCAAGTGAGGCGACCGAGAGGGGGCAGGAGGCCGAGGCAAGAGGGGCGAGGAGCGTGGAGGGAAGCCGGGGGAACGCCGCGGAGGCGAGGCGAGGGGAGAAGGCAGGTAGGCAAGCCCAGCTGACTGAGTGGATGGCGGAGGTGAGTGGACCTGGCGGGGAGAGAGAAAAGACAGGGTTAGTTTCGGGAGACAACAGGTCAGAGAACAAGGTATCAGAGGGCTTAGAACGCAGAAGTGGCACCATGACTGGAGTGACGACGATCAAGCGGAGATGGAGTGGAGAACCGGGGTAGAAATACTGTTGAAGATGAGGCTGATGGCTGGCAGGTGTGGC
>NC_060159.1:5184698-5185455 GCF_021292245.1 Micropterus dolomieu
TCACAGTTGAAGTTTATCAGGCCTGACAAAACGTTATTATAGGCAATAAAATAAGCCTATTGTTTACCGATGAAATTTGTGTTTGGAAGGCCTATGTTTAATATCCTTGTTTATATTTGGAAAACAGACTGTAGTTTTAATTGACATGATTCACTGCTGGGTTAGGCTATAAATAAAATAAAGGAAGTGTCTTTCTTGCAATTATACTCATGACATTAATTTGCTTGCTCTGTGCCAGCCAATCCACCTTTTTACCAGTTAAAATATATAGTTTGTAGTATTCCAATCCAATCCATTTTATTTATATAGCACATTTAAAAAGCAAAGGTTTACAAAGTGCTGAACAAGAAATAAAACATAAAAACTCATAAAACATATAGAAACACATTAAACAACAATACTACACAGCTCTCATGCTGGATTAAAAGCCAGGGAATACAAGTGGGTTTTGAGACAGGATTTAAAACATTCGAGGGTCGGGGCCAATTTGACCTGCGGAGGTAGCTCATTCCACAGTTTACGGTCTGCTGCTGAAAAAGCACAGTCACCCCTGGTTTTTAACCTAGTTTTTGGAGCGACCAGCTGAGGTTGGTCAGTAGATCTAAGTGACCATGGCGGGGTGTAGACTTAAAAACAAACTATAAGATCTTAAAATGTATTCTAAAATGGACCGGGAGCCAGTGAAGCGAGGCCAGCACTGGTGTAATGTGTTCATGCTTGCGAGTTCCAGTTAAAAGACGAGCGGCCGAGTTTTGTA
>NC_060159.1:5185475-5201318 GCF_021292245.1 Micropterus dolomieu
CCAAACGCAATGCTTGTCAGTTTGCAAAAGAGGTTTATTGAGGGGAAAAAAGGGAGAGGAGAGACGAGAGGTGAAAAGGCATAAGTTGGACGCCGGTGGGTGCGGAGGGCCGAGGAGCTGGCGGGGCTGGCAAGGCTCAAGTGAGGCGACCGAGAGGGGGCAGGAGGCTGAGGCAAGAGGGGCGAGGAGCGTGGAGGGAAGCCGGGGGAACGCCGCGGAGGCGAGGGGAGAAGGCAGGTAGGCAAGCCCAGCTGACTGAGTGGATGGCGGAGGTGAGTGGACCTGGCGGGGAGAGAGAAAAGACAGGGTTAGTTTCGGGAGACAACAGGTCAGAGAACAAGGTATCAGAGGGCTTAGAACGCAGAAGTGGCACCATGACTGGAGTGACGACGATCAAGCGGAGATGGAGTGGAGAACCGGGGTAGAAATACTGTTGAAGATGAGGCTGATGGCTGGCAGGTGTGGCGGGCGGAGGTGGAGGTTGACGAGACACAGGTGCGGATCGTCAGCCGGGCTCCGGGGCGGAGAGGGAGAGAGGACACACAGAGGGAGAGGGGAGGAGACACGGGGCAGAAAACAGAAATGCGAGACGAAGGAAAAAGAAACAAAAGAGCACAGGGCACTCACCGTCAGCCGGGCTGCCACCGCAACAGTGAAGTTCAAAATCATTAATGTAATTTGGGGCAGGAAAGGAGAAGAGATGCATCTACATAATTTGTGAGGACAGCATGTTCACTTATTTTATAAAGATTTATTAATTATAGTAACATTTAAACTGTTACCTTTTCAGCTACTAGTGTAACCAGCCAAAATACCACAATTGGCTCTAATACATCAGATGTTTCCCCTTCCCTAGCTCCAACCACAGCCTTGACAACGACTACCAGTACCGAGGGTACTACCCCTGTTCCCACCGAGACCAGTGCCACCACAAATGCTACGAGTACCCTTTCAACAGCCAGTGCAACTACAACTACACCTGCAGTTACAACACCACCTACTAATACAACTGTTACAGGTATTGTTTCATTGACAAAATGGGGTAAGGAGGCACTTTGGATTGCCCTATGATCCATCCAAATGATATCTTACATTATGGATTACATTCACCTTTTATCAGATGAACACCACTGTTGGCATTGTGCCATTTGGTGGCTAATATTTCTATACAATTTCAAACTCAAACATGATGCTAATTGTACTACAGAGGATTGTTGCATTGGGTCAAGGACGAAGCAACGGAATTTAAGTTGCTCTTCGGTATAGGCATAGACGAGGACAGAAAGAATTGTGACTTTCAGGCACTAGAAAGTGAAACATTAATTAAAAAGCCTTAATTATAACTTTACCCAATGTATAACTTCAGAGTCCATTGATTTCTTCTGGCAGTCCATGAGCATGATGTCTGGGAAGTTCAAAATCATAAATGTAATTTGGGGCTGGAAAATAGAAGAGATGCATCTACATAATTTGTGAGGACAGCATGTTCACTTATTTTATAAAGATTTATTAATTATAGTAACATTTAACAGTTGGCTCCACAACATCAGATGTTTCCCCTTCCCCAGCTCCAACCACAGCCTTCACAACAACTACCAGTACCAAGGCTACTAACACTGTTCCCACCGAGACCAGTGCCAGCACAAATCCTCCGAGTACCCTTTCAACAGCCAGTGCAACTACTACTACTACAGGTGCAGTTACAACACCACCTACTTCTACAACTGTTACAGGTATTGTTTCATTGACAAAATGGGGTAAGGAGGCCCTATGGATCGCCCTATGATCCATCCAAATGATATCTTACAGAATGGATCATAGTTTACCTTTAATCAGACACACACCACTAGGGCTGTACAATTAATTTTATTTGGATCACAATTTAAATTTTGTTCATCGAAATAAAACAATTATTGTGACACATGCTATTTCACAATAACACTTTGTTTTGCGTTATAAATCCAGCGCACCCTTTCCTTTATTCCTTTATCCAAATTATAACTTATTATACATTTTCAAACTCAAACTTGATGTTATTTTTACCACAAAGGATTGCTGCATTGAGTCAAGGAAGAAGCAATGGAATCTCAGTTACTCTTCACTTATTTATGAAAAAAATAAGTATGCTTACTTCTTTTAAATAGCTTAATTTACAAGTGCAGCCTCAAAGAATTCCCTTTTATCATGCAAGCTTGATAAACGTTTTGGCTTCTTCACAAATACAAAGAGCTAATTATGCTCAATTCACATTCTGTCAAAATTTAATTTTTTAAATTTAATTAATTTTGGATATCATGCATCGCTGGCTACCACAATTCACTATTACTGCAACTTTGTTATTATTAAAAATACTTAATCTGCAGTAACTTTTTGAAAGGTGTATCAATTAATTGATCTTATTTTTAAAAATATACAAACAAGATTTTGTGCAGATTACTTCCATTACTTGAGTAACACTTAGCGTCTTATATTTTGTAGAGCTCAAGTGCTGCGCATGATAGAAAGGCCTTCAGGATAGTGGAGCAAATTCCATCAGAGTCAAGTGATGATGAATGGCTGCCAGAAATAGAGGGATTACCAAATGCTAGCAGGAGTGATAGTGGAGCTAAGGATGCTGAGGATGCTGAAGGAGCTGAGGGTGCATCATCTGACAGAGCTAAAGCACAATAAAAAACAAACAGGTCTGGAAAACCAAAGACAACCAGTTTGAGGAAGACTTACCTGCTTTTTTAGTGTGGAAAGTGAATGTTGAGGGAACAGAACCAATAGATTTCTTTATGCATCTATTTCCCAACGATCTGATGAATGAAATACACAAAGATATTTGTAGGAATTAATATTGCCATGTTATACCTCAGATACCCAAGATCAAGAATGTACTGGTTTTTCAGAGGAAGGGCTTTGTCTTGATTTGGTAGCGAACAGATTTGAGGACCCCTCCGATAAGGTTTGGCCCTGGAAACCACTGGTCCAAGCTACCGAAACAGAAAATGCAAACAAAGTACATCTGTGTACAATGTCTTGTGGCTTTGAGCTCTGGGTGCTTTGCCAATTTTCATTGCCATAGACAATATTATTATATATTTTTGTAGAAAATGTTAATTGGACAAATATACTGTTCAACGCGGGGAGGTAGGGAGGGGCTGAGGAGTCAAAAGTAAGGAGCAAGAGGCAGGGAGTAGACAGGATCAAGGAGTAGAAGGAGAGAGGATAGAGGCCCAGGAGTCAGGAGCGAGGTTTTAGCATTGAACAGTATTAGAATATGTTATATAAAATATGTGCACATTAGTTTAACAGCATGAAAATGTAGTTTTCACACAATATATAACTGAATTCATTAGTTTGTTAAATACATATTTCTTCAGTTGAAAACTCAAACACATGTTGTCCACCCGAGTTTTCAGCTATTTGAAAAATGTGATTTAAACAATTGAGTTCAAGTTTTGTTTTTCATGCCTAAAGAGCAATAAAAACACAAAAATCCTGACTGAAGCTGCCATGCACAAGGGCTAAAAACCTGAGAAAGTGAACATGTTACTTGTTGGAATTAAATTCAGATAGACCAAGGGTGGCTCTTTGCAAATCTCATCTGGTTGATTCTGGCAGTTGTGGAGGCGTTTCAGTAGGTGTTACGTCATCTGTTACCCTCACTCTGCACTGTTCTTTAATAAAACCTTATATTTAGGCCTTCAAAAGGAAAGAAATAGTGCTTAAAAAAGCACCTGAAAGTCTTTGAATTTCATTTTGTAATGTCTGTATGAACACTGTAACAAGTGTAGTGTGGACAAAGCAAATGTTTGATCGCTTTTCTATTTTTTATAACGTTACCTTCACTTCACCTGGTTCAATGTCTCCACCGCGGCCGATTTCTGCTCTGCTGTCTGGTGTGTGTGTGGAGGTGTGTGTGTGTGTGTGTGTGTAGTAGCTGAGCCCTGTCTTCGGTCAAGCAGACAGAGAGGACAGAGATGTTAGTGCAACCTTAATGACAGCAAAATATGGTATGGAACTCTGAGCATAGTTTTTTTTCCCCCTTCATTTGGCGAAGGCGCTGGGGAAATAATATGCAGTGCCTAAGTATGAGATTTCCAAATGAGAGTACAAATTTACCCATGCCTTTTTTTTAATCAGCTGACCCTTTTTTTTAATCAGCTGACCCCGGGGCGGCTCCCTATTCATCTTATTATGAGAAGTGTAAAAATATTTTCAGTTCATTATGAAACTGTGGCTGGTTGCCACAGTTTGGGTAATTAATGTGCATCACTTGATAATGTATAGCTTTGCTCATGTTTTTCATTTTTTTTAAATAAACAGGATTCAAAGTGGAAATGTCAATCAAATTAAACAAGGAATACACAGCAGAATTAAATAATACAGAAAGTTCTACATACAAGGAGCTTAAATCAAGGATTAATTCAGTCGTAAGTACACTGTTAAGACCATACAATTCAAACTTGTATTTTAAGTTCTTCGTATTCTTATGCTAACATCCTTAACCATGTCTCTCCCACAGTTAAAGGAGCAGTATAAAGGAATAACAGGGTTTATCGATGTTGTTGTGACGGGATTCAGGTATGATAATTCTGGCATTAAAAACATTTGAAGGTAGAAATACCTACACATTTTACTTCACATCTCTGGCTTTTGTTTGTTCTTACAGAGAAGGAAGCATAATTATAGACTTTGTTGTTCAGACATCACAAGTTAATCCGGATGAAGTGGCTAAAGCAAATTCAAATCTCATAGAAGCAATGCGGCCTATTGCCCCTGTCATTGGCTCAGTTACTGCATTTTACAACAGTAAGTTCAAAAAAGCTAGAAGTTTATTACTTTTTGTTTTAACTTCATTGAATTCTTAACCGATCTCTAACTTTCTTCAAAGGTTCAACTCCAATCACCTTTCCAAAACTCACTTATACTGGCAGCCCCATGACGCTGACGTGTGGGCCCCCTCCTGAAAACATTAATGTGGGACAAATTTTGGGTTTTGAGTGGAAATTTAAAGAATTGGAAATTAACGACAATGAAAGGATTAAAATAACTCTTTCTAACATGACGTCTATGCTTACAATTAAAAACACCATCCTTCCAGATATTGGTAAGTCACAGCTAGTTGACTAATAACAAATCAGGAACCAAGAAATCATTAAACAATTTGGATAATACAGTAGTTACTCAAGTGTAAACCATAAAGCTGGGTTCTACATTCCATGATACTGTGAAATGAGTTAATTTCCAGAATATTGTGAAAAAACATGAACTTTGTCTTTTCCTGTTTAAAGTGACAATTCTCTGAATTGACTTTTGAAGGTGACATTCTGCCTTTTTCATCATTATATCCATATAACAAATAGAAGACCATTATTGCTACTGCAACTTACATTAAATGTACTGAAAGCACCAACAGTCATGTACAAATATTGTCAATGTATCAGTATCAGAATGTTGAGTCACAGCTATGGGGAAATACTGATATGTTTACAATTATCCATTGTTCTTCATTTTACAGTATACCAATGCAATCATTAACACTTATTTATCTTATTCACAGGACGTTACAAATGTACTCTGAGGAGCAAAGCAATGGAATTCCTTCAAGAAGGAGTTTTAACAGTAAATGAAATCAAACAAGCTCCCATTCTGAGGCTACAGAGTAAAGTTAATGTTAAATGCGAAGAGGGAAAGATACAAAAACTTCAGTGTTGCGTGCAGTCCTCCTATAAAGTGAAGTGGTTTCAAAATACAACTGTTTTACAATTTAGTAAGTATGAACTGACACTGAAAACTCCTCTATCTGTTGAGAAGTTGGACACAGCCATTAATAGTTTATCTAAATAATGCTGTTCGCAGATCCTAGTGATGCAGGAGAAAATCACTGCATCATCCATGATTACAAGCTAGAAAGCTGCACCGGATCAAAGCCAACAGAAATACATTTCACATGTAAGGTAGACAATCCACAGGGTTATGAAATGACAACAGCAATGACCATTTTCAGAGAAGGTAAGAGCAACACTTGAAATGTATTGTTCCTTTGCTATTTTTACTTTATATTTCTTTAACACTGACTATTTCACTCTCAAGATGTGACATGTAATGATACTGTGTATGGGACTGGACGAGCACGTGACATATCAAGCATAGGATGTGATAAAGGTCAAGAGGGGCGCAAGTCTGCAGTCTGTCAGGAAACAGGAAAGTGGAAACTTTGGGAGGACACCTGCATCATAACAAATATCAAGGAATTATTAATTTTTTCAAAGGTAGGTGATCTGGGTATAACAAATCAACCCCATCAGAAAATGTTGAAACATACAGTATACCATACAGACAAATATTACTTACTGTATTCACACCAAATCAGTAATGCTATGTCACCAAAATTGTGAAATTTAAGTGTGTGAGTGTGAACAATTGAGTTCGAACTAAATATACAGCTGAGCTCTGATGCCACCAAATCCGTTATATCTCCTCTCTTTTTCCTGTTAGCAAAAAGCAGTTTATTAAATATCCAGGTACTGTTGCAGCTTCTCATTGTTAGAGTGACAAATGTCACAGGTGGCATGTCATGTCAGCTGTCACTGATTAATGGTAAATAATTTAGTAATTTGATGAGAAGCCAATATTTTTGTCTGTTGTCTATACACAGCCACATATCATGTGTGCGGGAAAAACCTCCTCTCTGTAACACAGCTACTATCACAAGTGGACTAGTGTTTTTGTAGTTCAAAAAATTCCAACAGTGAAACAAAGTGATCTCCCAGTTAAACTTTTATTCATATCATATGAATAGTTTCAGTGTATCATCTTCAGAGTTTTGAATCAGAACCTTCAGTATTTGCATGAAGAAGCTTGTGAAAGAATGTCAGATTTAGTAGCTACAGCTGTTACGTCAATGTGTTTGATACATGTAATCAACATTAAAGTAAATATGGTATTGGACTCTGTAATGGGATATACCCAACATTGAAGGACTGGGCAAGTGTTTCTGGTGGCCCTGTAGAAATCTCTGCATTTGCCATGAATAGTTTGCAATCTCAAATGCATAAAATATAGTGTCAATACGGTTTGTGTTTTGTGTGCGTGCTTCATTCTTTCAGGATTTGACTCAGAAGGAAGTTCCTGAATTTGTGGAAAATCTATATAAAACTGTCCAGGACAAAAATGTTGCAGAGTCATCTGCAACCATATCAGCTATTGTTGACATCTTAAACAACATAGCAAATGTTTCCACTGTTGTCAATGAATCTGTCATGCAGGTAGGTTAAATCTTCTCTACTGTAGCCTCCTAGTAAAGGATGTATGTGTTGTGTCAACAAATGTACTTTCTGACTTTCTCATGAGGCTGTACTCTCACAATCAAATGTCTCTTCATTTGCAGGATATACTTAAAACTGTTGATTTCATCATTGGTAATGATACAGCAGAGTCCTGGGTAGTTCTTAATTCAAATAAAACCAGCAATGCAAGCTCAGTATTAATGGGTTCACTGGAGGCTCTGTCTGATGGGTTGGTCGGGGAGTTTGCCATTAAGACTGAACAGATCCGGCTCAACAGAACCGCGTTTAACAACTCCTTCAGGGCAGATCTGAGCTCCAGCATTGTCATAGATATCCCAAACACCAACATTAACAACGTCTTTATCACCACCATCACCTTCACCAACCTCAGTAATGTTATGCCAGCACGGAACTCCAGCTTTGACACCAGCCTCTTCAACACCACCAGCAATGAAACTGTCATCAGTAATACCATCAATGCTGCTGTGGTGCTAGTCCAAATTAATGCAACAATTCCGAAAGTCACTCTGAGCTATGGCAAGCTAAACAAATCCCTGTCACTAAACCCTCAGTGCGTCTTCTGGAACTTCACGCTCTATGATAATCTGGGTGCTTGGGATGATAAAGGGTGTAAGTTTGTTTCTGACATAAACAACATCGTAACCTGCAGTTGCAACCATTCCACCTCCTTCTCAATTCTGATGGCAACGGACGTCCCTCCAGAACTGAAAGATGCCTTGGATATAATCACTTACATTGGAGTAGGGATATCTCTGGCAAGCCTAGTTATATGTCTCATAATTGAAGGATATGTTTGGAAAACCATTACGAGAAATAGCACTGCTTTCATGCGCCATGTTTCCATCGTTAACACTGCCCTGTCTCTGTTGATCGCTGACATCTGTTTCATCATTGATGCCTCTATTGCCAAGAACACCCTTGAAAACCCAGTTGGGCCATGCAGCACAGCAACATTTTTTACGCACTTTTTCTATCTTGCTCTGTTCTTTTGGATGCTTGCGTCAGGCCTTCTGCTCCTTTATCGGACAGTCATGGTCTTCTCCCACATGTCTAAGTCAACCATGTTGGCCATTGGCTTCAGTTTAGGCTACGGGTGTCCTCTAATTATAGCCGTTATTACGATCGCTGTTACAGCACCAGGAAAAGGATACATCAAAAGATCGGATGCTTGTTGGCTCAACTGGACTGAGACAAAAGCCCTGCTGGGCTTGGTAATACCTGCCTTGACCATAGTTTTCATTAATATTTTTATTGTAATCGTGGTCTTGTTCAAAATGCTGAGAAGAGGTGGGGGGGATGCAGCCCATAGAGAAGAAAAGCACACGCTGGTGGTCATTACAAGGTGTCTGGTGATTTTGACTCCTTTATTTGGACTGACCTGGTCTTTGGGAGTGGGAACCATGGTATCGTCAACAAATAAAGGAATTCACATTGCCTTTGCATTCTTCAATTCACTACAGGTAATTTCATCCATCCATTTGCATACAAGGTTGTACTATAATGCTTTGAAGGCAATGTTTTTGTGTAATAAAACATTTTACGTTTTTCTTTTCAATGATAAAGAAATGTACATCTGTCTTTCCTCAGGGAGTCTTCATTTTAGTATTTGGGACACTATTTGATTCAAAGGTATGTCAAAAAATATTTTACATTTTGGGAAATTTACTGCTTCTTTGCTGAGAGTTAAATGAGAAGATTAATATGACTGACAGTAGTGGAGGAAGAATTCAAATCCTAGTAGTTGTAGTAAAGATAACAATACCAAAATGTAAAAATACTCCATAATGACTTACCTGCAACTTCCACATGGCACGGTGGCAGCAGTATTGTGGCCATTCTAGACAATGCTTGTGGTTCCTATTTTTGACGGAAGCTGCATCAAGCTGCACAGAAGAGACTGAATCGGGTAGAAGGTCAGGCACAGAAAGGCATAGAGAATCTGGTCAATTTTCAAAGTAGAACACCCTGTGCAGACTCCCGATTGTAAATCATCAATAAACACAGTTAATACAAAAAATACACCATTTAACTATGTAGCCTAATTAACCATTGTAGAAGCACAACTATCAAGCACTAATTACCAAATCAACACAATCTAAACTTAGCTGCTCTTAACAGGCCTAGTAGAAGCACAAAACAATTTAACGACGAGCAAACAACGTACTCTGCTCCTGAAACGCTTCTGAAATGCTTGCAGTGGAAGTCCTGAGGATAGAGCAAAATCGCAGCACAGCCGGAACGCGGCTCAGACGTTCCATCTGGAAGTCCGGGATTAGTGTTCTACATAAGTGGTATATAGAGTGGTATCAATCTTCAAATTTTAACTCTTGGCAAGAAAGCGAAAAAAAGTCTATTTCTTAAAATGTCTTGCTAAATATTTCCCAAATTGCAGTAGTTAAATACTATTGTTTTTGACATGAACTTGATTGTGCCTGTAGATCCTTTCTATCCTCTCAAGGAAATTACTTACATCAAGCACAGACTCTAATCCAACAAAAGTAAGTGATTTTTAACATCCTAAAACTATTGCATGGACTTTTTTTTTGTTCATTAATGTGACCTTCCTGTACAGAAATGATTACATTAAATAACAATTTTTGCCTGCAATCACTTCATTTTAAACATATTCATTTGTTTCTACTATAGCGTTCTCTCAGTGGACTAAACTGGATGAGTCGATTTCACAGAAGAAGAAGTAAGCTGTTGTTTTGGTTAGTAGCTTTTCTGTTTATTGGAATTAGCAGTCTGATACAATTTATTTTTCTTTCAGATATCTACCGTGTGTCTGAAGCCGCAAACTCAAACAGCACTGGTTCAACTGAGTCCTTCATCAATATATGATTCAACACATACAATTTATTTTACAACTAATTCAAAAGGTCTCCCAGTTGTTGTAAAAAATCAGTACATAAACCGAAACTGTTTTGTATAACAAACTTAAATTCCCTGGGAAAATATTGTACAAGCTGATGGAACAAACATAGTCAGTTTTGAAACCAGAGAGAAAATTGTGTGGTATCAAACAAACCGATCTTTGCATGGTCATGTTAATTTTCTAGTTTCAATAATGAGAAGTCCTAGGAAGTCACGTTTGACATTTTCTAAATGTAAATTTCCCTGAAACAATATGGTGACTGAAACTGTAACATGGCATTTTTGTTGCCTCTTGCTGCTAATTGTAGCTGGCTTAGTGTAAAGTCTAGTGCTGCTTTGTTTGGTAACAGAGACTGAATCAGTGACTGTGTAGGGTAATGATGAGTTACTATTTTAATCTACACTGAAGTAGTGACTAGTTTTTAGGTTTTTCATGATTTGGTTAACAAGTTATCCATACTCTGAATGGGTGGGCTTAACCAGGATGTGGTCTGAACAAACCAGAAGTTGCTATAGTTATTAGAAAACTATTAACAGAACACTACATTTAAGTCCTATAATAAAATCACAGTCTGTTGCCTTTGTGCCAGGAAATCTTCTGCATATTGGTGTGGAATAACACGTGCAATTTCACAAGCATAGCACTGCTATAATATACTGACAATGTTGTTTTCTTAATTTAATTGTTTATTTAACATGTGGCCCAAAGCTAATGTGCTGGTAAAAAATTACATTCAATTAAAGCAAGAACTGGTACTGCAATGAAATAAGGCTATACTCTTTATTGAAACCCCAGATGTGCTTGTTAAATATTAAATGTGTACAGTTCATTGAGTTGTTAATGAACAGTAGATGTATTTTTTAATTCTAAATAAAAATTCTTTATCTTTACAAGAACAAAAAAGTGAAGCTTAAACTACCTCAAATTTTTTTTATCCCATATTGTTTACTACTGTAAATTGTCAATCTGTCACCATTAACAGACAAATGTTGCCTGTTCCATTTCGTATAGGGTTTGCCCTCTAAGGCCCCATCGACACTACTCTGTTTTTGTTTAATGCAAATACAATCTCCATGCACTCCAGCATTTCAGAGTTGATCTCCATCTATATTAAAACGCACATCTAGTGGCCGTTCAAGTTCACAGGGCATGCGTGTGCCGGTGTAAACATGAAGCAGATAGTCTATTCTGCAGTCACAGAAGATTTGGCGAAAGAATAAAGCACTACAGATGAAGAACCACACCAGATTTTATTTTGCATGGACCGATAATGAGCTGGGACTGTTACTGAATACAACACAGGAGTTAAAAGCGACTGTGGCGGCGGAAAACAGACTGGGAGTCATCGCAAAGTAAATACGGCAACATGTAAGTGTAGGCTATAAGTGTTCTTTGCACAGTACAAAATATTTTTATAAAAATACCAAGTCAAAAACTCTGTCAGTAGCATTGTGTTTCTGCTTTGCATGACTTATGAGACCCAATCAGAGAGCCAAATGTGAGTGTCTGCGTCATCGTTTCTAAAGTCCACCATTTTTTCCTGTCCGCACTAAAACGCTCTTAGGAGTTTTAAAATGAAAACGGGGTCGGCAGCATTTTCAACCTTCTCTGTTTTAGGTCTTTGTTTTCGCCATTTTAGTCTGGACGGGAAGTGAAAACGTAGCAAAAGGTCATCGTAATAAAACAAAAAGGCAGTTGTGTGAATGGGGCCTAAGGCTATCACTAGTGGGTTTATCCCTTGTGCGCATGCGCAGCACTGAATAGCTTTGAATACGCCCACCAGCGGGGTTGGGCCACAACTACGGTGTCATCCTGTGTAAAAGTAGTCGTGAGACCTGGTAGTGGGCTTACCATTTTTCTTCACTACTCAACTAAAGAGCAACTAAAGACCAACCAAAGAACGGAAGAAAACTTTTCCTGAAAAACCATCAGAGTGGGGCATGATGACGGCGACACCATGCAGGTGTGCAGTCTCTTTCGCACGGGCTGCATCCTGCCCGGAGATCTCCATCCCCGGTGTGAGGCTTGCAAGCTGTCTATAATGAGCTCTCGACTCCCCAAAGGAGAAGCAGCGGCAAGCGGAAAACTGGGCTGTGCAGGACGAGGAGGTGTTGCAGCCCACCCACTCGTTGGATGAAGCGTTGGAGTTCCTGCTACCTGAAGAGCAGGAGTCAGACAATTCTGCTCCTTCCATTCACGGGCACTCGTACAGCTCTCCTCTTGCCCAGCTCCTGCCCATGGAAGACGCTGGTCCCGAATTCAGCAACTCCAGAGCAAGAGGTTACTTCTGGGGGTACTTCAGGATTTCCCTTTTCACCACCACCTCTCTGTAATCTATTCACAGCCTCCTTAAGAAGCTCCTGCCCATCGTACAGAGGGCTGCAACACACAAGCACCTGCTCGTCCTGCCAGCTCAGTAACAGCTCAGGATGAGATGGCTGAGGTTCTCGCCCTTAGCCAGCCAGCTCCCCCCCAATCATACGCTATCAGGAGGGTCCGGCTGCTGAGGCCTCCCACTCCGCCTACGTCCCTATCATAAAGGGGGAAGGGTTCACAGATATGAGCTTCCCCACATGCTCCCCCTTGAGCCGGGAAATGTTTGAACATTTATGCCACTTCACACAATACGTACGTTCACCCCAACAGTGCCCAGCTGTGGACTTTTGCATAATCACAGCACCAGCCCCACATTCCTTCTGTCTGGATCCAGAGGTGTGTGACTGTTACCATATGTGTGCTCCACATTCTGCTCTGCGTGCCCAAAGAATACTATCAGTGAGCAGAAAACCATCCTTGCGAGGGAGCATTTATGCTCTGCCTGCACAAATGTGGCATGAGAATGGGGCTGTGACAAGCTCGAACTTGACCCTGCCTAAGCGTTTGCAACTGCAAGTGCAACACTTGCTCTCTCACAGAGTCTACGCTCGCTCGTCAAGGTGACTTAAGATAGTTTGGAGGCAAGATAACTACTTATGTCTGATTGCCTGGTAGGGGCACTTATATCATCATGACTGCAATCAGGGATTACATCTGGTCATGGCCCCGCACTGGTCCAGCTGTTGTAGGTGATTTAGCGTTTTTTCTAAATGCAGAGGAATCGTGTGGAAGGCCCTTTGTTTATGTAAATATACAGTATATACAGTACATCACTGGGTGCTGCTGCTGACTGGTGGTATGTAGGCTGTATAGATAGTGAAGCACACATACAAATCTCCACACACATTTTCATATCGCCACATGCTGCTGATCTCTGCAATGGCAAAAGTATAGCAAAAGTCGCATGTAAATACTTTTAGGTCTGCCAGAGTTGTCTGTATTTCCAGCTCTTGGAGCTAAATATTTAGAATTTTTAGCCATTAATATCTATGTGAATTTATAAATGTGTCTACACATTTGCAGATCTCTGTAGGCATTTACAGATTTGCAAATTGCAGTACGCTTGCAGATTTGAATACATATTTGGATTTTTTTTTCACAAAAGTGCAATAACATGTGGTTTGCAAACTCTTTAAACAAATAAGATGCTTTTTACCAGCAGTATTCCCTTTACACAGTGGCAATAAAATATTTCTTGTAAATCTCAACTTAAACATTAATGTAATCAAATCAAAACAAAGCTATTTGCCACTGCCAGGGAATTACCTTTTATCTAGCTTGATCATAACAGGCACTTTCTGAGCCACAGGTTAACATATAAATCTGGCGCAATGGATAAGACACATGCCTTAGGTGTGAGAGACCTGGGTTCAAGCCCCCACTGTGGCCCATCCACCATTGTTTCCCTGAGCAAGACACTTAACCCCTCATTGCTCCGGAGGCGTGCGACCTCTGACATGTATAGCAATTGTAAGTTGCTTTGGAAAAAGCATCAGCTAAATGAATAAATGTAAATGTAATTAATGCGTTAACAGGATAATAACACTAGGTAAAATTGAAATCGAAGGAGAATAATGGGGAAACGCATGAAAAGATGGCAACGTGGCAACGAGGGGAGTCTTTCACACCAAGATCCCTGTCTGACTGAAGGCCCTCCAAACCCAAATCCAAAGTAGTTGGGGTTGTAACGAGGTCTGCTAAATGAATTTTGTTCTACTCAGTGCAACCGAACCTTCTGTGGACATAAAGTAACTGACTTTACTTTACAACTATTAAAGTGTCCGTTTAACACTCTCCTAACCTTCCTATGAACTAAAGGTTTATCAGCCTCTGGGTTGACACAACCACCATAAACTGATGCCTCCAAAATGGACCTAGACACACACAAACCCAAATGAAAAGAAAGAGTCCTTTTGTTCTCTCCTTGCATTAGAGTGTCAAACTGATTAGGCTGGCAGAAATGGTCACAAAGTCTACAGGCCTGGCGCTTTGAAGAAGATACTCCCAGGTTCTTCCATTCTACCGTTTCAAAATCTATAGTCACCAAATTGCAAATATGAAAACTGTTTAAATAATATTGTACAGAATGTCACTCTTTCTTGTCATATCATTTCTCACGCTTCTAGACCAAGAATTGAATGAGATATGAATTACAAAACTAATTAGATTTAATGCCACATTCTCATCATGGAGCCACAGTGCCCTCCGAAGGACAAAAGAGGGATAACATCCCAAGGGACCCAACTCATTTCTTTGTATTACAAAGATATTTGTTTTTCTTGTTCAGTTAAATAGTCTTTGTCAAACTTTTAGCTAGTGTTTCTCTCCTCTTTTTGGTATTTTTACTATTGTCCTGTTTATCAGTAGAAGTTATGTTGAGAGCAAATTATCACAGGTCTTGGTGTAACTAGGAGCTGCTCTGAACTTGATGATTTCTTTGTTTATTTATCTATATTTACTGTCAGTGTTATTGTGTATTATTTAACGTGATGTTGTGTTTCAACTAATTTACTATTTAACTATTAACAATTGTTTAGCTGTCAGGATGTGTATTGTCCTGTTCAACCATCTGCCATGATAAGAATGAATTGTGTTGTTCAACTGTAACAAGAGTACACAGTGTTGATCTTTAAGAGTGGTAAGAATATCTTCTCCTTTCCCCATAATTAATGCTTAGGAATTATAAGATTGTATAGCTGCTTATGACATTGAGCAGAGTGTTGACATTGTGGAAATATATATGATTAAATACAAATAGACTTTCTAAGACATTACTCTACTATCAGACACTCTCCTGAACTTTCCTGCCTTCAAAGATTTCTGCCTGTGATGGCCACAGCCGTGGCCTCACAACCAGATGAAGAGCGGTAACCTCATGCACTGACTTTGTTGTGTTCTTTAAGATTAGTTTATATATATTCATACACATTAGACAGTTTGTAGTAAATATTTATTTGGTTACAAATAAACTTACAGGACACTTAGTTTATTTCACATACTTTATTTTAGTTGACTATACAGAAGCATCTTTTGGAACACACACCATTAGTTAGTTTTGGATTTTCATTTTGTTATAATTCTTGTTTCTGAGCTTACCAGTGTTGGATGCCACACCCAGGAGAGATCCAGGAAGTCTGCTGGCTTAAAGGGTTGGTGCTCGGAGCAGGAGCAGCTTTATAGGAGAGGTGGCCTGATTGGACACTACCACTGCTTGCTATGTCTGGGGGGTGGCTTTATTCTCTCCTTAAATATTTTGGGGTTTAGATTTATATTATATTTGAGTATTTTTGAGTT
>NC_060159.1:5201418-5223609 GCF_021292245.1 Micropterus dolomieu
CTGCTGGCTTAAAGGGTTGGTGCTCGGAGCAGGAGCAGCTTTATAGGAGAGGTGGCCTGATTGGACACTACCACTGCTTGCTATGTCTGGGGGGTGGCTTTATTCTCTCCTTAAATATTTTGGGGTTTAGATTTATATTATATTTGAGTATTTTTGAGTTAAGGTTAAGTAAATGTACATTTCTTTTGGAATAAGTTTTTACATAAGTATTGTTGTGTTTGCAGTTATGATGTAGTGTTGTTGTTGTTAGTCTTCCCCTGTGTGTCAAAATTGGTCTGATCAGCCAATATATAAGTCCCCTTTGTTTGTTGTATAGCAGGTCAGTTGTATTTTTGAGTCTCTTATGTTCAGAGCTTTAGTTTGTTTATTTGACCTCTTTTAAGGGCCCAAAACTTTATCTTTTGTTGTAATGATTTTTTTGGTAAATAAAACCCTTTTGTTTTAAATTTCCCTCTTGACTCCTCATGCCTAACTGCATGGTCCCTCACACTGCCCCTAGGAATCTCTGCGACCAAATTGTCCATTCTTCTTTGTCTGCTTCCAGCGTGGGATTTTTAAAGCCTTTTTTCCTTTTTTGCCCAGGTCATGTCTTTTAAATTTACCTCAACGTTTAATTGTCTTCACAAGGTCTCGTGAACATCTACTGCAGTGGTCAGCAATTGGCAGACCACTGCATTAACGCAGTTATTATTATTATTATTATTATTATTATTATATAGGCCTAAGTCTGTTGCTCACTGGCTCTGAATACACATAAAGTCAAGCCATGGGTCACATGAGGGGTGGGATGTTGATCAGCCAGCAAATCACCCACCCAAAGAAACAGTGGAGGGAGACTACAGACTACTTTGATGCAGCGTGTGGGAGAAGCACAGATAAACGAAAGAAAAGAAAACAATTACCATTGCGAAGTGGATAGCTACAAATTGCAGTCCGATTAGTATTGTGGAAGATCACCGTCTTAGGAACGTTCTTAAAATCGCACTGAATGCCGGCATGTATTAGGCTCCGTCAAGACCAGAGCTGGGTAGTTTATTTTACACGTAACGGCGTTAAGTAATCAGGATAGAAAATTAAAGTAACTGTAGACGCAATGGTACATTTTGTAAAAATGGGGATTACACATAGGAATTACTTTAAGCACAAAGTTTCCATGAAACTGAAAGCGGAGTGCTATTTGCTATTTATGTGTTTCCCGTAAATACACACAGCTAGTGAGGGATCTGTCCCAGATATTGATTGCCGTGTAGCCAGTAGTTGAATGTGGTTACGCCCCTACGCCATCATGCAGACTCTATTTGGACTGATTCCAGCTCTTAGTGAGTAAACACGGCAGCGGGACCCTGGTCCAAGCATAGCCTCCGAGATCGACAGAGGCCAGTTTGACCACTGGGAATACTACCAAAGAAGGTTAAAGTCAAGGGCAGCTGGACTTGGACAAAGATACTAGAAGATGTTTCGTCCTTCATCAGAGAGACTTTACAGTTCTGACTGACTGGTAGGGAAACTCAGCTATTTAACCTCAGTGGGGTCGTTTGCCAGGATCGTCGATACCGCTGGTTCGTTAGTGTTCCTGGTTGTTGTAACGACAGTCGTTATGGTCGTTAGAACCACCCCGAGGCCAAGACTGAACGACCATCGTTGGTATCTTCACCTGAGGCCAAAAGGTTACATTTGTTGAGTTTCCTGGCAAGTGATGGAAGGACCACGTTGTAAGTGGGGGATAAGTGGTGGCGTAGACCCCCTCCTCTGTTCAACCCCCGGGTTGTAGATGGCTTCCTTGACACCTCTTTCAAACCATCCATCTTCTCTGTCTAAAATGTGCACCTGGTGGTCCTCAAACGAGTGTCCTCTGTCCTTCAGATGTAAGTAGACTGCAGAGTCTTGACCTGAGGAGTTGGCCCTTCTGTGTTGAGCCATGCGTTTGTGTAGTGGTTGTTTAGTCTCCCCAATATACAGGTCTGTGCATTCCTCACTGCATTGGACCGCATACACTAGATTGCTTTTCTTGTGTTTGGGTGTGCGGTCTTTGGGGTGTACCAGCATCTGTCTTAGTGTGTTCTTGGGTTTAAAAAACACAGGGATGTTGTGTTTGTTGAAAATCCTCCTGAGTTTCTCTGATACTCCAGACACGTATGGAATCACAATGTTCATCACAATGTGTTTGACCTTCTTTTCTTCAATCCCTGTAGTTTTGTTCTTCCTGGATCTTGTGGCTGTTTTCACAAAGGTCCATTTACGGTATCCACAGGCTTTAAGTGCAGGTGGTTCTGTTCCTTCTCTCTTGTTGGTCTGTTGTCCGCTCTGTGGTGCAGGGTTCTCATGACCCCTAGCTTATGCTCCAGTGGGTGGTGGGAATCAAAAAGTAAGTTTTGATCCGTGTGTGTGGGGGTTTCCTGTACACTCCAATTTGCTCTTGTCCTCTTCAATGTGTACAGCACTGTCCAGGAAGGCCAAACTGTTGTTTTGGACATCTTCTTGTGTGAACTTGATGTTACTGTCCACGGAGTTGATGTGTTCCTGGGTTTTAATTTTGAACCAGGTGTCGTCCACATATCTGTACCAGTTGCCCTTAACTTTAACCTTCTTTGGATAACTATGACCTGGATGACTGAGAACCTTCACAGACATCTTGCTAATCATTTTGGGATGAACACCCCCAGATAGGTACGAGAGTATGAAAGGATAGCCAGGAAAATTGCAGACTACAAAAACCATCTACGGTTTTAACCTGAGATGCCGACAACGCAAACTTATTCCCACCAGCCCACACTTAGGCTCCACGGTGAAAGGACACAGAGCTGGAATAATCCTGGAGAAAGGACAACACCTGTTCCCAGTACGGGCAGAGTGAGCTTTGACCAGTAGTTGTTTCTCTAAAAATACACATCTTTGATACTCTCTTGTCTTTATTTGCGTATTTGGTATTGACGTAATCCAAAAGTAACTAAAAGTAATCAGGTTACATTACTTTTATTTCCTGGTACTTGGATTACATTACTGATTACATTTTTTAACAAGTAATTAGGAGTTGTACTGGATTACATTTTTAAAGTAACCCTCCCAACCCTGATTATAACATTCCTAGCACAGGGGTGTTTCACCAGCAGGCTGGGAATCTTGGGAAAGGAGACCGTGCTCCACATAACACAACTGCCAGCTATTTAAAAAGGAAAATCTGCTGGACATTTTGATGCTTAGTTTTTATTGGGAATCAGGTCAGAATCGAAATATTTTTTTACTGTAAATTTGAGCTGTATGCAACTCTCCTTCACAGAAGAGAAAGCAAAACTTTTTCAAAGCCACTAACCAACAAATAGAAAAACAACATAGATGTTTTAATTTTGTATTGTGTGCAGTTGATACTCAGATTTTAAATATAAGGTAGATTACCTGCAAAAGAGACTTACTTTTGCATGTTACGTAATTGCAAAGTGACAATTAATTTGCTTATGCAACGGGCCTTAAGGGACAAGCGGAGCGCTGTGCACCACCAGAGCAGCTCAGGGAGCAAAGACTCAACAGTCATTCACACCTCTAACAGGAGACGTACATTTCCATCATATCATTGCATCAGACTGTAAACAAACTGTGAAAGCCACACTGAATATACAGTAAGTTAAGACAGCTGGATTGTTGGATTTTATGACTGATGAGTCTGACACAATCGAAAATAAATACAGTAAAAAAATTCACAATAAATAAACAAAGATCCTACTAAATGGGATAGAAGTTGATAAATAAGGTTATTAATACAAAGGTATTATATAATAAAGAAGCAACATAAAGAGATTTATCATATATGTGTCATTGTACAATTTTATTAATGCCAACATATATTGTTAATATATTTTTGAATGCAGTCTATCAGACTGTAGGATGTTTATTTATTTATTGAGCATTTCTTTTACCATTGAGGGCTTGTTTTTTCGTTATTTGTGGGGTCCAAAAACAGGGATTCCACTATATATGTGGGCAGGGATGGGCATAGATACATCAAAATGTATTTTAAAATAACATAACAATTACCCTAATTTTAAGTGTATCAAAATAAACTAAAAGACACGGCAGCCATGCCATATATTAAAATAAACCACTGTATTTTTGTATTATACTAAAAATACTTTTCAAAGGTGTCATGGAAGCACTTTGCAAACTGATTTTATCTATCGGTCACCAGCACACTCATGTTGATTAAGTGGACAATATTTGAGAGCAACAGCTTCAATCTTGTGGCAGACTAACATAGGCAGCAATTTGCAAGCAACTGCTACTTGGGTCAAATTGTTAGCCAGTTAATTGGTAAACAATTTAGTCTAGGCTGATAAAACCAAAACCAAAATTTAACATGAACTGTCAAGAATTCCAGCAATTTATGCAAAGAATTGATGGAAAGGTGGCAACGTACGACGTTTCCAACCAGTGTTTCTCACCATGACCTTCTTCAGGTCTGGAACAGTTTTCTGTTCTGATCTCAACAAGTCTGTGCAAATAACTGAGCAGGTACCAATCAGAGGCAGCATTTTTATGATGTCATATTTCTCACAAAGTATTTTAAAGTATTTTTACACAGCAAAATACAAAACACTAATGTATTTTGATAAAACAATTTTATCAACCCTATAAAATACAAATTACAGAATCCTGTTTTGTATTTAAAATACATATTATAAATATATGTATATTAAATACTGTCCATTTGACAGATTTGTGGGGACCAAATTGCTGGACCCAACAAGTTTAAAAGGCTTTTTGAGGTCAAGACTTGGTTTTAGGGTTCAGGTTAGAATTAGGTTATAGGTAAAGGGGTAAGGTTAGGATAAGGGGCTAGGGAATGCGTTATGTCAATGACTGTCTTGAAGATAGTGCCTCAAGGCTGTGTTTTGTGTGTGTGTGTGTGTGTGTGTGCTGTTGGTGTCTAGGTCACTCACTGTCTCCTCTCAGGTTGTGGCAGCAAAATATGCCGTCTCCTTCCCTTAGTTGTATTTCTAATTTTGAGAAGTCATTTAGCTCTTTGAAATCTGAGTTGTTAAAGTAAATGCCATTGGTTGCTTTACATTGCAGTAGGAAGTGTATCTCTGTCTCTCCTCTCTGTCTTTAGCTTAACTGTCTGACACAGTTGCCTGATAAAAACAAACTCTGTGGTCCGTCCCCTAGGTACAGACAGACTGACTGACTCTTTAGAAAGTGTTGCATGTGACTTGGATGATGCACAATGTGACTTCGGTTAACTTAGTGTCTTGTTCTAAACCAATTTCCAATAGAATCTTCAAACATAGATTTGGTTTGGCACTACACTGTGTTGTCACTCTGTACTGCTAACATTAGAGAACAGGATGACAACAGCATCACTAGAGAAGACACGTGAGGGAAAAGAGGAATCTTAATTCAACAGCTCAGATCATATATCACTAACCTGCTGGAGCATCTACACTGAAACATTTAGACATGTAGAGCACCAATTACTCCTGACTGGCAGTATGCACTTACCTGGGTGTTTCTCAGCTAATCAACTTCACAGTGATAGTCTAACTTTTACAATCTGACTTTTTTTTTATTTCAGTCTGTACAGCGGCTACATCTGTAAAGTGTATGAAGCATGAACACACGTATAATAAATCTAATGTTAGCCACATAGGCTAGCATATTTAGCTTTTCATCCTGGGCAATAGGGAAACATCTCTATATATCAGTCTACACTCACTTTATTAGGTACACTAGTTCAATTACTTGTTAACACAAATAGCTAAGTGCACAAATAGCTAAATATCCAGTTGGCGGCAGTTGTGTGGACGAAAATGCCATGTTGACGTCAGAGGTCAGAGGAGAATGGGCAGACTGGTTCCAGATTACAGAAAGGCAACAGTAACTCAAATAACCATTTGTTACAACCGAGGTATGCAGAATACCATCTCAGAACGCACAACACATCAGCAGCAGAAGACCACACCAGGTGCCACTCCTGTCAGCTGAGAACAGGAAACTGAGGCTACAATTCACACAGGCTCACCAAAACTGGACAATAGAAGATTGGAAAAACGTTGCCTGGTCTGATGAGTCTCGATTTCAGCTGCAACATTCAGATGGTAGGGTCAGAATTTGGCGTAAACAACATGAAAGCATGGATCCATCCTGCCTTGTATCAACGGTTCAGATTGGTGGTGGTGGTGTAATGGTGCAGGGGATATTTTCTTGGCACACTTTGGGCCGCTTAGTACCAACTGAGCATCGCTGAAACGCGACAGCCTACCTGAGTCTTGTTGCTGACCATGTCCATCCCTTTATGTTCACAGTGTACCATCTTCTGATGGCTACTTCCAACAGGATAATGCACCATGTCACGCAGCTCAAATCATCTCAAACTGGCTTCTTGAACATGATAATGAGTTCACTGTACTCCACTGGCCTTCACAGCCACCAGATCTCAATCCAATAGAGCACCTTTGGGATGTAGTGGAACAGAAGATTCTCATCATGGATGTGCAGCCGACAAATCTGCAGCAACTGCGGGATGCTATCATGTCAATATGGACAAAAGTCTCTGAGGAATGTTTCCAACACTTTATTGAAAGTGCGCCACAAAGAATTAAGGCAGTTCTGAAGGCAAAAGGGGGTCCAACCAAGGTGACTAGACTACCAAGGTGTACCTAGTGGCAGGTGAGTGTATGTGTATGGGTCTTTCAAACAAACCAATCCATAGACTACAACTTATCCAGAACTCAAATTATTCTAACCAGGACAAAAAAATCAGACAAGATCATTCAATTTCTCTTTCCTTTTCACTCAAGCCTTTTCTTAAATTAACACATTATATTTGTACAGTATGTTTGTTTGTATTTGTGTATTTTTATGTGTTATACTAAAAAATAAACACATTTAATTCAATATTGTGTCTGGTCTGTAAAAGGGTGGTTGGTCATTCTCCTGACTCAAGATTACAGCACAGGATATCTGGAACTAGATAATCTAAGGGACAGGGACTGTGAGAAAAAGAAAAAGAAATCCTATGTTGTAACTGATATGAATCTGTCTTTTGTCATTCAAATCAGCTCTATCACACAAGGAAATTCTTCAGATAACTTTTGGGTTGAGTAATGCTTTCTACTGTAATAACTAAAACCAGACAGGATGGGGCGCTAACAGGCTGGTGAATGATGACATAATAAGCCTGCGCTTCATGAACATGTCTCATGCTCGTTCAGAGGGGACATTTGATCCCACGCTGCCTAAAACCAATACATGGTGTTTTAGTCTTATATCAATACATTAATACATTGGGCATAGTAAATGTATATACTGCTGTTACATTACTGTTTTTTCCCTGACACAAATACCATTTTCATTCATAGAAGATGTATGACTGTGATCCTCTTAAACAATAACAAAACAAACATCTCTTACTGGTAAAGGCAGAATTGATTAAGTTAAGTAGTATTTTAGCAATATGAGGACTTTTTTTATTCCAGTCCAGCTGTTGGGTTAAGTCATTAAGAGTCGAGCCAGCCATTGGGAGCACCGGTGGGCCAGAACTTTGATGGTAGACTTTATTTGTCCAGATGTTTTATTTTTTATTTCACATATTACAACCAAATTGTCACAGTCAGTTAAGGTTAAGGTGTAGTGTACCAGTTATTGCTCCAAATAAAGAAGGTAGGTCACTAGGGGCCACTTTCATTTGTCTGACCTATTTTCCTTCATTCCTGAGCTAGGGGCAGGCGTTCTTGGGTACAAATATGCCTTCCAGTTGTACAGGTTCAGCAATGGCAATGCAAGGAATTTGGTTCAAAGAGTCACGAGTTCTTGTCCTACCAATGTATGCACTGAACCAGAAAGTAAAAAATCAGTAGTCTAGGCAAGGTGATCCTGCTGCTTTGCTGGTGTGAAGACAAGTAACACCTGCAGCATAACCTGCCAGAGAGAGGATGAGGCAGACAGCAGTCTCTGAACATGACTTCATGTGGCTCTGCTAAAGCTGAAATGACTCATTGTGGCGAGTTGTGTCTGTACACTGCTGTTTTTTTCTGAACATCTTTAATAGCTGCAGTTCCAGAATAGCTTCCTATGAAAATTTTATTTAAACATACATTTTAGCCAAATGATTGAAAACAATAATAATGAAAGGATAAATCTGGCTTTATTATCTGTTTTCAACATAGTCAACAAATCCCATTAAATATTAAAAAACTCATAATTAACTAATTAATCAACTCTTAGCCTCTCAGCCCCACACCCATTTTGTCCTACTAAAGAAATAAAATCTTTAACTAATTTACTTTTTTTTTTTAATGTTCAGTAATTCCCCAAACATGTGGACACTGTAGTTTTAGTAAATATTACTGAAATAGGAGTAAAGAAACAACAGGAATATTTTCATTGTGGTGAAGAAACGTGTGACCCAGTGCAATGTCATTTGTGTAGCTAACTGATATGCTTTAATCATTTTTGGACAACACATTCAATGCAAAGCACATAACTATGAACATTCTTCTTATAAGCAATTTTAAATAAACCAAAAGCCCCTAGCCTCCCTCCCCTGCATCCTCCATCAAATATTAGAAACCCCTCTCAGGATGATGCAACACCTGTCCAGATCAGTTTCAACAAAATCTGAACATTATCATTTTCATGGATTATATTATTATAGTATTTATCTGTAGAGTTTGTGTAACACTGAATTAAAACTGTGTAAAAAGTTCTATTTCAGTTATTTGTTTGTTTATTTTTGATAAACCACACTGTGTGCAATATTGAGATAAATGTACATTTTATTTATCCAACCTTATTGGCATGGCAAATTTTCAGCACTACATCAAACAATCAAAACAATTTTGAATTAGCAAAATCACCTTGAAATATTTTCCCAGAAATGATCATTCTAGATGCTGATCTGAACCAGCTGTAAAAGAAAGCATAAATACAGGGATTGAGCATTGAATTTGACAGTGTAAGCCAGTTAAGTGTTTCAATCACAGAGACTGGTGGGGGATTATAAGTGAAAGGCTGTAAGATGATACAAAGAAAGTAAGGAGTCAAACATAATAGAAAAACTCCCATCACAATAGCCAGAGTTTTGGTGGCTTTTTTCTCCATCTTACTGAAAGTTTCTCCAGACTTTGTGCTCTGACAGGCTGTGTTCTGGATGATGCGTGCCTGTCTCTGTGCAACAAGGAAAATCTTCAGGTAGATACAGAGCATTATGATCACTGGGAGGTAAAATGAGAAAACAGGTCCCATAGTGTTTGCCATTACAATATCAACTGAACATATTTCTTTACATGTTCCTTGGCTGAATCCTCCAATTATGATGCCAATTCCAATTAGAGCAGAAATACCCCAGCTGACCAGGATCATGATCACAGTAACATGAACATTAATTTTAGTTGTATATGTCAGAGGCTGACATACTGCATAATATCTGTCTATGGAAATACAACATAAGTTCAGAATAGAAGATGTGCACAACGATACATCAAAGCCATCTCTTATTTTACAAAATAGATCTTCGTGATACAAACATGAGGTTACAGTAAATGCCATGCTGAAAGGAAAGACTAAAACTCCTACAAGCAGGTCAGCCACAGCCAGAGACAGGATGAGGTAGTTAGTAGGGATGTGGAGCTGTTTGAAGTAAGTGATGGAGGTTATTACAAGAAGGTTCCCACATATTGTGGCAACAGATAATAAGCAGAGGAAAATATATAACAATACACATATTATGGAAGGGTTGCTTGTAAATACATAAGTTGTATTATCAAATTCATAACAGGGATGTATGTCATTAACAGTGAAAGTTCTGTTGACTTCTGGTTCCATGCCTCTAGATTCCTGCAATTCAATGTTCCATTATTAAACAATTAAACATTTAAAATCATGTTATTGATATTTCCTTCAGCATATATCCACAACAACATCAATATTCATTCGGAACAAAGATAACAAGGTTAAAATCACTAAAGACCTGTAGTTTATTAAGAGTCACACCATGCACTTCAAGTTAGCCGATCAGTGTTGAGGTGTGTCCTCATTCACTTTCCCACTGTGCTGAACCTTTAGACTTGATATTTAAATAATCAGCCCCCACATAATTAGCATAATAAATTCAAAGATCTGTCCAATCAGATAGCATACACTATATTCTGTTATGGCAGAAAATTGTGTCCTCTTATATTTGATCTTTTATGTATGATCTTTTAATATTATTATTATTACTATTATTGTTATGGCTTATAGATATATATGTATTGTGTTTTTATCCTTAACCTTTCCTCTCCTATACTCCTTATATTAATCCATCCACATTTACTAGGGTTTGGGTCAGAGCTGTGAGATTGTTTTGGTGTTTTCCCCCTCTTGTTGTTCCTCTCCTCTCCTTTGTTTGCCTGTGATATGAGGGATATAAAATGTATGTGTGTCCTTGAGTCTGTTCTAACACCTCAGTATAGTCCATGCAAGAACAGTGTTGTGTGTCCTTAGTCAGTGTGCCACTCTGAAAAACCTTTGGAATTGGAACAGTTTTTTATCAACCTCTATCTCATTTCATAAATTAACACACACTTTGCTAATTCAGCCAGATGTGGGTACCTGTTTCCTGTTGGCATGAAATCCAAAGATAC
Organism: Micropterus dolomieu; assembly: GCF_021292245.1. Lineage (NCBI taxonomy): Eukaryota > Metazoa > Chordata > Actinopteri > Centrarchiformes > Centrarchidae > Micropterus > Micropterus dolomieu. Next base: position 5,212,032 of record NC_060159.1, read on the forward strand.
AAAATGGTGATGATGATACATGAATTTTGGGTGTGTTCACTTGCAAGTGTTTAAAAGCAACATTATGTAAGATTTGGGTTTTTTTGTGCAATTTGTAAGTGAATGTGTCTGTCAATAATAAAGACAGCTATGCACGTGCATTTGTTACAATTACATTACTTATGATCAAAAACTAGCAAGTCGACTACTTTGCCAACACAGTCAAAGATAAAGCAAATGTGACAACACAAGACATAGCAAACCAGCCACCCACTAGTCGAACTGAAAGAATGCCAGCTATGCATCTGTTTTGCTGCCTTTTATTTAATGAAGCTTTCACCAACGTCCACCAGCCTTTCTTGGTCACTCTCATCTCAGCTTCTTCTGTCATCATCTTCTTCGGTGTTTTTGTGTCTCCCAACATGTTGTCCGTAAAGCCTGCTGAGCCCAATTATGTCGCCTGGCACCTTACTCCACCAGTAGCAGCATAATTTTGCTTAAAACTTGGGTGGCAAGCAAGCCAACAAAGCTTGACAACAACCAACGCAAGAGCACTTACAGCAATGTTACCAATGTCTGGGAGTGTTATCTAGTAAGTTGGCTAACATCAACTCGGGATTTATAACTGGCAGCTAAACCTCTGTCTGATTTTGCTCGAGTCGACAACATTGCTAACACAGGCAAGCATCAAGTAAGCGAATAGAAGTACGTGTGTACTTATGTTATCTGTGTAACAGTGCCAAGTTAAAAGGAGTTAGTTACCATGCAAAGACGGTGTGTCTGTGTGAAGCATAACATTTCTAACCAATTTAGCAATGGCTGAGGACTGTGATTACATAACCTCACATTAATGATCACAACAATAAAACACATCAATGTACATTTACAACAGCTAAACAGTCCTGTGCTTAACCAATTTAACGTTGCAGTTAAGCTATGTGAAGCTATGCAATGCCCAGTATCTTACTAGTCCATTGAAGAAAAAGATGCTTGGGTGTTGCTATGTTAGCTGACAGGTCTGTTGTGGATGGAGCCAGATGGAAAAGAAGTGTTTAATTGCTGTCTGTGTCGTGATACAGATGAGAGGGTCCAGTCGCTCTGTCTGTTCTCCTGGTTGCAGGATCTTAAGTGGGACCTTGTGTCGCAGCTGTAAAATTAAAGAGGTCTGCTTGGTGTCTGGTTTGACCAGGCCAAGCTGGGAGGCCGCTGTGGCCTGCGGTTCCGTCCAGATGAGGAGCAGAGCGGAGAGAATGGAAAGAGAAAGAGACAGACCTCGTGCTGCTGGTTTTGTCAATGAGATGTCTGAAGTCACAGGTAATTGACCAATCCAAGCTGCAGTCAAGTCAAGTCAAATTAAGACAACAATGGACTAATTCACTTTTGTTAGGTCCCAGTGATCCAAATAGATCCAAATGCAGGAGCACATACCGTTTTTGGTGTTTATTAAAGATTTAACAGAAATAGGGAGGCAAAATCCCAGAGGAAAGTCCTAACTGAAGGCAAACAAATCCATGGGAGTTCAGACAGGCAAAATCGTGGTACAGGCCCCTGGGGCAGCAGGATTTGAGCTTATCGAGGTAACTTCGGGGTTTTCAGTACCACAGTGACAGTGGTTCTGGGGTAGATCTCCATGGTAACTTCTGTTGAACGGCTAACCTGCTCCGGAGCAGGTTATGTTCCAGATCAACAATCGTCAAGAGATCAACTGAATGAAAACGCCGCCTACTGACCAATCAGATCTCTTTGGAAATGACATCACCATCTGTAGGAAATCCCACAGACTGTTTTATAGGTTGCTTTTATGTTTGCTGCCGTGATGTGAAACTTTTGTAGGCTAGCAATATCATCCTACAGAGACTGATTGACAGCCTGGTAAGCTTACACTGAACATCTGGTCTGATTTTATCAATAGACATAAACTAGGAGAGGAGTGAGACCGTTGAGCTGGTTAGCCTATGATGATAGATTTAAACCAAGTTAGAACCGACCTGACCTTTAATGACTGGGAGAGAAAGGGAATTAAAAAATGTTTTTTTCTTCTTTGTTGTTTCTTCCCTGAATGTAGAATGAACAAAAACTTAGTACATACTACAGTTTAAAAAAGCCTTGTAAGCTTTGAAATGTGTTTTATATTTTTTATTTGCTCCCCAGTCCGTTTCACACAGCCTGTCACAGACGTTAAAATAAACGGGTTTCATTTTTCTTATGTGAGGCCGAATATTATGAGAAGTTTGGTAGGGATATTGAAATTAAACAACAATATCAAATCAACGCATTATTATAGAATACGCCTGTTCATTTGCGCATTCACATTGTTTCTGTCTCCCTGTGGGTGTCAGCTGCAGCTGTATTATTTAGACTAGGCTATGTGGTATCTCTGCAGTGTTACAGTTTGCTCTTTGTTTGTAAAATATGCCGCTCTGCTGCCAGTGGACTTGTTCATGTCTGCGATTGATCATCTGCTGCTAACACTGCCTCTTTTATGTGAATGCGCTCACGGCTCGATTGGGAAACCCTCGGTTGAGTTATTGAGTTGGTAACCAGCCTTTTGGGAATGCTTATCCAGATCGTGATTGTTAGGGTTAGTGAAGCCAGTGGCCTGTACTACAAAGTGAGGTAACTGGCTTATCTAGGTAACTTCAGGAGTAACTTTGTGACGTCAGGTGTAACTTCCCAGTTAACCCGTACTATGAAAGGTGGATAGGTGTTAACCGAGGTCTGTTTCCATGGCAATTTACGCTGCATCTCTAAACTGCTTCGAGCAGGTTTTGTTCGTGGTTAACTCGAGGTTACCCTGTATACGTGGACTACACACCACATCCGTACCCAGTGTTAATGATGATAACTTTGATATTAATTTCACACCACTTAATAAAATATTTTTAGATTTCATCCTGACTTGTTCCACTGCGGTTACAGCTGAAATGACATTATTCTTCACACAACAGCATTACGCTCATACAGCGAGCCCTGCAGCCTCTGTGATTTGAGGGAGGAGATCTTGATTAATTAACGGGACAGTTTCTGAGAAGTGAATTATCCTAATTGTTGTCACATATTCAAATTGACTATTTTACATGCCCAAAAAATATGGAGCCATGTTGCGGGTTAATAGACCGAGAACACAAATCCTAGATGAAAGTATCAAATCAAAGAACAGAAACACCTATGACTGTGGGCTAAACTCACCTATTTCCTCACTGATAAATCCGATTGTGAAGCCTAACATAATTTTCCACCACATGCATAATACAGGAAAGGGGTGTGTGTGATGTTGCAGCCTTGGAAAGTGAAGCAATTTGAAAAAAACAACATTATTTTGCGAGTTTCTCTCATAAATGTATACAATGTCAGAGAATATATCCAAGTTTGTAGCTTGTTGTGATTATTATTTTCTTTTAAATCTACCTCAGTAATCTTGAAAATTCTTTCCCCCTCTCCCATGGCTCCAATTTTTTTTATTACAGTGGACATAATGTGCAGTTGTATCTTTACATCTTAATGATATTGCACATAAATGAAGGGTCCATAAAATAGGCTACATAATAAAGAATTAGCCTATAATAAGAACAATGTGGAGGTTATTACAAATTTACTGAATGCGATACCAACAATCCTCCCTGGCTTTGTCGGCCGACACAGTGTTAGATTTGGCTGTTATTGTGTCCTTAAACTCCTCATACCCTGACAATATCAACATGGATTCTTCTGGGGAAAATACGGAGCATGCGCCGTTGCGAAAAACTCTGTCTGCATAGCGGAACATGCCCTTTTATGCAAACGTGCACCAAGTCCAATTTAGTTAACACCGACTCAACTAACCAACATCTTATTCACTGTTGTAGTACAGTTTAACCCCAGTGTAGACAGTCAGAGTTTGTTAACCCTGAGTTTGCTTGATAACCCTGAGTTAACTCTGAGTAGGTTGAACTCCCTTTGTAATACAGGCCACAGTTAATGAAAATATATCCTGGGTATGTTGAACTCGCTTTGTGATACAGGCCCCTGGTCTATTTACATCTGTGTTTATCATTTTGATCTTGTCTGCACTGAGTTTCTATGTCATCATCCTTGTTTTAGTCTGTTTCACCGTTTTGTCTGGAGTCTGTCTGTATTATCAGTTAATTAGTCTGCTTGGTTTGTTTTGTACTTTGAGTGTTGTCGGTTTCCTGTCTTGTTTGGTTTTATTCTGTGCCTGTCTTCGTTCTTGTTTTATTCTGTTAGTGTCTGGTGTTTCATTCATGCTTGGCTTCTGTCTGCCTGTCTGGTAAGTGTTAGTTTGGGTCTCTGTCTGTTTCGTTGTTTGGTCTGTTCTGTGTCTTGGGTTTCATGTCCTGATAGTTTTTGTCTTGTGCTCTGTCTGCTTGTTTCCTGTTCTGTTTAGTTTTCATCTGTTGGGTTGTTCAGTTTGTTTCTGCATTAGGTCTGGTCCTGTCTTGTCTGATGATTGGTGTCACCTTCTTGCCTGCCTCTGTGTTCTGTCTGATTTCCTCATGTGCTCCAACTGGTCTTGTTCCCACCCTGCTCGTTACCTTGCGTTTAAATGTATGTCATTTCTGTTCTGTCCTTGCTGGTCCATGTATACTTCACAAGGAGTATGTGCTGTGTCTCAATTCAAGTACTTCCTTTCATATACTAACATGCAGTACACTGCGTACACTATGTACTTACTTGCTTAGTGCGTTTATTTCGACAGGATAGCTTTGCCTCAAATCAAGCACTGCTGTTGTGCACTAACTGGAAATGACAATTGCAAGATTGTGCAATACCCCCATCACAGAGAGCCCCAAAATAACAGCCAGGCTTTATTACCCCAAATAAATGCTCAGAATCGGGGTTTATTGCCAAGTTCTAACTTATAAGCAATTTGCTTTGTTGTATTGGTGCATTAATAAGAATTACATAAAATAAAAGCAATAGAAAGCAAGTATTGTAACCACCACTCTACACTAACAATGTAATGTCTGTCTTAATAATAATGATTATAATAGCAAAGCAACAACAGTTAAATTACTCAAAATGTAATGACAGAATAAAAGTGGTACCAACATTTAAGCTATCTTACGGCTGTGGTTTCCTGTGCCGTTATTGCTGGACTCGTCTGCTGCTTTGGCTGCAGTGGCATGTGTGACTGCAGGAGCTGAGGGCTATGTGAGATGTGGATTTTTGATTTCCATGAGCTGTAAGTTGTAATCATCAAGATAAAACAAAAAAGTTAACTTTCTGAAAAAGTTAACTTTTTGTGGAATCAATCTAGAATACATGAAAGTTTTGCTTTTTGACTTTTCCATAATATTGTAGTTTTCACAGAAATGACATACATTTAATTATTACAGACATGATGTCATTACACATGGGTATTTGATTTTGAAAGAAAATGTGAAATTTTGTGAACATGGGTGTGTGGAAGGGATCTTACAGTGGAGACCTTGAGGCAGGCATCTGTTATAACAGACGTATAGGTAACAAACAGTATTTGATAGGACACTATCTGTCACAGAGCAATAGTCACAGAGCCATATGGAATGCCCTGCTAAGTTATTTACACTGGTTAAATAAACTCAAATTCCAAATTTATCTGTTATCTGCAAGTGTTATTGTGCTAAAATGAGCGTAATTTTCAGTGTTAAACAAGAAATACAAGTGTGTATATACAGTAAATATTTGTCAGACAGTGAATATATTATAGTTATAATATTGTTTCAACCTTTATCACCATTCTCCAATTAAAATGGTATTTGGACAGTCAAATCAAAAATTTAAAGGAGTTTTAAGTTTACAAAATCACCTTGAAATATTTTCCCAGAAATTATCATTCTTAAAGCTGATCTGAACCAGGTGTAAAAGAAAGCATAAATAAATGGATTGAGCATTGAATTTGACAGTGTAAGCCAGTTAAGTGTTTCAATCACAGCAACTGGTGTTACATCATATGTTAGAGGCTGAAAGATGATACACAGGAAATAAGGAGTCCAGCATAAGAGAAAAACTCCCATAACTACAGCCAGAGTTTTAGTGGCCTTTCTTTCCATCTTTGACAGTTGCTCCAGACTTTGTGCTCTGACACGTTGTGTTCTGAATGCATTTTGCCTGTCTTTGTGCAACAAGGAATATCTTCAGGTAGATACAGAGCAATATAATGACAGGGATATAAAAAGAGAAAATACATGCCAGAGTGGTTGATATTAGAGAATCAATTAAACAACTTTCTCCACATTTTCCTTGATTAAAACCTGCAATTACGATGCCAATTCCAATTAGAGCAGAAAATCCCCAGCTCACCAGTATCATGATCACAGTAACACGATCATTGATTTTACTTTTATAAGCGAGAGGCTGACACACTGCATAATATCTGTCAATAGAAATACAACATAAGTTCAAAATAGAAGCTGTGCTCAGTGTAACATCAAAGCTTCCTCGTACTTTACAAAATAAACCTTCATGATACCAACACAAGGTTACAGTAAATGCCATGCTGAAAGGAAAGACTAAAACTCCTACAAGCAGGTCAGCCACAGCCAGAGACAGGATGAGGTAGTTAGTAGGGATGTGGAGCTGTTTGAAGTAAGTGATGGAGGTTATTACAAGAAGGTTTCCACATATTGTGACAACAGACAATGAACCAAGAAAAATATATAATAATATACATTTTATGGAAGGGTTGGTCTTAAATACGTATGTTGTATTATCGAATTCATAACAGGGATGTATGTCATTAACCGTGAAAGTCCTGTTGACAGTCAGTTCTGGTTCCATGCCTCTAGATTCCTGCAATTCAATGTTCCATTATTACATTCAGAAAACATTTTAAATACTTTAAGTACACAAAATGAATGTTGGAACACAGACAATAAGTCACTTAAAATCACTAAAGACCTGTAGTTTAGTAAGAGTCATACCATGCGCCTCAAGTTAGCCGATGCAACAGTGTTGAGGTGTGTCTCAGTTGCCACTGTGCTGAACCTTTAGACTTGATATTTAAATAATCAGCCCCCACATCATTACCATAATAAATACAAAGGTCTGTCCAATCAGATGGCATACATCAAACTACATTCATGTTTTCTTGTGATATGAGGGGAAAATGTGTATGTGTCCTTGAATCTTCTCTAATGTTTTCAAAGTATTTTAACTTCTTTTTCTAGAAACCTGATTTAAGATACACTGTACTGCATAAAGATGCAATGCAATAATCTTAACTGCAAATGAGCTCCTTGCCCATGAAGCAAAAATATCTTGGCCAAGATTGTCCCCCAAAAAATGCATTACTGGGTCTCAGATGTATTATTATTTCTGTCTTACAACACTTTTTTTCACGACAATTACAGCTATCGTGTCTTATTTGTTTTGCCTATTTGTGGACCCCTTGAAATAGAAGTGAAGAGCTCCTCTTTGCCTGTAGTGGCTTCAATTAAGCCAATGCCTTGCCCATTGTTTTTATTACCCTTTATTAGAAAAGTTTTGGAAGAAAAAACTTTTGTCAGAAAATTTGGTATGATCTTGAGTTTGTGTGGACCCCCACCAGGCCAGTAAATGGGGGAGGGTATTTGGAACTCAGCTATTAATTGAATTATTACGGTAAAATATTTTGCATGCTGCAGTGCTGAGGATGAATTTAAGAGTCTTATAGCTTGGGGGAAGAACCTGCTCTGTAGTCTGGTGGTGCAACAAAAGAAGCTTCTAGATCTCTTGCCAACAGGGTGAACAGACTGTGGCTGGGGTGGGTACTGTCTTTTAGTATCCTGGTACCAATGATCTTCTGAGCAGTTTTAATCTCCCGCTGCAGAGCTCTCCGGTCCTGGGCCGTGGACATACCATGCCAGTTAGTGATGTTTCCAGTCAGGATGGTTTCTACTGCTCCTCTGTAAAAGTTGACAAGAAATTGGCACGGGAATTTTGCCATCTTAAGTGTCCTTAAGAAATACAGCAATTTTGAGCTTTTATCGCCGACATGGAGATGTGAGATGACCATGTCAGATTATGTGATACTGGAGGAGGTGTAGCTGCTCTTCCGAAATGTCTGGGGTCTGTTTTTGAGGATGTCCAATATCCAGTTGCAGTTTGCTGATCAGTTTCATGGGGGAGATCGTGTTGAATTCTGAATTTTTTTTTCAGGGTGTGTGAAGGCTGAATGGAGGGCAGTGAAGATGGCACCCTCTGACGATATGTTGGCTCTGAAAACAAACTGGTGAGGAGCCAGGCTGGCTGGGATTATGTTCTTTATGTGTTGGAGAACCAGTTTCTCTAAGCACTTCATCAGTGTAGTAGTAGTAGTGTAGTTGTTCTCCTCTCCTGTAACAGTGATGGCTCTACAGTCTGGAGAAGTCAAAAGTGGTCTCCATGGAAGACTTATGGCCAAAAACCCATACCTCCGACATGGAAACAAACAACTCAACTATGCATGAAAACACAGGAACTGAGGTATACAAAAATGGCAGCAGGTGCTCTGGACTAAATATATTTGTCTATAGCAGAAAGCTGGAGAGCGGTACGTTAGAGTAAGAATGAGTGTCTGCACGCAACAATGAAGTATCCTAACACTTTACAATAGTCTAATACACACTATAAGGTAGCCTTAGACATATTTAAGGTTAAGACTTATAAAACAGGCAACTGAAAAATAGTTGCAGGTCCTGAGCCATACTTATATCATTTGCCCCTCATTCCTTCTTTAATATGTGGTTTATGTGGTTAAGGGCAAGTTCAATTCTACAACTGTCACAAATCCCCGGCTGTGACACCTGTATGGAAGTGAGTGTTTTTGTTTGTCCTGCAACTGTGGTTTGTGTGTTGTGTGCTTGGTGTGTTTCGATTCTGTCTGTGTTTTTCTCCCTGTCTCTCTCTTGCTTGCTCTTAGTAGACCAGTTACTAGTGGTTTTGGCACTGTGGGCAGGTGCCAAGTCCTGCTGGAAATGGAAATCAGCATCTCCATAAAGCTTGTCAGCAGATGGAACGAAAGGTTACGATATGGCAACCCTAGTTCTATAAGCACAGGCGGAGCCCTCTACTGGACTCTGTGGGTACTACCTCTTCCAATCACACGCACGCACTTGCCCACTGAAATTTTATCACTTATAAATAGCAGTGTCCCTACTGCCTCAGAATCCGACCGCCTCTTCAGCAGACGGCGTCAGAGTGGCATGGCTCATTGGTAGAGGGCTCTGCCTGTGCTTATAGAACTAGGGTTACCATATCGTAACCTTCGTTCTATCTCACACAGGCAGAGCCCTCTACTGGGTACAGTGGGTGGAGCCCGATGACTGTCCGCCCTAGCCGCGACAAGCCAAAGCCCACCACACCCGGTCGGCCACAGGCCGGCCAAAGCCCCGACCACCACATCACCTTGTGACAGAATGGTGGGACACCTCTGAGAAGGTCGCTGGACCAATAGGGGCTTGGCCTGACCATTAACACCTGGACTGCCCTGACTTCTCACTGGAACGTCAGGCACTGCCAGTGTATGTTCCCCCTCAACACCCCAGTAGTCACCAGATCCTCACTTTTCAGCCCGACATATCCAAGAGATAGAAATGCACAAACGGGCACAGTAAAGCCCAAGATGCCATTGTGCAGATCTCTTCGACACACACCCCGCTGAAAAAGCGTCGTAGACACTTCCACACTTCTGAGTGGAATGTGCACGCACCGGGTCTGTTCCCGCCCGTGTACAGGCTTGGGAGATTCGCTCACAAAGCCAGCTGGCCAGGCTCTTCTTGGACAGGGTTTTACTGACTGCACTGAAACAGACGAAGAGCTGACCAGTGCATCAAATGGGCGCTGTGTGCTCTACATAGGTTGTTAGCCTAGCACACATGGACATAATAGATGCATTCTCACTTCACTGTACCCTAAGTTGGGTAGGAGGGTAGAAAGCATCCATTATTGACTCTGTACTTGATAAAACACAGTGGACCAACACCAGCACTTAGCACTCCAGACTGTAGAAACTTCACACTGGACTTCAAGCAACTTGGAATCTGTGTTTCTCCACTCGTCCTCCAGGCTGGGACCTTGACAAAGACATCCTCCAAATGAAATGCAGAATTTACTGTCATCTGAAAAGAGGATGCCTGATGGCTCTTGATGCACCTACTGCAGCCTCAGTCCACTCCTTTTGAAGCTCCCCTAACTCCATACAAAGACACTTCATATTGGGTTTTCCTTTAATTGATCACCTATCTGTATCTATCTATCTATGTTTGATTGTGTTTTGGGTGAACTGGCCCTTTTATATGAATGAGTCAACCATTTTGTCTTGTCGTTTTAAGCTGTCATAAGTCATAAAAGGCCATCAACATAATGTGCCTCACTGTCTGTCGGCAGACAGTTTTGTTGCACTTGTGTCTGCAAAAAGTAAAAGGGATTGAACAAGTGATGCTATTATTTGCCTGAGCCACCCAAAAAAAGCGAGTCCTTATGTGTTTGTCGTCATTTCTGTGTAGTCCTTGTCGGATTGTTGTCTTGTCTCCCTGTGTCCGTTCGTCTACCTGTTCACTGTCTGCACGCTCATGGATTATTACACTCCACTGCTTGGATTATTGTTTTGTTACGTTGCATTGGGATTTTGGACTTTACTTTCATCTTTTGAATTTTAATAAACATGTCAAACTCATCCAGTAATTTTTCCAGTTTAGGTGAGAAAAAGTAGATGTTGCAGTGATGCCTTTGCAGCGTACCTGGAGCTGATGAATTTGGGGAAGGAAACTCCTAGCTGATCCATTTTAGTTCTTCGAAGTGTAAATATGAGAGAGTTGTAAGTGTGGATGTTGATGTTGGATAGACTGGGATGATGACAAGACTTATAGGTGGATGACAACTGCCTAGACTTTATTTCATCGTATATGGGAATGTCCACCAGTACTGTCATTCTGGAGGCAGGTGTTGGATCTGGCGAGCCAGGTCATTGATAAGGAAGTTCCCCTTAGTCCTAAAATGTGCTTATTAAACCTCTACCCAGATGGCTTTATAACCTTGAACAAAATCAGGTCTTTATTGAATATTTGTTTGAATTCAGACACACACTGTGTCACATCACAAAAACTAGGCTTGACTTATTTTTATGGTTGTTGTACATAATAAGTTTGAGTGTACACTTTCAGATTCATGACTTTGGATGCCACAGCTTCTACTTTGATCCTTAGTGCCTGTTTATTGTATGTAATGTGCCTTGCTGTATTTTTGTCGTAAAATAACAAAAGTTCAAAAAATACATATTTTTTAAAATATTGCCGGACTACAGAGGTGGGCGTGTTGTGCTGTGAAGAATAGCTGGTGACAGTATGAGAGGGAGTCTGCTGTTGAGGAGAGGGTTGGTGTTGGCTCTCGCGGCCTTGCCTCCAGCGTCCGCAATTTCCTGACCTCGCTGATGGAGGAGAAGAAGCCTGGGATCCGCAAGGATTTGGAGAGATCTTGTTAGGGGAGCTAGATCCCGGTGGGCCATGGTATGTTAACCACTGAGCGCAAGTGGCAAACCGTTTCAAACAGATCATGGTACAAATTGTCCTCTGAATCAGGCAAGTTGATCTATATTTCTGGATCCATAATGATTATTGGTTAAATGCAAAAAGAATTTTGTGTGACCATGTGGTAAAGCATG
>NC_060159.1:5223629-5225056 GCF_021292245.1 Micropterus dolomieu
ACAAAAACTAGGCTTGACTTATTTTTATGGTTGTTGTACATAATAAGTTTGAGTGTACACTTTCAGATTCATGACTTTGGATGCCACAGCTTCTACTTTGATCCTTAGTGCCTGTTTATTGTATGTAATGTGCCTTGCTGTATTTTTGTCGTAAAATAACAAAAGTTCAAAAAATACATATTTTTTAAAATATTGCCGGACTACAGAGGTGGGCGTGTTGTGCTGTGAAGAATAGCTGGTGACAGTATGAGAGGGAGTCTGCTGTTGAGGAGAGGGTTGGTGTTGGCTCTCGCGGCCTTGCCTCCAGCGTCCGCAATTTCCTGACCTCGCTGATGGAGGAGAAGAAGCCTGGGATCCGCAAGGATTTGGAGAGATCTTGTTAGGGGAGCTAGATCCCGGTGGGCCATGGTATGTTAACCACTGAGCGCAAGTGGCAAACCGTTTCAAACAGATCATGGTACAAATTGTCCTCTGAATCAGGCAAGTTGATCTATATTTCTGGATCCATAATGATTATTGGTTAAATGCAAAAAGAATTTTGTGTGACCATGTGGTAAAGCATGTCTTGCTTCGAGACAAACGGGGCAGGCTGAGAAGAACAGGTATATCTGAGACACAGGAATGAAGGTACAGGCAGAGGTAACTAAAATGCTAAGGTTGGAATCTAGGTCTAAACGGTTAGGTCTAACACACAGAGGAGATAAGGAAATATACTGAGATAAGTGGCTGGAACTGTGTTACACGAAAAAGACAATCTGGTGACTACACAAAAGCTAGCTGGGTATTTATCAGACCGTTCTCATCTCAGGGCGTCTAATACCACCGCTTTCAGAAAAAGTGACAAAGCGTAGTTATTTGACCCCAAAGGAACACTTCAGCGTCTGTGTGAGACACCCCAGGTGCGTCTCTATGTGATATTTCCAGATGCGTCTGTATGTGACAGTGGTCGCTCAGCGTCATCTGTGGCTATTGCTGACAGAGCTCCCTGCGACGCAGTGATCTGAGTTCCTTCACCAGGCTGTCAAACCCTCCCGTCTGTTCAGACAGTCTCTGGAAAGGATTTGCTGGGACTAGATCATTATATTACATTTTCAAGTTTATTTGATTTAACTGTTTAGTACGATGGTATTAATTTAACTGTTTTATACTATGGAGGTTTACAAAAGTTAATGAAGTATTCCAATAATTTATTATTGTGCTTTCATATTATTGTGGAACAGATGAAAAACAATGGTCAAAGCAGCAGAGCCTGAGACATCCTGGCTTTTAGTCTGTAGTACGCGCTGAGCTATTTGTTTAGATATTGGCAAATTGGTCCCATTATAAGTATACTGCATTACATCATAGAGTACGGTCTAGACCTGCTCTTTTATGAAAAGCGCTGTGAGACAGCTGTTGTTGTGATTTGGCGTTATATAAATAAAATT
>NC_060159.1:5225076-5259828 GCF_021292245.1 Micropterus dolomieu
TGTCCTCTGAATCAGGCAAGTTGATCTATATTTCTGGATCCATAATGATTATTGGTTAAATGCAAAAAGAATTTTGTGTGACCATGTGGTAAAGCATGAAGCGCGGTCTGTCTTGCTTCGAGACAAACGGGGCAGGCTGAGAAGAACAGGTATATGTGAGACACACACTAGAGGAATGAAGGTACAGGCAGAGGTAACTAAAATGCTAAGGTTGGAATCTAGGTCTAAACGGTTAGGTCTAACACACAGAGGAGATAAGGAAATATACTGAGATAAGTGGCTGGAACTGTGTTACACGAAAAAGACAATCTGGTGACTACACAAAAGCTAACTGGTCTAACAGGTCTAGACCTGCTCTTTTATGAAAAGCGCTGTGAGACAGCTGTTGTTGTGATTTGGCGTTATATAAATAAAATTGAATTGAACTGAATGTCCTTTTTTACAGTATACTCATGCACACAACTATTACTGGATTACTTTGATACCGTAGTCTGTATACAAGAAATGGACGCAGCCATCGTGAAGTCACCCATTGGTTTGTGTACCACCATTTTTAAGCCTAGAGTTTGGCATTTGGCATCACTGATTTGGGTTTTTTGCAACCAGAAGTGACCACATTCAAACAAGAGGGAGGAGTAAGCTAGCAAGGAGCATCCGTCATTCATGTTAACTGTGATTGGGATGCTAATTTTGGCCAGTGAAAATACGGCTAGCCATCCTTGGCAGGAATACACAACTCCACAAGACCGTTGAATGGCAGGTGAGCAGAGCAGAGGGAAAAGGGTCAACAATAAGCCTCAGTCTAGCTGTGAATGTACAGTGTAAGTTATAGTGACTAAAGAATTGAGCTTCTCAAGATTAAAGCGAAGCTACCGCCACGACACGGTTCGACGATCAGTTCACTAAATGCAAAATTTGACAATTATGATTCAACTATGTAAATCCTTAGTCTGGGGCACCCCTACATGTTACCATTGTCATTGTGAGCATGTTAGCATACTGACAATAGAATTTAGCTCAAAGCACCACTGTGTCTAAGTACAGCATCTTTTAGTCAGTCTAAGTCAGTCTTATTTTGTAGGTTATAAACTAGGCAGCAGAATTCTATATTTTAATAAATTATGATATTATTATGGGCTTTGTATTGATTAGACTAGAGAAGTGGGGTTGAGTGTCCCTCACATGATGTCAAATTAAGTCTTAGACTTAAACAGTCATTCAACTATAATATGTTCAAGAATCCATCACATGAAATTATTTAAATTTCACTATTGTAGTTCAGCAGTTCTGCCACCTTATTGGAAGAAAGGAAGGTTTTGGTTCCCCCTTACACACCACATGCATTTCTTTCCATGACACTGCAGCTCTGTCATGTTTCACAAGGGCCAGAACATTTACATAAAGGAGACCTATAATTAATGCCAAAATGGAACTTGGCCCCCTTAAACTGTTTAACATATGCAGAAATAATGATAGTCTCTTAGTTTAGGCTATGTGTGCAGCAATAGTGATAAATCATTGTTTTCTTCTTGCTTGTCTCTTGCCTTTTTAAATACTGTACTGTAGTGCTAATTACACTGGTGCATAAAGAAGGAATGTGCCTTTTAGTGCAGAGGCAGAAAAGATTCTTGTCTAAGAAGTCCAGAATGGGGCCAACAATTAAAAATTTGCATGTGTTTGTTGATGTTTTTGAAGACTCACCCACTGAACTAATTCAGTACACTCAATTTTAATACAAATGTATGTTTGCTGATGTTGAACATTTTTAATAAACTTGAAGCGAATCAACATTACATCAAATATCTCACTCCATGTAAGCATCACATAGCTCCAGTAAAAGTTGGAACAAGCACATGTACATTTAAACATAGTGTGTTTTAACTTTTTACAAGATTGCATAAACTTGGGTGCCGGTTAGCTCACCTGTCATCCCCTCTCTCTGTCCCACTTTCCCTTACACTCTCTTTTAAAAAAGCCCAAAACATAATTTAAAGAAAAGATTACATGTATTGGCAGCTCATTATAATGTATATGTTTGTGCCTCAGTCAGTATTTCACCAAAATATTTGTTTTTACAGCAGTTTAAAAGCATGCTGCACAGGTACAGATTGCATAGTCTAATGACACATGCTTGATCTTTATTGAACTAATTTTGATCAAACAGCTAGATTAATTACAGCACTCCAAAGATGTCAAAGCAGTTTAGTGTTAGCAAAATCACCTTGAAATATTTTCCCAGAAATTATCATTCTGAAAGCTGATCTGAACCAGCTGTAAAATAAAGCATATATGAAAGGATTGAGCATTGAATTTGACAATGCAAGCCAGTTAAGCGTTTCAGCCACAGCAACTGGCACTGAAACATTATTCAAAAGCTGAAAGGTGAAACAGAGAAAGAAAGGAGTCCAGCACATTAGAAAAATCCCCATAACAGTTGCAAGAGTTTTTGTGGCCTTTTTCTCCATCTTGCTGACAGTTGCTCCGGATTTTGTGCTCTGAGAGGTTGTGCTCTGTATGCTTCGTGCCTGTCTCTGTGCAACAAGGAAAATCTTCAGGTAGATACAGAGCATTATGATCACTGGGAGGTAAAATGAGAAAACAGGTCCCAAAATGTTTGCGAGTAATACATCAATATAACAGTCTTCACAGTTTTCATGGTTTAATCCAGCACTTAGAAATCCAATTGCAACTAAAACAGAAACACTCCAGCTTACCAGGATCATGATCACAACAACGTGAACATTTATCTTAGTTGTATATGTCAGAGGCTGACACACTGCATAATATCTGTCTATGGAAATACAGCATAAATTCAAAATAGAAGCTGTGCTCAGTGTAACATCAAAGCTCTCTCGTACTTTACAAAATAAATCTTTATAGTACAAACATGAACTTACAGTGACTTCCATGCTGAAAGGAAAGACTAAAATGCCAACAAGCAAGTCAGCCACAGCCAGAGACAGAATGAGAAAGTTCGTAGGAGTGTGAAGCTGTTTGAAGTAGATTATAGAGATCATTACAAGAAGGTTTCCACATGTTGTGGTAACAGATAATGATCCAAGGAAAATATATAATAAAACACATATTATGGAAGGGGTTTTTGTCAGTATGTAAGAAACATTATCTATTTCATAACAGGGATGTATAACATTAACATAAGTCCGGCTGACATTGACTTCTGGTGCCATGTTTCTGGGTTCCCTGCAAATCAGTTTTCCATTAATGATAATAACATTATAAAAGACATTAAAAGACATGTTTATTATAAAAAATATGCCTTGCATGAATACAAATCTACAATAATAGTTTTCTAGATTAAAAGAAAGATTTTCAGTTTGTCATACCTTTTAAATTCTCAAGATAGTTCACGCATCACTGGTGCAGTATCAGTGTTGATGGGGTTTCGTTACTGTGACACTGTGCATGAACTTGATTTTTATAAACCCCTGTCTCATTACACTAATGAATACTTTCTACAATTGTCCAATCAGATGCGGGACTTTTCATCTTGATGCCAGAGCAACATAGTGTAAAAAAGATGATGATGAAGAATTTTTAATCATGTTCTGCTGTCACATGACAGGGATTACATTCACAGATTTTTACTCATTATCATGACAACTACGTAAAAATCTCTTCCTAAAGTTATTTAAAATTACAAAGATTTTCGAGATCTCTTGATTACTTTTTTTTTGATGACACACTTGATGACAGTGTTCATTCATCTACCAAAAACACATTCTCCTACTATTCTCTGCTCTGCTGATCTCAAACTGTCTATTTTATTGAACTGTCAACTAATCAATGAATGATGAACGTTATATTTACTAGACTAGATGTGTCTAGGCTTGAAGAAAACAATTGGTGACAGCTTCAGTGATGTTGGTAGGTTTTTAATGGGTCCCCAGAACCCACAGGAGGTCATTGGGTGGGTCCCTGAGAAATAAAGTGGGTCCCCATTAAAATGTGTTTTTTGACAAATTGTCGTGGTTTTTAGGGATGGCAATTGCTAGGATTTTATTGATACCACTACTGTTATCGTTTTTTTACTATTACTGGTTCTGTTTCATTACTAAAAGTGTTTTTTTTTTTTAAATATACTATTTAAAATGTAATGGATGTATTGTTAAAGTATTGGCTTTTTTGTACAAATAGTAGCAACGTACAGTAGTTGTCATCAACTCAAGTAAACTTTATTATTTATTTTCACCTAGTCGCTGACTTTACTGTGTGTGTGTGTAACTCCAAGATTACTCGAGTTGACGACAACTTCGCTGTGTCAACACTATGTATCACTGCCATTTTAATTTTTGCTTATTCTGTGCTTGTAAATAATTTCTAATAAATGTTCAATAGTTTTGTGCTCAAAAAAGCAACAATGGCTTAAAAGCAGCAAATGTTTTAGCAAGAATTTTAAATTCAATGCAATACATGGGAGAACCTTTAAACATTATATGACCTTTACTCACAGCCTAATATTGTCGACAAAGGACATATATGAAACAGTATTTATATCGCTGGATCTCTTTTCCATAGGAAAAGTACAAAACAACGAATTAAATGCTCCATCACAAAAAAGAATTGTATATGGCAATTAGTGAATTGAAAACAAATAAATGCCCAGGGAGTGACTGTTTTCCAAATAAAAGGTACAAAATGTTTAAAGAATAGTAACAGCATGTTACCATAATGTTCAAATCAGATATTTACAAATAAGATTTTCTATGGAAATTAAAGAAGGAATTTTAGCAGAAGGTGATGAACTGATTGAGGTGTTGGCACGTGGATACAAACAAACCCCCTCAAAGATTGTTTCCAAACTGTCTAGTAATTTACAAAAAGTGAAATGGAAATAGTTCACTATATGTGAAAATGAAATGGGAACTTGAATTCAACATTAAATTATCTAACAATGGTTGGCATCCCATTTGCAGAACACAACACACTTCCACAAGTTATTAAAGGTGGAGGGAATATGGATGGAAGAGCTTAATCAGTTTTCTTTATTTCACTCCACATAAAAAAATAACCAATTGGGCAATCACTCCCATATTTTCTGTTCATGTTTTAAAATACAAACGTGTTGGGACAGTGTTATGGACATCCTCCAGGAGAGCTTATGCTACAAGATTCCCAGAGACCCCAACACTGTGTACCATGGATTGATACCTAATGACATAATTCGGAAACAGGACATCTACCTCTTAAATATCTTGATTCTTGCTTGTAAAAAGGCCATCACTAGAAGCTGGCTGAAATGTGACCCTCTAAGCCAAGGGTCGGCAAATAAGTCTGGCATCGGGCCAAATTTTTTGAAGCCGTTACATGGCGGGCCAGAACAAAGTCAAATTATTTCAAATCCTTGTAAACTCGTGTATGCAAAAAAAGTTCTCGCACTTTTATTTTGGAGGCACAATCACTGAAGAGGAAGTGATTGTGTGAGTAACTGTTGCTGTCATTAATGAGATCTATTTCAGCACCAGTCGCTATCAATTTATTTATTTTTCATTTTTCTGCTATCAAAGCAATCTGGCCGCAGACCAAATATTATTGCCGGCGGGCCGGTTCTGGCCCACGGGCCGCCTATTGCCGACCACTGCTCTAAGCCCAGGACAGTGGCTGGACATTGTGGATGAAATAATATTCCATGCAAAAAATCTCACTATCTAATAACTACAGCAGATACCCACAGTGCTGGGGTAAATGGACTGCATACATGAGAAAAACTGTGTCTTGCACCCAGCTAGTCTGATAAGAATGGTCCAGTAGGTTCTAAAGAGATAGTAGTGACCCCCCATTAGTTTTTGCTTTTTAATTCCATCTTTTTTTCAGTTGTGTTGAGGACTAACCCCAACCACTATCCAGTGATATTGTAACTAAAAATAAATAAGTAAAACCTTCATTAAATTCATTTTGTTGACATAGCTGTTATTATTTCCTTAAAAAGATCAGTCTTTTCAAACTAAATTGTATACACTTACGTGACCTTTTTAAACCCTCTCCTCAACCAGTTGTGTAGAGATGGGCAGTAACTTTGCAACTAATAAAGTTAAGTGTTGTTTCACACACCTGGCTCAAGGTATGGTAACAATAAGAAAAAAACACACATAGATGCACAATTAAAGGTGATTTATTATTTATTTATTATAATCAGTACATTAAGAACTGTCAGTATAGTGGTTGTTCAAAAATGTAGTGCATATTAGTCTAGGAAATCTAAATGCCACCAAGTAGAAAACTATCTCCAAACTGCCATGTAAAGATAAAGGACAGATTACTCTAACACGGGGGCATCTGGGTTGATGAACAGCTGTCCACAAACCTAATGATGTTTTTTACTCAGCGGTACTCCTGGATGGCAACCTGCACTACATACAAATGTGTCTGTGGGGCTATATTGAATTGAAGGAGAAGCTTTTTATGCAGTATAAAGCAGCTGTGAACAACACATTTTAGGATTTTATACGTAGGTTAAATTTCCATTACCAACAGGTACGTGAATGCTTTAGTAAAATCTGATAAACTGTGGGAATTGCCATGTAAATACAGTTACTTTTATTGTGTTTACATTTACTCTAACATTTCCACATTTGTTATATGTATACACTACATATACACCGCACTGTGATAGTTTGCACGGTGTATTCAATAAAAACATGTCATTGTTTATGTGGTATTAGTTTAAGCAAACTGTTTGTCTATTGTTGTTTCACCAATTTATGCAAAAATCCAAGTAATTACAAAGGGTTCACATACATTTTCCTGTGACTGTATATATAGTCAATGCAATTTAGAGTTAGTAAAATCACCTTGAAATATTTTTCCAGAAAATATCATTTTAAAAGCTGATCTGAACCAGCTGTAAAAGAAAGCATAAATGAATGGATTGAGCATTGAGTTTGACAGTGTAAGCCAGTTAAGTGTTTCAGTAACAGCATCCGGTACTGAATTTTTACTAAAAGGCACAAAGGTGACACAAAGAAAGAAAGGAGTCCAACATAAAAGAAAAACTCCCAAAACAATAGCCAGAGTTGTGGTGGCCTTTCTCTCCATCTTTGTTGCTCCAGACTTGCTCTGACAGGCTGTGTTCTGTATGCTGCGTACCTGTCTCTGTGCAACAAGGAAAATTCTCAAGTAGATACAGAGCATTATGATCACTGGGAGGTAAAATGATAAAATAGGTCCAATTGTGTTTGCCATGAGAACATCAGTTAAACACCTTTCCTCACAGTTTTTATTGTTTAATCCAGCAATTATGACGCTAATTCCAATTAGAACAGAAACCCCCCAGCTGACCAGAATCATAATCATAACAACACAGTGGTTGATTTTAGCTCTATATGTCAGAGGCTGGCATACTGCATAATATCTGTCAATAGAAATACAACATAGGTTCAGAATAGAACATGTGCTTAGTGATATATCAAAACTGCCTCGTACTTTGCAAAATAAATCATCGTGATACAGACAAAAACTGAGAGAGAATGCCATGCTGAAAGGAAAGACTATAATCCCAACAAGCAGGTCAGCCACAGCCAGAGATAGAATGAGGTAGTTTGTGGGAGTGTGGAGCTGTTTGAAGTAGATGATGGAGATCATCACAAGAAGGTTTCCACATATTGTGACTACAGACAATAATACAAGGAAAATATATAACAATACACATATAATGGAAGGGGTGTTTGTCCGTATGTAATTAAAATTTTCTATTTCATAACAGGGATGTATGTCGGTCACAACGGTAGTCCTGTTAACAGTTACTTCTGGTTCCATTTTTTAGGATTCCTACAACTCAATACAAAATGCAATGCAAAATAAAGAAAATTGCATTAGAAATACGAATACATGATTTAATATATATACACACACACTTTAAGATATATAATGTAGTCATTTAAACAGAAATAAACATGTCTATTTTTCATATCAAACCTGTTACACCCGCAAGATAGTCCATGTTTTGTTGCTGATGGGTGTTATCGTCCATATGTCCCACTGTGCAGAACTTTAATACTTATAAACATCTATCACATTACCATAATTGTTGTCCAATCAGGAATGACAAATTGCATCATGTTTGCATGTGACGAACATACAACAAAAGCAGAAAGTTGAATAATGATGTACCATGGGTGTGGGTGTGTGTGTGTGTGTGTGTGTGTGTGGATGTGTGTGTGTGCATGCGTCAGTTTTTTCAGGATACCTCACATCAGTGTTTATTTTTACCAAACTTTGATTTTCAGACCAACCTAATTGACCCCACTTGGGAAATTTGTTTCAGTTCAGTGTCACTGGATGGGGCAGATAGCTGCCCAATTAGGCTAGTTTTCATTTAGTGTTGAGCTAGAGTTGTAATACAACAATCCTGTATTTTCACATTACACACAACACTTTGCAATTCCTTGATTCACATCAGCTTGATTAGTTACTCTAGATTGTGGCTAGCATACCCATTTAAGGTATGAAAAGTAAAGGTATTTCAGCGTGGCGTTGGCAGACGTGCTGTATGCACATATTCACATGTGTTCTACAGTTGATGGTACCACTGGTAGCTAAAGCATGTTCAATACAAAAAATATATATATAGTATAATAAAAACAAACATAAGGAGTGCGAGTCTTAAAATCTGTCCTCACCCCACATCATTACTTTTTTGACAAAAAATTGTCTAAAAATCAAGAACTTGTTTGATATTGCTGGAGCATGTGTTATGGTAGGAAAACATCATTCAGTTTTTACTCTGTGTCAACAACAGCCACATCTGCAGCTTATTCATCGTGTTTTGTACTGCCAACGATGCAACACAATTTCCCAGCAACCATGAATACATTTTCAGAAGGCTAACTGGTTTAACCAGTTAGTCACATATCAGAGTGAGGTCAAGAATATGTATGACCAAAAAATAATGGAGTCACGCCTTTCAAAAGTTCAACCTGTTGGATAGTGTTAGCAGACTGCACTGAGCAAGAGGATGCACTTTTACGACACTTTGGCACATGAAGTGCTGAACACTTTTTCAGCAAAGCTTTTAAAAAAATGTTCAATGATACAGCCAACATCGTTACATGCATTTAGTCTTGCATATTCTTTTGGAGATAAAAGCTGTATACAAATAGTTTCAATTAGAAACAGGAATTTTCAGAGATAGTGACAGGCCACACTGAACATAAGTTTGGCTACTCCGGCTCACTACTGGTTACAACTTGTAAATATTTTTAGGGATTACTCTAAAAGGTGTGAATTTTAATCGTTAAATTAT
Source organism: Micropterus dolomieu (assembly GCF_021292245.1). Taxonomy (NCBI): domain Eukaryota; kingdom Metazoa; phylum Chordata; class Actinopteri; order Centrarchiformes; family Centrarchidae; genus Micropterus; species Micropterus dolomieu. The sequence continues at coordinate 5,234,336 of NC_060159.1, forward strand.
AAATTCAGTTTTTTACAAGACACAGGCTATTTATTTGGCTACACAATGTGCCTCTTAAACTAGTGATTCATGACCATTTGCGTTTATCTGCAACAAATAATGTATTTGATATTTTTCTTTGTTTTGTATTGGGGCTGTGCTCACTATAATTTAAGTTACTGAACTACTATAATCTGACTTTTGAGTATAAAATCCCTTAAAATATTTTTGTTTTTCACCACCTGCAGGAATGTGGTTGTCTATATGTGCATCACACCCTTTACAGTGGATTCCTGTGTTTTAAGATTTAATCTGCTGAAACAACTGACCTGGCTTCATACTTCCTGATCTTGTTGTGCTATCAGTTAAGACCGTGGATGTGTTAGTGCATTTGAGGCCTTCTATTGTTGAGTCCACTGACTTTCTGTACACATGAATGATTTGTTTTGAAACAAACAAACAAAATAATAATAATACGACAAAACGGATCCTTTCCCAATTACCATTAGTAAACAGGGAAACAAAAAATGGACATTGATGATGAGAGGATGAAGAGGTATTCAGGGCTCAACAATAACGGTGGCCCGATGGCCTGGGGCAAGTAAAAAATAACATTGGGACAGCTGAACTAGCAACTCAGGCCAGTGCAAAAACATTAGTAGTTAAAATAAATAAACTAGAAACTCAACATCCTGCTTGCTTTGCAGCTCAGTAGTTACGTGACGAGTGGTTGTCAAATGTTATTTCTCTAATCTCAGCGGCAGCCAAAGTGAAAGTGAAAGTGAAACCATGCAGACGGAACTTGAACCTGCATTCTCTCTAATGGCCAGCAGCTGGTTGCAAAAAGAAGTCCGGTTCCATAAGAAAAAATTGTAAAATGTTGCTACTTCTCAGCTGAATTGTTACCTCAGTAAACACTTTCATAATGAGTTTATGGTCTCAGTCGCCAGTTTCTAGTATTCTTCAACACAACATGATGTTCATTGAGTAAATTATGGTTCTATTTAAGGGGAAATAGACGATAAAGCAGCATATGCTTTTGGGCGGGATTACCTTGTGATTGACAAGTCGCTACCATGGTGACCTGTCAATCAGGATAGAGGCGACTTGTATCCGCTGCTCTGTGTACATTTTTTTTATTAAATGGCTGTCAGCAGCAGAGAGAGCGCATCATGTTTGAGTCTGTTAGTATGTTTTGTTAACCGTTTTACTTTTTATAATTTTAACTGTGATTGCATTTTAGTTTTTTATATCCAAGATGTATTTAATACCCGATTAAACATGTTGACATTATAACATAACTTATAAGTCTTTGGTTTGGTTGCAACACTGAAAAATAACTTGTGGAAGGAGAGCCAGTAAAAACTGTCTTTTGGCCAGTAAGTTTCTTCAAACCAACTGGCCCGGTGGGTCGGAAAAAACTCAATGAGAGTGAACTGCGTGAACGTCAGGTAAACGTGTTCTCTTCCGTCAAAGTCTGAGGTCAGTAGGTAACATGTAGCCTGATGTTAATGTGCAGCTGCGGTGAATCTCTCTCTCTTGTCTGTCGTGTCTTGGATGCTTGTCAGACTCGGGACTGAGCAATGTTGAGTGAAACATAACTATTACATTTGATAAACGTTGACGGGCCACACTGTTTATAAACTGCAGCTCGGAAAATATAACCATGTTGCAAAAATGCGTTCATATGCGCGTGCACCTAATTAAACTTGCGCAGTCCAGCAAGAAACATCTGTGGGGCCAGTCCAGACAGGATGGCACTCATCATACATCATTTTAAAACAAGACAGTGAAGTATAGTTACAACTCTGGACTGATGCAAGATGGGAAGCAGTGGATTCATATTGAGTACTAAAATGCTGATTAGCTGGACAGGCTGGGCAATATGGATGCACATCTCACTAAATAATAAACAGCCCAGTCATTTGATGAATAAAATTTTATATTTGAAAATGTATTGAAGGAAACCTGGAGGAGCCAGTTTGAATGGGCCTGATGGAGCTGATAACATTAATATAAAGAAACTATAATTTACAGGGGCTATGGTGAAGTTTGTCAGTAGAGTAGATGCTGTACATCATCAGCCAGTACCAGCACAGAACCAGTACGAGCACATGACAAATGACCCAGCAGAGTGGCCCCCAGAGACCAAGTGGTAACGTAGCTTCTAGAGTTTTGCAATATAAACATCTGAACACTGAAGCCAGCCTTGCTCTGTTTGGGACTGGGAACTGCACTTTATGAGAGGTGCTGAAGTTAATGTGTGGAACTTTGGTGAGATTGTGAACTGAGAAGTGAGTTTTGGTTTCCGCCTTCTTGTCTTATTCATATATACACAAAGTCCCAGATGGGGTTCTGTGTCAGACAGTCTAAAGTTGATACTACCACAACAGCAGAGCAATAATGCAGATTTATCCTACTTGTCCTCTTGTGACTCAGTTTTCCTTATTGTGATTCACTATAACTTATAATGCTGTATTCAAACCTGCCTTAAATGAATGTAAAAAGATAGATTGCTTTTTGTAAGATCAATAGATTTTGATGTGTAGTACTTTTACTTTTGAAGTATTTTTAAAGCCAGGTACTTTTTTTACTTTTATTTGAGTAGTAGCCCAGGCTTTCACTGCATTATTGAGGCTAATTACTAGGCTTAGAGTACAAACTAAGCTTGAACACTGAATCCTAAAGCAGATCTGACCATCTGAATTGTCAGTATCACTTCCCAAGTCTTTTTCTTTTTTTAACTAAAAGCTGTCAGCACAGCCATTATGTACAGTATGTTACTCCCTAGTTAAAAGTTTGCTGCAAGAAAGCCAAAGCCAGAGAAACATTCCTTGAAATTATGTGTTTATTGTGTATTATATCGGCCTAACAACATCCTTTCCTTACATCAGTATGTAAAAACAAAATCAGTTATATGATGTAGTAAGGCTCTGGTTAAAGTTTGGTTGCATTGTGGCACAAAAACCACTTGGTTATATTTTGAGAAAGTTCAAGTTAGTTAGGTTTAGGGAGGCATCATCATCGAGGTTACAATAAACAACAACAACAACTAACAAACAGCGGTATCCTGTGTTAAAGTCTAATGTTTTGTTGACGCATCCGTCTGCCCCGACCTCCTTCCTACATGGACTTCGCTTTGTAACATGAATGTTCCCGTTATAATTCTTATGAGAACTAGAGGGCTTTGTCACTTGAAAGCACATGTGTTGTTTTATGTGCTTATTGTAAAGAAATAAACTAAACAGTTTAAACTAAACAGAAGTCAGTGAGAAAAAAGCATATGAATTGTTGCTTACTGATGTGCGTTTCAACGATGACGCCTGCTAGCTCAGGAAAAAGGTCGGAAGTTAATAGTCAGTGACTGTGAATCTTGTGCACTGAACAAAAGAATTATCCACAAAATGATTTTTACCTCCAGCTGATCTGAAAAGCTCAAGTGGATTAAAGAAGTTCCTTCTTAAAATTACTTTACAGAATACAACTTAAGACAGTTTTTACAATAACGTGTTTTCATCCGATCTTGTTTGATTTAGTTGTATTAAATATACTTTACTACTTTACTGTAGATTATGGCTGTAGAGTTTGTTTCTCTTGTCTACATTTATCACTTATTTTTCATGATCCTCAGTAGTAGATTGTAATTTTAAAGTGCACATGAGACATTTTTCTTAATCAAAAGTTTAATGCAAATGCTCACTTATGTCTTCATAATTATGTCTCCAGTTAGATGAGGTGATGCAACAGCCTTCAATTAGAGGTGTGAATGTATGTTGTGGTTGTAGTCCCTGGGCTACCTTAGTGTTCCTGACTGCATCATCTCACCTCTTCAACCTGGGGCCTTGTTGTTCTCAGCAATAACAACACTAATATAGCAAAACAAATTTGTGGCCACTTAATGATGTGAATAATAACATATTGCAATTTAATGAGGAACAAGACATGTGAGAATAGCCCTTATAGTGTAGGGAATACACTGTTTATTCACTGAATTTCAAGGTATCTGTTTTCTTTAGGTGTAAAATTATGAATATGGACTACTTCCATTTTCACCATGGGGTCATGCGACTGTGACATAACCAGACAGAATGTTTATGGACTTTGATAGTACGCTGATTGAATTCAGAATAAGAACCTATAGCTAAAATAATGCCAGCTAGTCACACTCAAAGCACCATCATCCTTTACTTATCAGTTGACAGTCGGAGTGCTTAAGTAGATCTGACAAAGAAGTGGCACTGGCTCAACTTTAGAATCTATATAGCATTGATAAAACTTTCTCACAGATAGGAAAAAAAGAAATATTGTTTGTTTTTTGAGTAAAATTTGGCATACTGTATATACTGTAAATATGAGAAATAGTACTACCAATATACACATTAGTGTTGTGGTGGCAGTCCGGCTGACGGTGAGTGTCCTGTTTTTTTTCTCCTTTTTATCAGTTTTCTGCTTTTTTCCTTGGTTTTCTGTTCTCTGCCTGCCTCCCTGTGTTTTCTCCCCTGTGTGCTCTCTCTCTCTCCCTCTGCTCCTGGGCCCAGCCAACTACTTGCACCTGCATCCCATCAGCCACCTCGTCAGCCTGCCACACCTGCCAATAATCACCTCATGACTGCCTGTATTTCAACCCCGGTTCTCCACACCGTCCTTGCTTGATCGTCGCTGCTCCATACCTGGTGCCACTTCTGTGTTCAGGCTTCCATGTTTCTTGTTTTTTTCACACTTACCCTGTGCCTTGTCGTTGTCTTCCCTAACCTTGTCTCTCTGTCTGTTTCCCTCCCAGGTAAACTCACCCTCGTTCTCCGTTCGACTGGGCTCATCCACTGGCCCACTCCTCTTCGGACTTCCCTCACGGCGTCCTCCCTGTTCCCCCGCCTCTCCTCGCTTCCACGGCCCCTGTGTTCCCCGGCTCTCTGGCCCCCTGTCTCCTTGGTTCCCCGTGCCTGTACTTGCCTCAATAAACCTCCTTCCCTCTGAGTGCTGCATTTGGGTCCTCTCTGTCCACACACCACACCTCGTAACACATTAGCATGTCAAATGAAAAGGCCCTGTGTTCTGGGTTATACTTAATCACTAATAATTGCTGTGATTCACATCATGGGTGTTTTCCACTAGCTGTCAAGGGTTGGGTGTGTCCAGAAGTGCAACATGCTTGAAAGTTCTTCCCTATTTCTTTATATGATACATACTTCTAATAATAATAATACTTCTAGAAAGTCAAAGAATTGGATATTTAAATTAACTTTCTGATCACCCACCTCTATGGAAAACGACTGGTTAAGTTCAGGGGTTGGGGAAAGATTGCCTTCATGGTTCAAAGAAACCAACATTAGTCAAGTGTGTATCCAAATGTAGAAAAGTGTGTATTGTTGGGAAGAAGTGTATGGCCTCCTCATCCTGCCACATAGTTCTACTTTGTTTTGTTTTTCTTGTCTCTTTTCACTGGATGTTTAATTCACATGCTTCATGTACGTCATGATTCACCTCATCCAAGTGTAACCGGCTGCCCCCAAGAACGTACTGCACGGTCCTGACTTGAACTGGCGACCTCGGGTACGGGAGGCGGACACGCTGACAAGGACGCTAAAACCCATGGTCACTAGCTTCAGTCGCCAGTGCGTCTCTTAAGGTGTCGGGGAGTGAGGTTTACTCACTGCACAGCCTCGCTGGCTTCCGTCACACTAGCATAAAAACTTTAAATGAATTTGAAAATACACATTAAAACAGATGGATGGAAATGCAACTGGATGTACACTACCCGTCAAAAGTTTGGACACACTTAGAAACGTTCTTGTTTTCAAATGAAAAGCACATTTTTGTCCTTTAAAATAGCATCAAATTGATCAGAAAGACAGTGTGGACATACATCCTACGTTGTGTTTGCAAATCCAAGTATATCATTTTAAAAGGCTAACTGATCATTATAAAAACCCTTTTGCAATCATGGTAGCACAGCTAAAAACTGTTGTGCTGATTAACGAAGCAATAAAACTGGCCTTCTTTAGCCAAAATGGCCAGAAACAGATAAACGTCTTCTGAAACTCATCAATTTATTCTTCTTCTGAGAATTGAAGGCTATTCCTTTTGAGAAATTGTCAAGAACCTAAAGATCTCATATAATACAGTGTACTACTCCCTTCACAGAACAGAGCAAACTGGCTCTAACTAGAATAGAAAGGAGTGGGAGGCCTCTGTGCAAAACTCGGCAAGAGCATAAATACATTAGTGTCTAGTCTTTGAAACAGACGCCTTGCAGGCCCTCCTCTTGCAGTGTCATTAAATAATACACAGAAAACACCAGTCTCAACATCAACAGTGAAGAGGCGATTCCGAGTTGCAATGAAAAAGCCATGAAAAGAAAAGATTAACCCTAATCTTTTCTTTGAAATATGAATTTCTTTGCAACTCTGCCTAGAAGGGATTAACAATGTCTACACTGTATTTCTGATGAATTTTATGTTGTTTTTATTTGCAAAAAAATAGCTTTCATTCAAAAACAAGGACATTTCTAAGTGTGTCCAAACTTTTGACTGGTAGTGTAGTTAGCAGACAGGATGTGAATTAACAAAGTGGCAACCTCCGGCGCTCAAAAAATGATGCCCATGTGGAAGTGCCAAAAATCCCCATGTTAAAATTCCTCTACTTTACAGCAGAAATAAGGATTAAGAGCGAAACTTGTCATTTAAAGTTTGGAGGACAGTGTTTATGTATATATAGTGGATAGTGTAAGAAACAGATAAAAAAGTGTGTTTGTCAGTTCTAATATAAGCTGCAATCATTAGCATGTTCGACTAACTATCTTACAACCTACAATAGTAACTGAGCATTTAAACTGATTACTGAGGGGGAACAGACATAACACAAGTTACTGAACACTAAACATATCAGAGAAATATAAATGACAAACTAATACAGACACAAGCAGACAAATCACCAATAACTACAACCAATGGAGAAAACACACTGAAGCTGGGATTAAACAGAACTCAGAGCAGACATGGGCAAAGCAACACAGAAGTACACAGACCAGAAGTAAACACTAAGGGCCTGATTTACTAAAGGTTTGCGTGAGTAAAAACGTGTGCAAACTTGATATCACCAGCAAATTAGCATGTAAGCTAATCTACTAATGGTGTGCAGGCAGAATGACGTCACAAGTGCAAGATAGCACCTGTTGTTCATTTACTACTTTTGCCTTAATAAATATGCAATTTGGGGCATCACATGCAAATACATTTATTTACTACACCCAATGTGATCTAACAAGCCTACAGGCAATTTCACGTGAGTTCAACAGCATCTGTATTTAATACATTTGAAAGGAAGGTACAAACCGCCAAGTGTTGCGCAGAGATGGCTGCTGTTATTGTTGCGAGAAGGAGACACAGCCGTAATGAAAGAAAACGTAGAGAAATTAACAATATTAGATATTATTCTATATCCAATGTACTGAAATACAATTATTTTATTTAGTAAATAAACTATATGAATATATTTGTTTTTGTATTTTCATTTAGCTTTGCAATACTGTTGCATTAACATTCATGCCAATAAAGCAAATTTCGTTTCGACCTGACTTCTTTCTCTGTGAGATGGAAGAATTTAGAAAGTTGCGTGGTGCTCTGGAGAGCCCCCAGCTGCAGTAGTGCAATTCATTCACCCAAAGGGAACGATCACCAACTGTTCACAGCACGTTGGTAGGTATCGAAGAAGGAATGGGGCGTACAGGGACAGGAGATCGCAGAGCGACCGGGAACGGCGCGGACGGTCAGTGATTATTCCCTCTGGCTGGATGAAGCACGATCTGCTGGCATTTCCTCACGTCTGGGTCATTCCAGCATACTGTATCTGTTTCTGCTGGGGTTTCCCAAAGCAGTTTTTCCAGGTGTTCTGTCCCAAGTACTTAGTGCAATCTCAGGCAGGCACATACGATTTCCGCATAATTGGGACGCACTGAACGAAACAAACCATTAAAACAGTAAATCACCCATAACAGGTACTACAATTACATGTGCAATATTTTAGAATGTTCAGGCAATTTAGTACTCTTTATTCGGGATGTTAGTAAATCGGGCCCTTAGACATGAACTAAGGCACATGACTATAAGAGATAAGACAGATACTAAGTAAACTTAAACATGCGGAAGAGTAAAATAATAAACATGGCTACCCAGAGACTAAAGCAGAATGATTAAAATCAGATTAATTAAAGAAACCGGCAGAGAACATAAATTGACACCTAGCAAACAGAGAGAACCCAAGCATGATGACTAAGGCAGACACCGAGATATTGACAGGACAGATCAGAACCACCACATAGAACAAGCAGAGGACAGAACAACATAGACAAACTCAACAACGGACTAAGATAGCTGAAGAGAACAGATTAACAGAATGATAATAACCAAACGGATAACAAATCAGGCAGAGCTCACAATAAACACTAACAGACTTGACACAGGACAACAGACAGAACTGAACCCCAAAACTGACACCCTGCCAATGTTACCCGAGATAGCTTTACATTTGCAGTTAGTCCTGATACTAAAGGTCTTTTCTCTTGTAATGTTTGCAAATGATCTTTGTCTTGCACATGTAAACAAGGATGTAAGGTATGCAGCCAAACAGGGTTGTGTTGGAATGAAATAGCAGTGTGTGAACATTTTCCCATATCATACTTACATTGCTAGGACTAAAAAGCTCCACACTGCAATACAAGAACAATGCATCTTCTTTATTCCCATGTTCTCTACATGGATCAACTGGTGTGCATGTTGGGACATACACTTTTAGCCTCACTATTAACATGGACATGTTACCATCAAGTGTATTTTTAAGAACCTTTAACGGGGTTCTCATTTTATCGGGGGAGACAGTGTTTATTAAACTAACTCATGGAGTTAATGTTAGCTTAAGTCATCAGAATCCCCATAAACCTAGCAGTTCATTGGTTCAAATATCAGTCGTCAATTGCCTTAGACAGACACAGAAAAAGATACAGCTCTCTTTTGGTCATTGTTATATACAAAAGTCCTTTCACACAAGCGTATCCCATTTTTTTGCTCATAAAACTGCTACAGAAATAGGAGTCTCTTTATGCATTATATGGCCCAAGGTAACATGCATGGTTCTGTTTTACAGGCCAGCCCAGGAAAAAAGTAAATTTTTTGGCTGATCTCTTACACAACTATTCTCCAGTTAGAACAGGTCAACAAATCAGCTGCTCTTGCATGCCCTGAGATCAAAGCTAAAAAATAAGGGTCAACTGTTGTTGTTTTTTAATGTGCTAAAGAAATAAAACTGACATTGACATTGACATTTAAGATATCTGTCCACTTATTCAATAACCGAAAGAGAACGGGGTGTGATCGGCTCCTTTTGTGTTATTTAGAAATGCATTGTTGATAGTTTCATTACGCCTTTTAAACTGGAAACTGTCCAAAGGCTTTTAAAACTGTTATGCCTCAAACAGTAGCTGTTCCTTCTTCAAATGGTATTGGACCATAAAAACGATAAATAAGAAAAGAAAGAAGAAGAAGAAAGACTGTCTTTATTATAGTTAATTATAGGGATGCCTGGTCTGTGTCAGGGAGGGTGTTGCGCTTGATATCTAACTGAAAAAAGTTATGTGGAAAAAATCCAGTCTAACTTTAGATCAAATCATATTACAGAAACAGCGCAAGAGTATGAGATGATCTGAGACAAAGTTTTGACACAAAAGTGCATCTGTACTGATCCTTAGTGCTACTTTTGACACAGCTGAAGAAAGTGCCTTTAAAAGGGATTTGAATGCTGACTAAACTGTTTGCATTCATATAACACTGAAATATCTGACCAAGTGTCAAAGTTTTTTGGGGGGATTAAGTATCATAAAGAAATAAAGCCCACTCATTACATAGAACAACCAAAACTCGGATGTAAATCTCAGATACACACACAGTGTGTACACAGTGCTCTGTGATACAATCTATACTCCTGCCAAGTACCAGGTCGCTTAACTTGTCAGACAGGTGTGTGACTCAGACCAAGTATTCCAGGAAGTTGACTGGTGTCCTTACTCACATGTTGGACTATTGGTCTATGTATCTGGAGACATACAGCAAAATGATTGTTTCCTGAGAAGAGGCCTTTTTGGAAGCCAGAAGACAATGAAAGGTAAACAAATACAATTAACATTTTAAAACTTACGTAGGTGGTTATTTCCACCCGTATAATCCTTTTAAGCAAACTGCAGAGAAGTATGCACTAGTCCTTACTCATGTAAAAGAAAATTAAACACTAAACCATTTTCACCTTGAACCCATTTTACAGCAGTGAAAATATTTGGGATCTTACTAATAGTAAAGAGGAATAAATAGAACATAGTGATTTTTATATTTTCTTTATAAATACTACAAATGTAGTAATTTCTTTTTTCAGAGGGAAAAGCTCCCTGGATGTTGTAACAAGCAGGTGATGATTTTCTTGGTTAGAATGCTGAAGTGATCAAATGACTATTAAATATATTATCATATATAATTATATATTAAAGGGAAACATTAGTGTCATGTGTTAGCCTTTAAAGAAGTCTGGAAAAAACAAACATGTAGCTGAGGCAAGTGAAACAAAGACTTGCTTAAAAAAGTAAAGTTGACTAGTAATTCATATATTGCTTTTCAAAGTTAATTCCACTCTCCAACTCAATTCATATGAGTCTGTAAATATATTTTCAGTGACTGGAAAAAGGAGAACTTTAACTTTCTGCTTTGTTGATTTAACTAGGTTTAGTGGATGTTTAACAACAATGCAACTCACTCCTGAGACAACTGCCAGACAGGCTTTGAAATAGGATTAGTAGCAGGCTTTGCTGTAGAAAACTAGAAAACACTTTGTGATTTATTAAACAGACAAGAAATTAAAATAGGATAAACACAAAATTAGAGGGGACAATAAGTAGGGTTAGGGTAAAAAGTGCAAACTATACAGGTATCTTTAAAGATTAAAGACATTTCAACCATAACCTAACGGTATGGTAAGCTGTTTTCTTTGTTTTAAATGAAGACACTCTTACAAATGATTGTAGATTAATAAAAGCCACATACTTGTAGAAAGCAAAGAGCATCTTAAGAAGCTTCAGAACCTACAGGTGGAAATAATATATTAAAAAAATAATGTATTATTGTAATATTGTTGTTGTTTGTACTTTTATTATAACCACTGATGGTTGAGGTTGAGGAAGTGTCGTTGTATGTCAAACGATGGCGCAAATTATCTGCCCGTTTCTGACGTTAGCATCCTGCTCTTACTTTTGTTTTTATTTATAGTGAGTATGATGTTTGTTACATGCTTACACAGTAGTCTTATAATGACTGATTTATCTTTCTTTATTTATCTTATAATGGCTGATTTAATGATCCAGTATAAAATATGTGTTTACCTTTGGGGCTACATTACAGCTTGTGTTGAAAAGAAAATGAAATGAAGCAGATAGCCTAATTACCTAAAGTTAAGTTTACCATTAGGCTACTTTTGCAATGCAGCAAAATAAAAGTTTTGAATGAAAATGTGTGTGACAAGTGTACGTACAAGTACAAGTAAAGTAGCTCAGGAAAATGTCCGGCCCCAGGGCCCTACCTTATTGAAAATGTGACCCCCTAAACCATATAGTTAATTGATTTTATGTTAAGATACATTTTTAAACTGACTGATCCAGTATAAAACATGTTTTGGTGTCATTTCCAACATTTATACCTTTTTTTTTTTTTTGACATTTAACACAGCTTCCAGACAAATGCACCACATTACTTTAAAGTGTCAGATTTCTCTTCTACTTGTGAAGGAAATTAAAAGAATTGGAGTGATGCAAGTGGACTGTTTGGCAGTCTTAAGGTAGAGTCGATTAATTAAAGACAGAGAAAAGTCAGTAACAGTGGTCTAACAGGGAAGTTATGAAGGCTTATATGACTTTCTCAGTAATGTAAAAGGAAGTATGATTGAACCACTTTTGTACTAGTCAAAACAGAATCCTACACTCTTGCAAACCACACATGGCTAGATAAGGACAAGGAAGATAAGACTGATGAAGTAGTAATCAACTGTTTTGACTATTAGAGTATAGGAGCAGTGATTTATATCTAATTTTTTGCTGACATTGATCTGCAGCTCATCAGCCAGTCATCAAGAACTGATAGTCTGCTAAGATTATTAGAATTAAAAGTGTGTTGAAGTCTGGGAGGTAAATCTTGTCTTGACACCAGAGATCTGGAATCCGGAAAAATACTAGAATTTGTGTTGACACTAGAAATGTAATGGGTGCAATATTTCCTAAATTTCCACCAAGTTGTCCTATTCCCCTGAACATAACCATACCTTAAGCACACCTCTGTTGCTATGAGCACATAAAAAGAAAAAGTAGCATGGGAAATATTAACATTTTGTTGATATTTTCAGCATTCATATTCAGTGGAAAATGAAAATAATTCTTAAGAGAAAAGGCAGAATAATCACGCAGAGAGAGATTCTTTCTCTTCTAAGGTATGCCACTGCATGATTGGGCTCCAGCGCTTAAATTATTCCAACATTTTCTTTTTCATTTGAAAAAGTGTATTGCTCCGGACAGTATGTTATTGTCTGACTGTTGGGGCTTGTTAGCTGTTATTGAAATAGTCTAAATAATCCTTATTGACAGATATCTGAAGTTAAATCTACGCCCCAGGCAATTGGATTTAAACTTCTGTGTGATACTGTGTGAGCTGCAAGGGACAGGTGCACGCAGGTGAATTGAATCCAGTTTACTGGAACAATAATTAACCTTAAGAGTCAACAATCAGCCAAACTGAAAACATTGCATCCTTTCAAACCAGATGATGCTATACTGTATAGGCTGTGTAGGCTAGATGTACTTCTCAACTTGAACTGCCCCAGACCTGCCACGCAATCATGCATATATCGTTACAAAGCGTTACCCAGAAGCCCCGCTAGTGCATTGTGTTCAAATCCTATACAGGAGAGTGAGATAGCAAGCTTATTTTAATTCTAGGTTGTGGCCTTACCTAAAAATTAAAAATGTCTGTCTTCAATTATTTATCATCCTTACTGCATTCTTAAAACATCATATTCATCTCTTGTTAATACATTTCACACAGTTTATAGAGCTGATTTCATCATACTGTAAATAAAACACTACGGTATCTGCTGGCAGAGGCTCACTTCCTGTGAGTCTTCGGATGCAAATATCCAATCCTTTCCAGTACATTTAAAAAGCATGATCACCATCTACACTTGATTGATTTAGCAATGCATATTAGAAATTATGCTCAAGGAATACACTTTTGTTATACATGACTGTCTAGATATACTTCCTGTCAGCGTAAAGAGTAAGAAAAGGGTCAGAGCAATAGGAAAAAAAATACATTTCTAATTTCGTTCCTGAAGCATACTCTCACAAAACGTCATGAGTACAAAACATTATTATAATGGTGATTTAGCAGTGCGTGCTAGCAACTGCACAGCAACATAAGTTTATAAGGTGACTTTAGCAATATATTTATATATTACTTCAAGCGATATTATCTTATGAGATGATACCTTAAAGGGTAAAATAAAGAAATAAAATGAAGAATAATCATAACATGATTTCTACATTTCCCTACCAATTCTACTGCTTAGACAACCAGGACTTACCTGAGAATCATCATAATTTTAGATTTCTTCAGTATCAAAGTAGTCCTGTGATAGTTGTCTGCACATCTATTTTTACATTGCAAACAGAAACTGCTAATAGCTATTTCAACATATCTTTAATGGCACCAATTTTCCCCAATGTAAAGAAATATTGTTCAAATGGCCAGCACTTGGACAATTCTACCCTGTTTAGGAGAGGTATTCTCTTTATTAAGTATAGGCTAAAAAGAAAAGTTGTAGCCCACAGCAATACTCATTGAATCCATAGCAACGTGATTCCTGTTTGAATGAACCTTCACTGAAGTTATGTAAATGGGATGGTAGCATGCCCTTAAACTTGATTAACAACAAGTTTTCTTTTCTATCATGAGGAAGTTACTGAAGCATTTTGAACATACCTTGTTTATCAGCACAACCTCACGTAACACAACTTTAAAGTATCTATATCATCAGCCATTCATTTAAGCAAGGGCGTCACTTTGTGTTGAAAAGCGGTGGGGACATAAGGGCTCAGATTAGAGGCGTAATGATACACTTGGGTCATGAGACGTGACAATGTACGAGAACAAGACAAGAAGATTTTTAGCACTATTTAGATTAAATATTTGATGCTGAAATAATTTCCTGCATTCTGGAGACATTTTCTGCACCAATTTATGGATAAATGTCTTTATTTATATGAAGGGAAACACAAAATTCTGTTGGCAGGCGACAATTCAAAATATAAAAATATAATGGAATACAATGCAGTAATCAGTAGCTTTTTTTGGTTGCTTAAGTTAATTTCTTGGTCAATGCGCACGTGTTTCTTCTAGATTTAAATTGCAATGCATTTTTTCTTATCGTGTAAATAAAAATTCTCAAAGCAATTTCATTTGTTATTTAACATTTCTTGTTGCAAGCTATTTTTTTAAGAACATTTTTAACAAATGCTTTCAAAAAGTGACAAAATCAGCCAATTCAAAAAGTGGTGAGGACGTGTCCCCAGCGTCCCCAGTGTAAAGGACACCTATGAATTTAAGTAATACATAGGCCTATTTATTTCTTCTAACTGATTTACTAATGAGAAATCATTGTGTTGCTTGCATTCTGTCTTTAGTCAGGATGGCTTTACCAAAGGCAGTAGGATACTTAGTTGTTCTTGTGGTTATATGCTACAGTCTGGAGGATCAGGGCTACACACAGTCTCTGGATTTATCCTTTGAGGTAAGATCACAAAATAATAATAATGGCACTCATTGTTGTAATGTTACACCATGAGATACTGCAGCTGGTATGATTTGGCTACATTGCTAAACATATGTAATATATTATAGAAGTATGACTGCTCACTGTAAAGTTTAATGTATATTTAGTATTTAGTTACAGTTATTGTTTTATGTAGACAAACTGTATGTTGCTCTAATGAGATGTAAATTGATTTTTTCCAGGAATTGATGAGTACAAACGCACCACACATTCATGCCAGAGAAAAAAGAGCGAGTGAGTCACAAATTAATATCAATAGATAGGATGAGCTTTATCAGTGATACTGAAACTACTACTACTTGTCTGTATGCTCAGTAGAACAAAAAATATTGAGTATTGACTATTGAATTTGTCCTTTTCTTGTCAGTGAGGTATGGACTGTCACTTCACCAAGTCTACAGTATCTGATTGTGTCTGTTTCTTGTCTTCACAGCTACCTTAAATTCCTCTGATTATGTCCTCCAAGTTGTTCTAAACATCTCTGACCTGGAGCACCTCCGAACGCTTTTAAACACGTTCAGTCCTGTGCTCATCAACAACACTGTTGAAATTAACAGCATTGCCGCAACAACAGGTACAACTAAATCCACTCATGTGTTGCCATTGTTTGCCAAAAATAAATATCTTTTAACTTTACCAGTAAACATGTCATAAATCATTGATGTTGTGATGTTCTTCTTCACAAAGTGTGTTCACCAAATACGACTGGATACCAGTGCAGATGTGAGCCGAGTTTTGCTTGGTCATATAACAGCTGCATTGACTATGGAGCCTGTGATGCGATCGTCGATGACACATGTGGATGCATTAATGGGCTTCCAGCTGACGGCCAGTACTGCCAGCTAAACACCAGTCTACCAGGTACTGTAGGCCCAGCACAACCAAAAGAGATGTAGATACATAATGCCATTGGACTCTGACGTGTATCACCTGGGAAAAAACCTACATGTTGATTCTGTGTTCATATTTCATCATTACTGAATACATCAGTGGTGGGTACATTTACTCAAGCACTGTACTTGAGTATAAATTTGAAGTGAAGTATTATGGTACTTCTTCCACCATTATTATTATTATTATTATTATTATTATTATTATTATTATTATTATAAATATTTGTAATATTTTTACACTGTAGTTTTCTTTTTTACTTTTCCACCATTGGTATTTCATTCATTGTTTATTATCGTGCTTCATTATCAATACTGTATTTTGTTTATTGTATGTTTATTATACGTGTATTAGAGGTATATATTCTGGATACCGTTGAAAAACTGGGGATGGATATTTACATTCTTCATCAATTGCCTTGGCATTTCTGTGTGGAGTTTGCATGTTCTCCCCGTGTCCGCATGGGTTCTCTCTGGGTGCTCCGGCTTCCTCCCACCATCCACAGACACGCAGGCTAGGTTAATTGGTGTCTCCAATGTGGATGTGAGTGGTTGTCTGTCTATGTGTGGCCCTGCGATGGACTGGCATCCTGTCCAGGGTGTACCCTGCCTTTCGCCCGATGTCAGCTGGGATTGACTCCAGCCCCCGCGACCCTGTACGCAGGATAAGCGGTTGACGGTGGATGGATGGATGGATGGATTTTGGATTTTAGGACAATTACCTATTACGGCCAGTAGATGGTGCATTTTATTGATTAAATTCCCAACCTAAAAGCTCTGTTTGTGGCTGTTCTACCATATTGGGTAAATGTGTTATAGTTTTTAATTCCTTTTGTTTTAATGAGAAGTTATTATAAGTGTTGGACGGTAGATTTTACTTTCCTGAACACAAAACAAGGAACTATCTGCTTCCTCATATTCTTCTGCATGGCCTTAATTAACGCTAGAGTGAGGGACTTTTACATATAAATGAATGTGCATTACATGCAAGCCCTTGCCAAACACATGCAGACTTTAATCAGATAGTTAGTTTCAGTAAAAGAACCTGTCACATGCAGATAAAGTCTCTACCAGGTTTTCTAGTAAAGTGATAGAGTTTTGATTGAAAAGATTACACCTGTTTGGCTTCATTCCACCCCTTGGTTTAAAAAAATGTTTTACTTTCCATGGCTAAAGTAATTGTAAAGGAGCCTGCACTCCAGCACCCAGAGACCTGAATAACTTTTACGGCAGGTTTGGAACCATGAACTGCTTAAATGTGGCCCATATCAGACTCCAGTGTGAATTGTTTTTACGGCCTGAAAGTGACCCGCATGCGCAGACAAAAAACACAACATCACACACAGCAGCACGCTGTGGTAGAGGTTAGCTCCAGTTAGCTCATACTTGCTAACTCTCCCAATTTTCACAGGAGACTCGAAGTGTTCACAACTTTCTGTACTTTCTGTAAACTTCTGTACTTTATTACGGTTTCTGGTGCCGGATAACGAATCTAACCAGGGATGTATTGTGACTGAAATTCAGCCTATGACTTTAAGACAGAGAGGGTTTTTATGCGCTCGCATGTGGGGGCGCGGAGAAAGATATTTTGCAGTTATTTTAATATATTGTGTTGTACTTGTGTACAATCAATTTCATTATGATGAAGACCTTCAGGAAACTTTTTATAACACCGGTTTGGCCCAGTCTGCACACTGAATTTTCCTGCCTTTTTAACACTGTTGTGGTTACAAACTTGTCGCAGCTGATTAAGTAACACCTGAGATACGCCCACCAAACGGGAGAAAACATACCTCGAAGCCCCTTGCAGAACGTTGCGCAACGTTGCAAGGAAACATGTCATTCAATCCGAAAATGTTGCAAACCGGTGCAAAAGAGTTTTGTTTGAGGCACCACCGTTTCCGTTGAAAAAAATGTTTTTCTACGTTTTGTCGATGCTGAACTCGCCCACAGACAGCGTTCACTGCAGCTGACCGACCAGCGTTGTCACGGATAATTTAAAGTTGAACATAAGAAACTGAAAAATAAAAACTCTTGAACACTGGCCAGTTCAGCCTGAAATGGAGCGGCCGTTTGTGATTGTTCCCAAAATTCCCCACGGCCAATCCAACCCTGCACATAACTCAGAAGAGAGCTTGCGGTCCGTTGGATTTCAGGTGTAAGGCTGCGTTCCAGGCAACTCGGAACTTGTAAATGTCCAACTTCCAACTACAAAAAGTACTATGGAACGACACTTGAAGTCGGATTTATTACTTAAAAAAAATATGTACCCCGACTTCACGAGTAGCAGCCGAATGACTACACACAACAATGTGTTTTTTTAAGTGACCGGTTGAAGAGCTTAAAAATAAAAATCTAAAATATTCATAACAAAATAGAATTACTATTTGGGATAAAAGACCTTCTGAGCCGTTCAGTAGAACACCGGGGCATCTTCAGTCGGCCACTGAAGGAACTACTAAGTGGACTACTCACTGTGGAGTGGATGGTCTACAAGATCCATGATATTCTTCAGTTTGGCACTTGTTCTCATACATAAGATGATCTCCAGTGACTCAGGGGCAAGGCCAATCACAGAGCCAGCCTTTTTAATCAACTTATTGATCCTTTTTTTATCGTCTACAGGAATGCTGCCTTCCCAGCAAAGCACAGCATAAAAAAGAACACTAGCTATAGTGCCTTGATTAAAAGTATAAAGCAGTTCACCATTGGAGGGAACTCTAACTGCGTCGGTGACGACACTATGGGAACGCCTCTGGGCGTGGCAGGGCTGAACATGAATGAAACTACTCCAATCCTATTGGTGTTGCTAGAACAGTAGCGTGTGACGGCGTAACTGGAGGCGTATATAAGCACGCCGGCACACAGGACTGGATGAGCGCTTTTTGCAGCGCTGTGCGCCACCTCCGCGCAGGTCTCTGCCTTTTTTTCCGGACTTGCATGATTGTGCAAGTCCTGGGGCAAGCCCTTCTCAGCTCGTCTGACTACTCCCCCACTCCGGGTCTATAGCGATGTAGCGGGAGTCAAGGGTTTTGGCTATGGGATGATGCCCCGGGTTGAGGATGCTTTGGCTAGCTATCTTTCGCCCGGTCATGCATCATCCCTCAAGGAGCCGGCGCTACCTACCAAGCCATGTCGTATGACATCTGCTTTGGTGGGCAAAGCTTACATGGCGGCGGGCCGGGCTGGTGCAAGCCTGCACACAATGGCGGTTTTGCAGGCATACCAGGCCGACCTGCTGAAGGACATAGACTCGGGAGCAGGCCCCTCTGAGGAGGGTATTGCTGAGCTCCGCCGAGCTACGGACTTGTCACTTAGAGTCACGAAGGAGACGGCCCGCGCTATTGGCCGCTCCATTTCAGCACTGGTAGCCACGGAACGGCACCTATGGCTCAACCTGTCAGGCATCCAGGAGAAGGAGAAGACCGCTCAGGACGCGCTAGCCTCCAGCAAGCACGCGCCATGCTGCCTGCCCCGAGGGGCCATAGTCGGCAGGCGCTTTGGCTCACATACCATGGATTGTCGGCAGGATCTCCCTGGCGGACCTCCACTTCAGGGTGCCGCACCGTAGTAGATGGCTACAGGCTGCAGTTCCGGGCCCGCTCACCCGTTTTCAATGGGGTGGTCTGGACTGCGGTGCACTCAAGGCGGAGCCAGGTGTTGGAACGAGAAGTTTTCTCTCTACTGAACCAGGGGCCATAGAACGCATACCCTAGCCAGTCAGGGAGTCTGGGTTCTACAGGCGGTACTTCATAGTTCCCAAGAAGGACGGAGGATCACGTCCGATTTTAGATCTACGGTTCCTGAACAAATCTCTGAGGAGATTCAGGTTCAAGATGCTCACCATCCCCGCCATCGTCAGTCAGATCCGATCCGAGGATTGGTTTGTCACGATAGATCTACAAGACGCATATTTCCACATCTCCATCCGTCCCTCTCACAGGAAGTTCCTGAGGTTCTCCTACGGGGGCGTGGCATACCAGTATCATGTTCTTCCGTTCGGCCTCGCACGTTCACCAAGTGTATGGATGCAGCTCTGGCCCCGGTGAGGCTCCTGGGCATCCGCATACTGAACTACATCGACAACTGGCTCGGCACAGTGATTCGCCATCGAGATGTCATCCTCGCCCACCTTCGGCGTTTGGGGCTGCGGCTCAACATGAAGAAGAGCGTGCTGACACCCGCCCAACAGACTACGTTCCTAGGGGTGGTGTGGAACTCGATGACGATGCGGGCCCACCTGTCGCCTGCACGCGTCGGGTCCATTGTGTCCTCAGTAACCAGAATAAAGCTAGGCCGCTCCATCACTGTGAAACACTTTCAGAGAGTGTTGGGTCTTATGGCAGCAGCGTCCAGCGTAATCCCGTCTGGCCTGCTGCACATGAGAGCCCTGCAGTGGTGGTTAAAATCCAAGGGATTCTCCCCGAGGGGAAATCCGTTCCGTACGGATTATGAGCAGGTGCTTTCTTTCCCTGTCAGTATGGAAGAAACTTGGTTCCTGTCCCAAGGGCCCGTGTTGGGAGCGTCATGTCGCCGGACAATTATTTCGACAGATGCCTCACTCACGGGATGGGGCGCGGTCATGGACGGCCGCTTCGCGAGAGGCTCCTGGGAGGAGCATCATTTCTCTTGGCAAATAAATTGCCTGGAAATGTTGGCGGTTTTCAGAGCTCTGATGAGTTTTCTGCCCGCTCTCCGCAGTCGCCACATCCTTGTCAGGACCGACAACACGGCAGTGGTGGCCTATTTGAATCACCAGGGGGGTCTGCGCTCGCTGCTGCGCTCGCTCCCATTATGCAAGCTGGCGCATCGGATCCTCCTGTGGTCCCAGCAGAGACTGCTGTCCCTCAGAGCGATGTACATCCCTGGGACCCAGAATCAGGGAGCAGACCTGCTGTCGAGACAGGGGCTGAGGCCCGGGGAATGGAGACTCCACCCCGAGGTGGTGGAGTTATTATGCGAAGAGTCGGCACCATAGATGTGGACTTGTTTGCGTCTCAAGAGACGACGCACTGTCCTCTGTGGTTCTCCCTCTCGCCCCCAGCCCCGCTAGGGCTGGATGCCATGGTACAGACGAGGCCGAGGCTGCGGCTGTATGCTTTTCCCCCAGTCGCTCTGCTTCCGGGGTTTCTGGAGCGGGTCCGTCAGGACGGTGTCAGCCTACTGTTAGTAGCCCCGTTTTGGCCGGCCTGAGTGTGGTTCTCTGACTTAATTTTGCTCCTAGAGGGCCCGCCATGGCAGGTCCCTCTGAGGAAGGACCTGCCGTGGCGGCGTTCCACACCCTTCTGAGGGATGGGCCTCTGGGGAGGCTTCCACTGGTCGTGCGCTTCCTCCGTGGAGCCCGGAGGATGAGACCCGTGACTCGTTCCAGGCTTCCCAATTGGGACCTGGCGGTGGTTCTCGAAGCGCTGGCTGAGCCCCCCTTCGAACCCCTGGAGTCGGCTGAGGCCAAGCACCTGACCCTTAAGATGGCCTTTCTCCTCGCTATCACCTCTCTGAGGAGGTTGGGGGATCTCCAGGCACTTTCGGTGTCTGCCTGGAGTTTGCCCCGGGGAGGGTCAGAGCCATCCTGCACCCCTGTCCGGGCTATGTCCCTAAGGTCCCATCCAGGTTGGCAGGGTCCACAGTGCTGCAGGCATTTCATCCCCCACCTCATGTGACTTCATCTGCTCTGCCCTGTCAGAGCACTGAGTATTTACACTCTGAAGTCTTCCCGGTGGAGGAAAGCAGACCAGTTGCTGGTGTGTTTCGGGTCCCCCAAGGCTGGGCTCCTCGCTTCCAAACACACGATCAGCAACTGGATTGTTCAGACTATTTCCCTGGCCTATCAGGTGTGCGGGTTACCTTCACCTATGGCCGTAAGGGCGCACTCTACTCGGGGCAGGGGCGTCGCTCCGGGATTTGTGTGATGCGGCTGGCTGGGCCACCCCTCACACCTTCATCCAGTTCTACAGTCTGGACCTTCCTTCTGCACCGTGCGCTCTCCTCCTAGTCGTGCCGTCAGGTTCTGCACGCTGGGGGCAGACGGGGTTTCGGCGCGGCCTAAGTGGGTATTCTCGTTCCCATAGTGTCGTCACCGACGCAGTTCGAGTTCCCTCGAAGGGGAACGTCTCGGGTTACGTATGTAACCCTTGTTCCCCGAGAAGGGGAATGAGACACTGCGTCGGTCCGCCACACCTCACACCGCCTGGAGTGCCTTGCTTCATAGAAAAGGGCTAATGTGTCCTGTGTGCCGGCGTGCTTATATACGCCTCCAGTTACGCCGTCACACGCTACTGTTCTAGCAACACCAATAGGATTGGAGTAGTTTCATTCATGTTCAGCCCTGCCACGCCCAGAGGCGTTCCCATAGTGTCGTCACCGACGCAGTGTCTCATTCCCCTTCTCGGGGAACAAGGGTTACATACGTAACCCGAGAAGATTTCTGCTCACATCAGAGGATTTTTCTGTAGGAAAAATAGTCTTCAATATCTGTGTTTTTTCCAGTTTAATTTGCTGTCCAGGCAAACACTGAGATATTTCTTTATTTATTTCTTCTTCTTTTTTTTTCTAAACCTGTCCTGCCCAGCAGCCTGGTATAGAGTATGGTGACCTGGATACCATATTGTGCCAGACAGATTTTACTTTAACAAGAGAGTAATAATATACTCCTTCGTCTGTTTTATTATTTATTTAATTATGTATTGATTTGTCACCAGGCTGGACAGAGGGGCAGACACGGGGATAGGGGGGCACAAACAGGCAGCACAGAGAAAGGACAAGACCTGCAAGAGAAGGGGGATAGAAGGTGGGGACAACAGGGAATAGCAGAGGGAAACACCAATTGCAGAAAGCAACAAAACCTGCAATAGAACAGAGAGGGGGGCTTGGGGAGGAGAAAAACAAAAACAAACAATGAAAATAATAATAATAATAAAAGACAACCAGCCGAACAGCAGCAATAAACAGCTGACATAGTATTTAAACTAAGAGAAAATGAAAACAAGAAACAGTCAAGCACACTAAATAAGCAACACAGCACAGCCACGAGAGCTAGAATAATAACAATTAATTTAAATAAGTAACTGAAAGAAAAGCATCATGAATAATTCTACCAGGGACAACCTAAATTTGTTTGTGTCTATGTGTGAGACTGTGTGTGTCTGTATGTGTGTGTACATGTGTGTGCGCATAAGCCTGTTAAAGAATGTAGTTGTTAGTGAGAGTGAGACGCCACACCTACCCCAGCAACAGGCAGGCAAGAAGCCCAGTAGCCAATAGGGGTGGGAGAAAGAAAAAAAAAAAAAAACATCAAAAAACAAAGACTCCCAGATGCACCGCGATGCAAACGCGGAAGACCCCGACCCAAATGCCAGTTGACAATGTAATGCAGACGGAACGCAAGAAGCATGAGCCACGGAAGAGCAGTGCCTGGACCGACCGCAGCGCACACACAACATAGGTCAGTGCTCCCCACCGCGCGCAGCAAACAACCAAAACGCCCAAATGCCACGCAATCATCAACACCAATGTAAAAGTGACGAGCCCAACGCGCACACTGCACGAGCACGGCAACACCCAATGCCCAGCAGCCGCCAGCGAATCCCGCAGGCGAGGTCGTGCAAACAAGAGAGAGTGAGCGGAATAACACGACAGCTAAAGCTAGTGGAGAGAAACACCAGCAGCAAGTCCCAGCCCGGCAGCAAACACGCCAGGTCACCGTGCAGCTGCCAATAAAAGTCCGCCGTCCCCCCAACCGCCGGAAAAACTAAGGTCACCAGCGCCAGTCGACATCCCCCATGCCCAGCATGCCCCCCGGCCACCGTGCAACATCAGCCAAACCCTGTCTGATTATTGTTTTCAGCTCCTTCTTGAGCAATTTTAATTTTGTCTTTGTCACCACTAAAAAAGGCAGCTTAACATCGCATCAATTTCAACCAGACTCACGTCGCATTTAAAAAGATCCGATCTGTATCGGATTTGGACCACATATGGAAGTGACCCAAATCCAAACTGGAAAAGATCAGTTTCCATGTGACTTGGCCTGTTCAAACTGTCATATATATATATTTATATATATATATAATCAGATTTGGGTCACTTTGGCCTGCAGTCTGAATGTACCTGTCATACGTAAACTCAGGACTCTCTCAGACAAACCTTTCTGCTTCTCCTGAACCGTAGTCTCATTGAACCGATCCTCCTATGCTGTGCTACCTGCTACTTCACCATGCTCTCTCTCGCTAATAGAAATAAGCTACCTAAAATCACTTGTACTTCCTGTAAAATCATTGGTCTTTCCTTCTATGTCTATTTTGTAGACTAAGTATGTCTGTATTCTGCATGCCAATTGATGGTCTATGTACAGTCTGAAAAGAAATTCTCTCCATAGAGTACAATGCAGATTGAATCTGATTCTGAATCTCAGACAGCAACAAATGTGCAACACTGGGATCAATATAATCCATAATGACTTCACTGCACAAAGGTGTTGTGAATATTGTTGTATTTGCTGATGACAGACTCCTGTCATGAACTTTCTCTTGTTTTCTTCCACAGACGTTACATATGACATTGATCTAGTCCTGGAATTGCGTATCCCAGTCTCCAGTGTGCCATCAGATTTCATTGAACTATTCAGGAACACTGTGAGAAGTGTCTCGCTCCCCTACACCATCAATCAGTCTTTAAATGTAACAGGCTTAAATTTCACCACAGGTAAGAACTGTTTCTTATTTTTTTACTTGTATGATTTGTTTGGCTGATTGAATTATCTTTTATCCAATGGTGTATTATTTATAAAGTATGACTTGAATTGTTTTGAATTGTCTTTAAAAGGGTGCTATCCAAACTCCACTGGAGGACTGCAGTGTCACTGTGAGGAGCAGTTTGCTTGGTCATGTGACCAGTGCAACATCTACGGTGCGTGCAGCAATGCCACCAGCCAAACCTGTGGGTGCATAAATGGACTTCCGTCTGATGGAGCGCTCTGTGAACCAATCACAAGTAAGCATTTCTGTTTAGTAGTAGTTCAAATAAAAGTCGTGCTGTGGCCAAAAATAACATTTACTAATGAATATCTACTGTATCTGCCTGACTTTCCTACATGTGTTGACATAAACATGTGCATGTTGATTAGAATAGAAGATATTTTGTTTTCCTAAGCAGATAAACATGCATTAATTTAATCTCCAATATTGCTCCACAGATGTCACACCGTGTCCAACCCCCACTCCTAGTATGTACATTTTTTTTGCCTTTTTGTTGAATGGAGAAAATTTAAAAGGGTCTAAAGTAGTTGAAGACACTTGTTGGAAACTTAAAAAACAGTGTTTTGATCTAAAAGGACTTGACTGCACATAGTGAAAAGTGTTGTGAATATCTTTGTATATGCTGATGACAGACTCCTGTCATGAACTTTGTCCTGTTTTCTTCCACAGACGTTACATATGACATTGATCTAGTCCTGGAATTGCGTATCCCAGTCTCCAGTGTGCCATCATATTTCATTGAACTATTCAGGAACACTGTGAGAAGTGTCTTGCTCCCCTACACCATCAATCAGTCTTTAAAAGTGATAGGTTTAAATTTCACCACAGGTAAGAACTTTTGTTAATTGTTTCCTTGTGTAATCTGTTTGGCTAATTGAATGCTTTTTTATCCAGTGGTGTATGATTTGCATTGAATGGCTTGAACTGTTTTTGAATGTCTTTAAAAGGGTGCTATCCAAACTCCACT
>NC_060159.1:5259928-5270212 GCF_021292245.1 Micropterus dolomieu
TGAGGACAGCCAAACTCCTTGCAATAATGACCATTACATGTCTTTCAGCTGCTTGTGAAGAGTCTCCTACCCTTCTTCTCAACATTTTGTAAATCACAACAAGCAGGATTAACAGGTTTATCACCACTATTGTCAGTGCAGGGATCACAAATGCCAGTAGAGCTTGGGAATTAACCCAGTTGAGCCAGCAGACCCCAGCGTCTTGGATGTACGCTTTTTGGGGTGCAGTTACAGCTATTGTTATGACAGCGATGATGAGAGGGCCCCCGTAGCCTAGAGAGAATCCAATAGCCAACATAGATGTTTTAGACAAACCCCCGTCGAAGACACTGACTGTGCGGTAGAACAACAGCAGAGCTGAGGCTAACATCCAGAAGAACAGGGCAAGGTAGAAAAAATGGATAAAAAATGTAGCCGCAGTGCATGCTGATTGGTTTACTGTCTTTGCATCTGAGATGGCGGCCCCAATAATGAACCAGATGTCAGCAATCAGGAGAGACACAGCGATGTTCACAATGGAAACATGACGCAAGTAAGATGTGGTGTTCCTTCTTATTTTTCTCCAGATGATAGCTTCAATAATGAGGCATATGACCAAGGAAGCCATAGATATGCCAACTCCAATGTAGGTAATGTAATCCAACACAATGTCATCTTTGCTGTAAGGTGACATAAGGATAGAGAACGAGGTCAGGTGGTTGCAGTTGCAGGTGACGTTGGTGTTGTTGGATACCAACACGCAGCCCCCATTGTCCCATCCCCCGAGACCACTGAAGAGGCTGAAGTTCCAGAAAACACACTGAGCGTTCCCCAGAGTATTGTTTATAATATCAAATGTGAACGAAACATTATCGACGGTACCACTGGACTGAACAAGTACGACTCTCCCGTTGATGACGTAGATGGATGAATTTCCTTTGTCTCTTGCAGGGAGCACATTATCCATTGAGGCAAATGTTACCGCAGTGATAAACTTACTTCTTCCATCAGATGTTGGTATGTCTATCTCCACAGAGGAATCAAAGTCAGCCATGAAAGTGTTTGTAAATGTAGTTTTGTTCAAGAGAATTGAAGGTGTGTCAATATTGAAAGAGTCATTGGTAAGGCGACTTGTTATATTCTCAAGGGACTGCAAAAATGCTGAGCTGACACTTTTTCTTTGTGTTGCTGTAATGTTGCTGGTGTCGTTGCCATTCAGATAGCCCCATGATGCCTTTGAGCCATTTATGGTTAGGACACCTGCAGTTAATAGGACGTTCTAAATTCAAAGGAAAGAAGATATTAGTACATGTAATATTGTATTGAAATGTGCATATTGTGTAGGACATGTACAAACTTCAGCAGACTAATTCACATACCTGCATTGAAGTTTCAGTTATTGTGATATTTGGTGATAATGACACATTGGCTACATTGTTGAGTATTTGAACAATGGCGTTAATGGTTCCAGGAGAGTTAACCACTTGCTCAGTAAAGCTGACAGTGGCAGAGCTGAGTTTTTCCAAGAATCCTGGCAATGAATTGCTATTCAAGTTCTGTGAGATGTATGAGAAAAAAAAGTAGGATTACACACTATTTCACAAATCAAATAAAGTTACTATATGTATGATTTGTATTTACTTACAGCATCTTTAAAATTATGGCATGGGTTTTTGTTGGTAGAAAAATTAAACAATAGTGGTAAAATTTGATTCAGCCTTTGATCCGCAAATTTCATCTGCCGCATATGGGTATGACCAACTGAGTTTTTGCAGTGTTGTTGAAAAATGGCAGTAGTGTAGTGCTGGTGCAGTGTGACACAATATTGAACTGAGGCTAAATATATTATATATATCATAAGGAGCACTACATTATTAGCTGGAGTTGAAGTGAGCTTCACTAATGACCAAAGCAGTAGATTAAATGGAACAGGAGAGATGTTAAGGTATCTTTAAAGTAAAAAGAATCCCAAAACATAAATATACATCACCCCAAATATTAATATTAGAGATTCCCCAAGTCAGTCCAAATTATTGTTTTCCATCTAATACTAATTTATTCTTTGTTTGTCTGTAGCCTCTAAACAGTACTAGACAACACCCTAACCCAACCTAGCGTCCTTTGAACATGATCACCCTGAACAAAGATTCACTTTATTATGTATAATAATAAGATTATGATAAGATTATGTATAATCAACAGTTATCGTCTACTTCTATGGTGGACATTGAGTTAAGATTATTTTCTCTATTTTGAAATTTTTCCTAACCCTAACCTTGGGTTCGTTGGTGTGCATGTGTAGGCGTAGAGTGTATGTGTGTGGTGGCAGAAGAGGAACACTTGCTGAAGAGACGGAGCCCCAGCTTCACTGGTGTTGTGCAGAGTTGTCCGCACCTCGCGGGTCTTTCGTATATAATTTATCACCGTTGATGAACCACACACAGAATATTTTATCGTTTTTAAATAGCCGGCTACTTGAAATAGACCCATGCATGCAGTTATCGGCAGCACGGCAAAAACTCTGCACAAGACCGGTGAATGGCAGGCGAGAGAGAGAGAGAGAGAGAGAGAAAGAGAGAGAAAGAGAGAAAAGGCTCTTCAAAAAAGCCTCAGTTTAGCTGGAAATGTACAGTTTACGTTGAATGAATAGAGACTGCAGCTCTGCAGCTTCTCAAGATTAAAGCGGAGCTACTGTGTGTAACTCGGCTCCGTTTCAACAAGTTTGTGAGAGAGATTGAGCAAGCAAATGGAGGTGGTGAGCGAATCTATGCGCTGTGAGCGGCTCCACAATGTATTAATATTTTACTCATATTGAATAGTATAGTCTATAGTATGTGGCATTGAATGGGAAACACTGAAGTGGGGTGTAGATTCTATAGACAGAGGCCAGTGTGCCCTAAATCAGTAAATCAAAAAACCCTGAACTAGGTTACCTGAGACTGCTGGAACAGCTCCTGGACAATTTGAAGGACGCAGTTGTCTTGTTTATTTCCCCACTGACCATCGCTCCCACAAACAGCTGTCTTTGCTCCCACATAGTTTGGTTCGCAGGGAGCTTCAGCCACGTAATTAAGAGTTCCACTACCATACACAGGATCATTGACACATATAAGTTCTAGAAAGAAAGAAAGAAAAAGTAATTACTGGGAAATAAAACTGACCTGAATTTAACAAAATGCTCTAATGTCTGGATCAATACTTACTGTCGTTGGTTAACACCAGTTTAATATTCATGTTAAATTCCATATGGTTTATCACTTGACAAGTGACAATCTGGTTTTCACAGGTACTGGGTATAGGAAACGGATAGGTGATGGCTGGGCCTAAACATACAAAAAAACTGTCATCTTGGACAAACAGTTTCAACATTCACTATAAAATACTATATATGTATAACCATGATCTCAAATAATGTAGTATATGCAATATGTAAAAAAAATGTTCCAGTAGTTGATTCTCCTTTTGGTGCATTTTTGTTTCAGGTTTACCTGTAGGAGAATTTTCTTTATTAAACACAACATTATAGGGGCTGTTGACAGAGCACTGCAGTGTCACTGACGTTACGGCACCACATTGGACCAGTTGTTTCATCGGTTTCACTTGGATCAAGGGTTTGTTTTGGAAAGTGTATATTCCGTTGGATGTCTGTCTGAATATTCCACGGCTCCCACTGTCTTTCAGCATACATTGATACCTTCCTGAAATTAAAGGTGATCATCAATTAACATCAAATCACTGTGAGGCCAGTGTTGCCAAACAAATACAAAAATGTGTGGGCTGACAGCACCCTCAGGCTATAAGGGGGGCATCAACCTAAATCAGCTTTCAGGTTTTGATATAGTACGACAGTAGTAACAACATTATCTACAACTTCCAAATGTTTTGTGCTGTAAGCGTTAAAATAGGAGACTTAAAAAGACTTGAACAGTATGCATGGAACTGAAATGACATTGGTTAATTAAAGTGGAGAGCTTTTTTCTTTGTCTCATCGACCTTTAGGCTTTAAAAAACACAAGAGGGAGTGAATTTGAATAGATGATATTGTAACAACTATTTAGTGAATACTGGCGCTTTTCCCCATTCTACAGAATGGAAATTCCACAGGCTGTATATTGAGACTTCAGTCATTAAGAAAATAATTTATCTGCTTCTTTTGTGATGCATTTCAACCTGTATAATTCTTTACCATTAACTTTTGTAACATTTTTGGTCAAACATTACCATGACCCGATAATTTTTTGGCATTGGTGGGACAGGCTAAACATTGAAGACAGCGTAGGTGTTTTGCACAGTAAAACAAATACTGCCCTCAAGCCAATCACAGTTCCGCATTCGCGCAGGTCAGAGCACAAGGAGAAACGTCCTAGGCAGCACTTGCATTGTAAATGTGTATGATTTTTAATGTCTCCTGGGACAGAAATAAAAATAATTTCTTGACTGCGCCATACTTACCAACATCAGTGATAAAAAAATGTTTCACAGTTAATGTTGCTGCTCCATTTGCAGTTCCAAAGTGATGTTCATTATCTTCGAGTATTTTAGTGCCATTAAGTGTCCACTCTGCATTCGAGATGGTACTGAAATTGAGATCCTTTGGTGGAGGGCCACATGTCACAGTCACACTTTCCCCAAAAATTACTGAAGGTGGATTAAACGTTAAGGGTGCTGGGCCTTTAAAAGAACAGACACAAAGGTCAGACAATTATCATGCAATCATCTGTACAAAATAATTTGATATTCCTGACATGACAAACAATGCTTATGTGAATTTAAAACATGACATAACATACTGTGTCTCATAAAATGTTTTTAAAATGTGTTAAACTCACTGTCAAATATCACAGGGTATATTTTTCCCAGCTGTGTAAATACCCCTGATGTTACTGCAGCAATTTCCATATCATTTATAGAGTTTGCTCTTACAGTATAGTCAACGATGGTGCTTCCACTCCTGTAATACAGAATTGAATCCCAATGAAAATACAATCACAAGAATTTATAATGTAGTTCATATTATATCTGCTCTATAAACTTGATGTTAACCATTAACTATCTATCACCAATCTCATCAAATCTTAAATCTCTTTTTTTTCTTTTTTCGCTTTTATTTCAGATACCAACCTGCCCTTCCTCACCCTACAGCCATCGTGACAGGTTTCAATTCAAAATGTATTCATTCTTTATCTGGTAATTTCTTTTGTTCTCTGTATGTCTTTGTAAAGCACCATGTAATATGTTTTTGAAAAGTGCTATAACATATTATATACATACATACATTAAAATAATAACAATAACAATAATAATAATTGTTATTATTATTAGCACTTCAGTTCAGTCACCAGATAACTTTTGCTGATGCTCTTTTTGGTGCGCATGTTAGGAGCTATACACACATTTTGGATTTTCAGACAACTTGTAAATACCTTAACATTCTCCTTTGTTCTTTCAGCTAGTTACTTTAGTATTCCAGTCAGGTACTAAAAACTTCCAGCAGCCTACAGACTTGGAGTAAGTGAACAATACTGGGCCAAAGAGAGACTTGAAACATTTTTATATGGTGCCATATTTGACTGTGGGCATATTTAACTTAGCTGCTTATAAAGCCACCTCAGCTAAGACCAGTTTCAGATGAACCCATAGCTCTTTGAGCTAAATTCTACCTTGCATGCTAACCACATCCATGATGCCAAGATGCTCACAATGACAAAACTAAAAGTTCTGATGCTGAGCAGTGCTATTTCATAACAGAATGTATCTTATTAAGCATCTTAACATTTTCTAATTAGCACTAAACACAAAGTCCAGTTAAGGCTGATGGGAATGGCAGGTAGGTATTTGGAATTTAACCAAAGTATGAGAAAAGTGAAATTTTAATGGGAAGATGGTGCTAGAATAAAGGTTAAGGGGGGATAAATGTCTCTGCCAAATTCTGTGGCAATCTAAAAGCTTTTGAGACATTTTTATTCAAAATCACAAATGTCAACCTTAAAAGGAAAAGTTAGAAGGTCGCCAAAGTCTTTAAGATACATCAAGCTGGAACCACGAATGTCTGTACGTTTTGTGTCAATCCATCCCAAATTACAGTTTTCTCGACTGCTTAAACACATTTCCTGAAATTATGCCTCTTTTTCTCAAAACTCTAAAAATAAATCCACAACTTCTCACCCAATTCCTCAAACTTCTTTCAGTTCAAAATGAAGCTCTCCACTCAAAACCATTCAATCTTGCTGAAAAACTAAACTTTGCCCTCAGACATATGGAGGACCGATCCTGACACATTCAGAAATAAATACAGAAATAAATAGATGCTCAATAAATAAATAAGCATCCAATTAAATACACAAAAAAATAAAGTAAATAAATAAATGTAGGTAGTAATTAAATTATAGAAAGGAGACATAAATGTATATATTTTAATTAGTGCCTTTATTTATTCACCTTTGTAATAATTACCTTATTTATTTATTCTCCGTTATAATCTTCAACTTTATTTATTAATTACTTTTTTTTTTAATGTATTTATTTATGTGTGTGTTTTAATATTTTTGTCTGTTTTATTCTTCCTTTGTATTTTGTTACCTTATTTATTTTCACCCATGGTATTTATTTCTGCCTGTCCTTTTTACATTTCTGTATGCATTTCTGCTTCATTATGCAAATGAGGAGGGGCTGTGTCTCAAGGGGTGAACTTCTGGTGGACCAGTCAGACGGGAAAGCTCTAGGCCTTCTCTGCCTGCAGACATCAATGGGCTTGCTCCTCACACAGTCAGATGGTACAGTATAGTATAGTACAGTATTTTAACACCTGTTGAACCCTGGCTGTGATTTCATTTTGCTAATAAAGCTTTTGCTTCCATAATTCTGTCACTTACATCTTTTTCCTACACTACATTCTATAAAGTAAAGATGACACTTTTACATAGTTTGTTGCTAAAAATGCACACCCCTTTAAGCCAGAAATGCAGGGTGGTTTACAGCAAAAGGAAACTGAATTACAAAAAAACAATGGATTTCGCATTGTTTATTGTATGCAGGTAGATCTGAAACAAGAAAAGTAATGCAGTTTCAGTAATGCCATCAACTGTTTGTATTTAGAAAGTCGTTGTGCTCTGATTGATTGATCTGGGCCTCTTGCAAAGAAAACGTGCTAGGGTTTTGACAGAATGATTTGATTTTAAGTCAGGTTTGCTGTTTTGATAGTTTGTGTATGTAGAGAATGTTTTTTTGCTTGTACTATTTAGCTAATTGTGGTGGGCAGGTGTGTTGCTGTGTTAAGAGTTTCGATAAAGTATCTTAAGTTTATTATTTATTTTAAGTGGAGAGCTTCATTTTGACCTGAAAATAGGAAATTTGGGGAATTGGGTGAGAAGTTGTGGATGTGTGTTTAAAGTTTTGAGAAAAAGAGGCATAATTTCAAGAAAAATGTTTAAGCAATTGAGAAAAACTGTGATGGTATGGTATTAACAGGCCGATGTTGGACTAATTGTGTTGAGAGTTTTTAAAATGTGACTATAGATTGGACAAAATGATGTTAGCGGTTGTAAAAAACTGTAATAGCCATTCGACGATTGAGCCAAAGCAATTGAGAAAAAATGTAACGCTGGTACTCGACACACAATAACACCACCCTTTAAGTCTTGTTTCAACCGCCTGAACAAAGTCTGCTAAAGTACAAGCACATTTCCTGCTTTATACTCAGAATGCAACCACACTTTTTTCAAAACACTACACACATAAACGTAAACATAAAATTTACTGTAAACATTCTGCTAAAAGTGTAGTTTTGGACACAGCGTGTGATTTAGCCTGTGAACCCCTGAATATCTGTACAAACTTTTCTGAAAATCCATCCAACAGTGGTTAACATAATTTAGCCTGGAACAAAGTGGTAGACTGGCCAACAAAAAATGTAAAGAATTCTTATTTTCAATGTAGCGACTACACCCTTAAAATAGCCTACTGAAAGACATCTTCACTATCACTCCTTTATGTAAACATTACATTTCAATACCAAAATTACCCTAACACTATGATAATATAGTATGTTACGTACGTGAAAAGAACATTAGTAGAAAAGTACATCATCTGTAAAATCAGGACAATTTTTGACTTACTTGAAACCAATGATGTTGACTGATACTAGTGTTGAGATGTGCTTATTACATTGTTCTTGAATCTGTTAAAAAACAATGACATAGCCCGCTTGTTATCAGTTCTACAATTACATCAACATCAAACATCACATAAATTCATTACAGGAACACTGGGACAAAATTGATTAACACATCAAAACTTACTGAGAAATTAGTGTTTCTGTAAACTTCACTTCTTTGGTCATTGTATGTAGAATCATAAACTAGGTCCATGGTGAAATTTAAGTTCCTCACTAAAACAGAAACAATTGTCATCACAAAGAAGCACTTTCATGAGATACAAATAATTTCATTTATATATTCTATGTGCAATACCCTGTGTTGTTGTTGTTGTCTTGGGCATTGTAGTTGTTGTCATTGGTGTTGTTGTTGTTGTGCTGGGTGATGTAGTCGTCATCGTTTGTGTTGTTGTGTATGTTGTTTCTGTCGACACTGGTGTTGTGATTGTTGTGTTTGTTGTTGCTGTTGACACTGGTGTTGTGATTGTTGTTGTGGTTATTGTTGCTGTCAGCACTGCTGTTGTTGTGTTTGTTGTTTCTGTCGGCACTGCTGTTGTTGTGTTTGTTGTTGTTGTCAACACTGGTGTTGTAGTGTTTGTTGTTGTGTTTATTGTATTGTTTGTTATTGCTGTCGAAACTGGTGTTGTAGTGTTTGTTGCTGTTGACACTGGTGTTGTTGTGTCTATTGTTGTGTTTGTCGTTGCTGTCAACACCAGTGTGGTGGTGGTTGTTGTTTTTGTTGTTTCTATCGAAACTAGTGCTGTTGTGTTTGGTGTTGCTGTCAACACTGGTGTTGTAGTGTTTGTTGTTGTGTTTATTGTATTGTTTGTTATTGCTGTCGAAACTGGTGTTGTAGTGTTTGTTGTTGGTGTCGTCATTGGTGCTGTTGTGTTTGTTGTTGCTGTCGACACTGGTGTTGTTGTGTTTGTTGTTGCTGTCGTCACTGGTGTTGTTGAGTTTATTGTTGCTGTCGTCACTGGTGTTGTAGTGTTCGTTGTTGCTGTCGTCACTGGTGTTGTAGTGTTCGTTGTTGCTGTCGTTACTGGTGTTGTTGTGTTTGTTGTTGCTGTCGTCACTGGTGTTGTTGTGTTTATTGTTGCTGTCGTCACCGGTGTTGTAGTGTTCGTTGTTGCTGTCGTTACTGGTGTTGTTGTGTTTGTTATTGCTGTCGTCACTTGTGTTGTTGTGTTTATTGTTGCTGTCGTCACTGGTGTTGTTGTGTTTGTTGTTGCTGTTGTTACTGGTGTTATTGTGTTTGTTAATTCTGTCGTCACTTGTGTTGTTGTGTTTATTGTTGCTGTCGTCACTGGTGTCGTTGTGTTTGTTGTTGTGTTTGTTGTTGCTGTTGTTACTGGTGTTATTGTGTTTGTTGTTGTCGTCAATGGTGTTGTTGTGTTTGTTGCTGTCGACACTGGTATTGTTGTGGTCATCAATGGTGTTGCTGTGTTTGGTGCTGTTGTCATTGGTGTTGTTGCTGTAGAAGAAGAATTTAAAGAAAGTCTGTCACCATCATACACAAAAATATTCACAACACCTTTCACAATATGTATTGATGTAATCCTAAATTATGTCGATCTAAGTATTCTGCAACACTTGGTATCAATACATACTACTACAAACATTGTTTAACTGTATCCATTGAAAACAAAGCAAAAATGTTCACATACCAGGAGGTGGGGTTGGACACGGTGTGATATCTGTGGGGCAACATTGGAGATGAAATGAATACAACTTGTTTATCTGCTAAGGAAAACAAAATGACTTCTATTCTAATCAACATGAACATGCGTATGTCAACACATGTAGGACAGTCAGCCAGATACAGTAGATATTCATTTGTAAATTTTCTAGCACAACTTTTATTTGAACTACTACTAAACAGAAATGCTTACTTGTGATTGGTTCACAGAGTGCTCCATCAGACGGAAGTCCATTTATGCACCCACAGGTTTGGCTGGTGGCATTGCTGCACGCACCGTAGATGTTGCACTGGTCACATGACCAAGCAAACTGCTCCTCACAATGACACTGCAGTCCTCCAGTGGAGTTTGGATAGCACCCTTTTAAAGACAATTCAAAACAATTCAAGTCATACTTACTAAATCATACACCATTGGATAAAAGATAATTCAATCAGCCAAACAGATCATACA
>NC_060159.1:5270312-5286176 GCF_021292245.1 Micropterus dolomieu
CAAACTGCTCCTCACAGTGACACTGCAGTCCTCCAGTGGAGTTTGGATAGCACCCTTTTAAAGACAATTCAAAACAATTCAAGTCATACTTTATAAATCATACACCATTGGATAAAAGATAATTCAATCAGCCAAACAGATCATACAAGTAAAAAAATAAGAAACAGTTCTTACCTGTGGTGAAATTTAAGCCTGTTACATTTAAAGACTGAGTGATGGTGTAGGGGAGCAAGACCTTTCTCACAGTGTTCCTGAATAGTTCAATGAAATCTGATGGCACACTGGAGACTGGGATACGCCATTCAAGGACTAGAGCAATGTCATATATAACGACTTCTGTGGAAGAAAACAGGTGAAAGTCCATGACAGGAGTCTGTCATCAGCATATACAACAATATTCATAACACTTTTCACCATGTGCAGTGAAGTCCTTTTGAATTAAGTCGATCTAAGTATTCTGCAACACTTGGAGTCAATAAATGTTCTTTTAGATCAATATATTATTTTTAATTTTCCAAAGAGTATCTTCAACTACTTCAGACTCTGAAATTGTATCCATTCAACAAAAAGAAAAATATTCACATACCAGGAGGTGGGGTTGGACACGGTGTGATATCTGTGGGGCAACATTGGAGATGAAATGAATACAACTTGTTTATCTGCTAAGGAAAACAAAATGACTTCTATTCTAATCAACATGAACATGCGTATGTCAACACATGTAGGACAGTCAGCCAGATACAGTAGATATTCATTTGTAAATTTTCTAGCAAAACTTTTATTTGAACTACTACTAAACAGAAATGCTTACTTGTGATTGGTTCACAGAGCGCTCCATCAGACGGAAGTCCATTTATGCACCCACAGGTTTGGCTGGTGGCATTGCTGCACGCACCGTAGATGTTGCACTGGTCACATGACCAAGCAAACTGCTCCTCACAGTGACACTGCAGTCCTCCAGTGGAGTTTGGATAGCATCCTTTTAAAGACAATTCAAAACAATTCAAGTCATACTTTATAAATCATACACCATTGGATAAAAGATAATTCAATCAGCCAAACAGATCATACAAGTAAAAAAATAAGAAACAGTTCTTACCTGTGGTGAAATTTAAGCCTGTTACATTTAAAGACTGAGTGATGGTGTAGGGGAGCAAGACCTTTCTCACAGTGTTCCTGAATAGTACAATGAAATCTGATGGCACACTGGAGACTGGGATACGCCATTCAAGGATTAGAGCAATGTCATATATAACGACTTCTGTGGAAGAAAACAGGTGAAAGTCCATGACAGGAGTCTGTCATCAGCATATACAACAATATTCACAACACTTTTCACTATGTGCAGTGAAGTCCTTTTGAATTATGTCGATGCCAATGTTTCTTGTTCATTAACCTTTATAGCTTAACCTGTTGCTTGAATAACATTCAATTATGAAATCATGATGAATTTCTCACTAAACAAACTGTATACATTCTTTCACAAGGCGTGCTTCTTTTTTAGAGTAGCTGTCTGTATCTGCGGCCTGAGGGGAGAGGGTTGAAACATGAGTTGAGAGGGTGGCTACTACGATGCAGGAGAAGCAGGAGGTGTGGTTTGTCTAAG
Source organism: Micropterus dolomieu (assembly GCF_021292245.1). Lineage (NCBI taxonomy): Eukaryota > Metazoa > Chordata > Actinopteri > Centrarchiformes > Centrarchidae > Micropterus > Micropterus dolomieu. Next base: position 5,271,919 of record NC_060159.1, read on the forward strand.
AGAGTCCTGAGTTTACCCATGACCAAGAGTCTTTGATGGCAGCATCTGATTGTGACATGGTGATCAAAACAAATTTTATTGTCCCAGATGTAGAACTGAAGCTGTCAAGTTCTACTGGCTGGTCATTGATGTAGATGGGGCATTGGGGTGGAGAGTGACGATGAGGAGGTGACTGTCTACACCATTGGGAGAAGTGGGCAACGGATTAGTGACATGCTGTAAATGATTCCATGTTGGTGAGTAGGGCGAGTAAGGCTGTGTCATCAAGTATTTTCTAATGGGGGAGAGGCTAAGGAAGTCATTGGTATACAATGTGTATAGAAAGGGGCTGAGGACACAGCCCTGGGGAACTCCGGTTTTGATAGTGATGGTGGTGGATCTAGTGCTTCCCACCCTCACTGCCTGTGGTCTGCCACTGACAATTTTGAATCCAGCAAAGGAGGAGAGGTGGAATGTGGAGATGTTGGGTTGTGTGATCATAAGGGTGTGGTATTGAATCTTAATTGAAGGTGAAGCTTAAGTCTACAAAGACAATTCTGGCATAACAGCAAGGGGAATCCAGATGTTGAAGGAGTGTAAAGGAGGCATCAGAGATGGGGACTCGAGTTTGAGACTCGGGCTCGAATCACGCTTAAGTGACCACAGTGACTTCAGACTCGACTTGAGACTCGTCCTCAAAAGACTTCAGACTTGACTTGGACTCGAGGTGCGGGACTCGTGAACAATGTTTATTTTTAGGAAAGCTCTGATGAGCTTGCTGTTATTCCGCTCCCTCCGTTACCTATAACCTGCTTACGCAACACATAGTATCAGCTGGGCGTAGCCACACGTGCGAGAGGACAACAAACACCGGTGTCAGCTGCTGTGCCATTCATCATAAACTTTGACTCGAAATCTTCATACAACAATACCCAAACAAAGAAGCACTGAACGCAAAATAGGTTAGTAACCTGAGGTTAGTAAACATATTTAGCTCAGCATTGGCCATCTAACGTTAGCTTGCTTCTTGCTTTAGCTACGACCTACGAGAGGTTAACTACGACTGTCGTTCGTTATAAAAAGATGAATGAGTGTTTCTTTGCTTGCCAAACTTGTGGTAGTCCATTAACGTAATAATTTATCATCCCGCTGGCTGCCATCACGTTAATTATTAACGTTGGCTGCAAAAAGGTTACAGGTTTATTGTTGATCATTTAACCTTACAGTTTCATTTAGTTAATGTTACACTGGTTTGAGAGTCTGGGTTGTGTTCTGTAAGTGAAAAACAGGTTACAGATTTATTGTTGATCATGCAATAGGCAGAAAACCAGGAAGATTGTGTTCAGTACCAGTTTCTCAAGACATTTTGCTATTATGGAGGTATGTGCTACTAGTCTGTAATTATTGAGTTCAGAGGGGCGAGGGATGATGGTGGCTGTTTTCCAGAGGGTGGGGACAGTTGCAGTCTGTAGAGACCCAACGAAGGTTAAAAGGGCAACTGGACTTGGTTGAAGATACTGGAAGACGTTTCGTGGTGTTGTAGACCCCCTCCCCTGTTCAATGACGGCTTCTCAACACTGGTGTAGATGGCTTCCTTGACACCTCTTTCAAACCATCCATCTTCTCTGTCTAAAATGTGCACCTGGTGGTCCTCAAACGAGTGTCCTCTGTCCTTCAGATGTAAGTAGACTGCAGAGTCTTGACCTGAGGAGTTGGCCCTTCTGTGTTGAGCCATGCGTTTGTGTAGTGGTTGTTTAGTCTCCCCAATATACAGGTCTGTGCATTCCTCACTGCATTGGACCGCATACACTAGATTGCTTTTCTTGTGTTTGGGTGTGCGGTCTTTGGGGTGTACCAGCATCTGTCTTAGTGTGTTCTTGAGGGCTGAGGTTGAGGGCTTTATTCTCCACTTCTTCCATGTAGATGTTTGCCACAATCGGGGATACCAGTGAGCCCATGGCACAGCCATGCTTCTGTCTGTAGAATCCACCTTTGTACTGCAAGTAGGTGGTGTTTAGACAGAGGTCGAGTAATTTGCAGATTTGGTCAGGGCTGAGTCTAGTTCTGTTGTCCAGGGTGTATTCTTGTGTTAGCCGTGTCCTAACGGTTTCTACTGCCTCTATGGTGGGGATGCAGGTGAACAAAGAAGTCACGTCATAGGATACCATGGTTTCATCTGGATCCAGTTTTAGTCCTCGAACTTTGTTTACAAAGTCAATAGAGTTTTGGACGTGGTGAGGCGTGTTTCCCACCAATGGAGCTAAGATGGTAGAAATGTGTTTGGCAATGTTGTAGGTGACCGAGTTAATGCTGCTGATAATCGGCCTGAGTGGGGCTCCTTCTTGAATGGCTTCTCCAGGATACAAACGGTAATATTGTTCACGGGTGATGGTGTTGTCCTTCTGTAACTGTTGTACACATTCTATGGCCTTTTTCTTGTATCCGCTGGTTGGGTCTCGTCTCAGTGTCTCATACGTGTTTGTGTCCATTAGTAGTGTGTTGACTTTGTACTGGTAGTCAGCTGTGTTAAGTACTACCGTGCATCTTCCTTTGTCAGCAGGTAGGATAGTGATGTTTTGATCCTTGCTCAGAGATGTCACAGCCTTCCTTTCTTGGATGGTGAGGTTGGAAGGGGGGGCCTTCGCATTAGAAAGGGCTGCAGATACCTTTAGTCTGAGCTGTTCCGCTTCTGTTTCTGTTAATTTGTTTTTCCTAATGGCCGATTCTGTGGCTGTGATGAGGTCTACTATAGGTAGTTGCTGTGGTGTAATGGCGAAGTTTAATCCTTTGGCCAGAATGTCTTTCTCTGGTTGGGTGAGTTCCCTATCTGACAGGTTTTTCACCCATCTGTTGTCTGTTTCAAGTGTTGTGGGGTTGTTGTCCTTTCTCCTCCAAGACAATTCTCCTGTTCTGTTGGTGCAGCTCGCTCTGGACTGTAGGTTTTGGAATTTCCGGGTCTGTCTTTCTTTGCTCTTGTTGTGCTGGGATAGCTGTGCTTTCTTGATGAAGTCCATGACCGTTCCCAGTGCTGTATTGGGCAGATATGTTTCTAGTTTGTGGTGTATGTTGTCCATTTCTTTGTTCAGGGCTTCAATTGTGAAGTGTATCTGTCTCAGTCTCTTGTTCAGTAGCTGGTGTTGTGCTTTCTCCAGCATTATTCCGGCTCTGTGTCCTTTTACCGTGGACCCTAAGTGTAGGCTGTTGGGAATAAGTTTGTGTTGTCGGCATCTCAGGTTGAATCGTAGATGGTTCCTGTAGTCTGCAATTTTCCTGGCTGTCCTTTCATACTCCCGTACCAATCTGAGGGTGTACATCCCAAAATGATAAGCAAGATGTCTATGAAGATTCTCAGTCATCCAGGTCATAGTTATCCAACAAAGGTTAAAATCAAGGGCAACTGGACTTGGTTGAAGATACTGGAAGACGTTTCGTCCCTCATCCAAAGGACTTCTTCAGTTCTGACTGACTTGCAGGGAAACTCAGCTATTTAACCTCAGTGGGGTCGTTGGCCCGGGTGATCGATACCGCTGGTTCGTTAGTGTTCCTTGTTGCTGTGACGACAGTCATTACAGTCGTTAAGACTACCTGTGGCCAAGACTGAACGACCATCGTTGGTATCTTCACCTGAGGCCAATAGGTTACATTTGTTGAGTTTCCTAGTAAAAAAAAGCTAAGAATCACTCACACTCCCAGTTATTTAAGACAGCTCGAAAGGTCTCTCAAGTGGTTAGGAGCTGCCAGTAGGGGCTTGTGATGGCAATGTGGAGACATGCACAAATCTTTCAGAAGAGGAAAAATGTTTCTGACTTATTTGATGACACACAGTTAATACGACGGGGTCGGACAGAATCCTTATCAGCGAGACGGTGAGGGACGTCATCTCAGTTACATTGAAGGTGGAGATGACGTTTCATTTATTTGCCACAGGACAAACGCAGCAATGCTGACGATTTTGGCTGTCACAACCATCAATAAGCTGAATAGTCATGGAAACAATTATAGCACTAGGCTACAGATCCACACCCCCCGTAATCCGACAGAAGCAAACACAGTTCATGCAAAAAGCCGACAATACAGGAGTAGTAGGTGTATTTGATGGGGCTCATATAAAGATTAACTTTTTTATCTTTCATTTCTTAGGGATTTCACCATTCAATGTGAATTTATCTGAGAATATTTTTAAATAAGGAAATGTATTCAGTGATTGGTCCTTGGCTACGTCATCATCCAAAATCCTGTTTGCAGCACAGCAAAGTGTCGTAAATCAGCACTATGACTGACACTTAAGATTTAGTCCTACTCTTCATTCAAATTAGGACAATGATGCTTGATAACTAACTTTTAAGCACAGCTTAGAGCCAAGAATTTTTTTACTCTTAAGTCAATTCTTAGCAGTGTTCTTATGAGTAATTCTGAGAAGGTTGATAAATACGGGCCCAGGTCTCTGGTGAACGAGTTGGGGTCAGTGAGTACAGGAGTGCTGGCTCCTTTACAATTAAAGAGTCTACTGTACTTTAGCCATGCAAAGCAAAACATTTTATGGAATGAAGCCAAACAGGTGTAATCTTTTCAATCAAAACTCTGTTATCACACAACTAGAAAACCTGGTAGAGACTGTATCTATCTACATGTTCTTTTCCTCAGGCATTTGCTGAAACCAGGTATCTGATTAAAGTTAAATCTGCATGTGGGACTTGCATGCCTCCATTTACATGTAAAAGTTCCTCATTCCTACTTTATTTAAGGTCATGCAAAAGAATATGAGGAAGCAGGTGGTTCCTTGTTTTGTGTACAGGATAGTAACACAAATAAGCTTCTAATTAAAACAAAAGCAATAGAAAACTAAAAAGCATTTACCTACTATGGTAGAACAGATGTTTTAGGTTGGGAATTTAATGGCGGGGGGTTGTGCTTACAGCCCAACACCGTGCAGGACATTTGGCATTTGCCAGAGAACACCAAGATAGGCAAATTCGCCACTGGCGCCCTGTGCTCTTCACAGATGAAAGCAGGTTCACACTGAGCACATGTGACAGATGTGACAGAGTCTGGAGACGCCGTGGAAAACGTTCTGCTGCCTGCAACATCCTCCAGCAGGACCGGTTTGGCGGTGGGTCAGTAATGGTGTGGGGTGGCATTTCTTTGGGGGGCCGCACAGCCCTCCATGTGCTCGGCAGAGGTAGCCTGACTACCATTAGGTACCGAGATGAGATCCTCAGACCCCTTGTGAGACCATATGCTGGTGCGGTTGGCCCCGGGTTCCTCCTAATGCAAGACAATGCTAGACCTCATGTGGCTGGAGTGTGTCAGCAGTTCCTGCAAGAGGAAGGCATTGATGCTATGGACCTGCCCGCCCGTTCCCCAGACCTGAATCCAATTGAGCACATCTGGGACATCATGTCTCGCTCCATCCACCAACACCACGTTGCACCACAGACTGTTCATGACTTTTCGGATACTTTAGTCCAGGTCTGGGAGGAGATCCCTCAGGAGACCATCCGCCACCTCATCAGGAGCATGCCCAGGCATTGTAGGGAGGTCATACAGGCACGTGGAGGCCACACACACTACTGAGTGTCATTTTGACTTGTTTTAAGGACATTACATCAAAGTTGGTTCGGCCTGTAGTGTGGTTTTCCACTTTGATTTTGAGTGTGACTCCAAATCCAGACCTCCTTGGGTTGATATATTTGATTTCCATTGATAATTTTTGTGTGAGTTTGTTGTCAGCACATTCAACTATGTAAAGAAAGGAGTATTTAATGAGATTATTTCATTCATTCAGATCTAGGATGTGTTATTTTAGTGTTCCCTTTTTACTTTTGAGCAGTTTCTTTAGCAAAGTAACTACACTAAATGTAGTGGAGTAAAGTAAAGTACAGTCACTTCAAATTTGTACTCGAGTACAGTACTTAAGTAAATGTACCCACCACTGATTTATTCAATAATGATGAAATATGAACACAGAATGAACATGTAGGTTTTTTCCCAGGTGATACACATCAGAGTCCAATGAGATTATGTATCTACATCTCTTTTGGTTGTGCTGGGCCTACAGTACCTGGTAGACTGGTGTTAAGCTGGCAGTACTGGCCGTCAGCTGGAAGCCCATTAATGCATCCACATGTGTCATCGATGATCGCATCACAGGCTCCATAGTCAATGCAGCTGTTATATGACCAAGCAAAACTCGGCTCACATCTGCACTGGTATCCAGTCGTATTTGGTGAACACACTATGTGAAGAAGAAGCAGCACACAACATCAATGATTTATGACATGTTTACTCGTAAAGTTAAAAGATATTTATTTTTGGCAAACAATGGCAACAAATGAGTGGATTTAGTTGTACCTGTTGTTGCGGCAATGCTGTTAATTTCAACAGTGTTGTTGATGAGCACAGGACTGAACGTGTTTAAAAGCGTTCGGAGGTGCTCCAGGTCAGAGATGTTTAGAACAACTTGGAGGACATAATCAGAGGAATCCAGAGACTGTGTGTATCCCTGAGCCTCCAGACTGTAGCATATAACCACAAGAACAACCATGTATCCTACTGCCTTTGGTAAAGCCATCCTGACTAAAGAGAGAAAACAACACAAAGATTTCTCATTACTAAATCAGTCAGAAGAAATGTACAGGCCTACATGTATTACTTAAATTAATGACTGATGATATACATTCTTGAAAGTGGTGTTATGTGAGGTTGTACTGATAAGAAAGCAGGTAACAATGCTACCAGGACGCCAACAATATAAAAACGTCAGCACCTTCCTCATAAGTGAAAAGAAAACTTGTAGTTAGTCAAGTTTGAGGGCATGCCGTCATTCAGTGAGTTATACTGTGGGATATTTTCTTCAGCCTATGCTTAAAATAAAGATGTGAGAGGGGGTAGAATATCCCAAGTACTGGTGCTGGCCTTTTAAACAATATTTTTTTACAGTTGGTCAAATTGGTGCCATTAAAGATATGTTAAATTAGCTATTAGCAGTTTCTGTTTGCAATGTACCAAAAGATGTGCAGATAACTATCACAGGACTACTTTGATACTGAAGAAAGTTCTGGAGTTGTAAGAAATGTGTTTTTACTGTGGTCTCTGGATTTATCTATAGACGTTTATTTGTGATTTTGCAACATTGGAGGTGTAGTGTAAGTCCAGCTGAATCTGAAAATATATAATATGACTGTGTAATATCTGTGTGTTCAGATTTCACTTATTACTACAGGAACTTTGTTGGGCAGTTACTCAGTAACACGTTACTGTAATATTATTGCTTCTAGTAACTAGTTGCTTCTAGCAACTAGTAGGTTGGTGTAAGAGATTACTTAACAGTTATTAATTCAAATAATCGTGCATTACAGTGGTACTGGAACTTGATTTGTTTTGTTGTAATTTATGGGTAACGATATATGCGCAATTGTGTGGCAGGTCAGGGGCAGTTCAAGTTGAGAAGCTGGACCTTATATTGTTCAAGTTGGCTGCTGTTCAAGTATTCTAAGCCATTAATGTGAGTTTTTCACAGTCAAAGATGCAAAGAACATTCTCTCTGTCAAGCTTCCAAAAAAATATTCTCCTTGTCATGGTGATACAGCTTGTGAGTACCAATGACCGATGCACCGTTTAGCCTCCAAAATGCAGACAGCAAGTAAAGAGGATTTATTCTTTGAAATCACAAAATTGTCAGGATAAATGTTCAGAATACATAGTTTGGGATTAAGAGGTAAACTTATGCCAATAATATGACTAACGAGATGTAGCACCTTCCTGCAAAACTCACTAATGTGAGAACAATCTCATATGCAGTGCAACAATGAACTTTTCTGACTGTTACACTTAATTCATGTATCAGGGATTTGGGGGTTAAAATAACGTAGCCTGGCGTAATGTACTGCCTACTCAACCATTTTTATTGCAGCAATTTGGTATTTGTATTAACAGTTTGGGTTTGGGACATTGAACAGGATTTGACCACTCTGCCTCAGTTACCTTATCTTCCAAATCTGTATTCCATGCTCGCAAAATGTTCTCTGAGGATTCCTTGGATTTACTGACGAACAGATTTTATAACACAGGCACTTGCCCCCTAGCTTGAAGGTTTTTCAATGTGATGTCTTCTAATGTCCATAAAGGGGGAAGGCTCAAACTACTACTATTACCTTGTTTATATAACTTCTTAAATTTAGAGATACTTAAAAAATGTTTATTTACTTTAGTGAAACCTACTCTGCCTGATTTAAAGTCATCGTTGTCAAAAGCGTTTTTTTCTCACCTAGATAGGCAAGAGCATTATGCCAAATCAATATTGTATTTTTCATGAAGTGATTTTTAGTAAGTTTAAGGAGTCTTTTTGTGTCTGCTGAGTGTAAATATGAAGGCAAAGGCACTACAGTCGAATAAGATTCCAGTGTAACCCAAGCCAGAGGATGGTTCCAAAAGTAGAACATACTTGCCCTAATTTGCGCTGCCCAGTAGTACCATGCGAGATTTGGAAGTTGCAGACCACCTCGATCATATGGTAGATACAGTAAGGACAACCTGAGTTGTGGGCACTTTTTATGCCAAATAAAGTTGGAGAAGGTTTTCTTAAGCAGTTGAAAAAAGGAGGAAGGTGGAGAGGCTGGGAGTGATAGTAAGAGATACAAAAATTTACTTAATATTGTCATTTTTAAGATGTTAATACATTAGAGATATGGGTTATTTTATGGTGCTGACCCTGCATAGTCGAAGGTTCAGTGCTTGATGGGTGGAGCCTGATTCCACTGTCAATCTCACCGTCGAAGCTTCGCAGCAAAATCATAACGCATCATGCCATTTTTGCGAAATGGGGTTTCTCCCAATTAGTTAACATACTGCCTACAACAATATAAATTTCAACATAAAATGCTGTAAATAGACATGTAAAAAGAAAAAATCTTGTTATGTTTTCAAAGTTCGGGAAAAAAATCCAAAATGACCCTTAAAGAAGGCGGTTCAGTGCGCATGTGAATGCGTAACGTAGGCGTATGTGTGTGTATGTGTGTAGCCATGCAGTCTATGATGTAGCCTAGTGGCAGAGAGATGGAGCCACAGCCTCACTGCTGTTGTGCCGACTTGTCCGCAACTCGTGGAACATTCGGATAATTTATCACCATTGATGAACCATACAAAGAACCGCGACGTGCATGCATTTGTCGGCCGCGCAACTCTGCACAAGACCTAACAATGAGGAAATGATCAACAATAAGCCTCAGTTTATCTTTAACATAAATGTACAGCGTAAGTTACATTGACTAATGAATAGAGGCTGCAGTTCTTATTTTAAGGTCATTATTTAGGAGCAGAATTGGTCTCTACCAGCCCTCTGCCCCTTTTCATAATAGGATAGGCTTTTTGTTGCCTTATCAGTGGATAAAACATTATGTTTTAATTATTAATTCATGAATTAATTAATAATAATTAATGAAGGGGAAGGGCTCAAGTTCTTCGACATTTTTTTCCAAAGTATTCCATTTCTTTTCTATGTAATTAATATTTGGAGTTTGGAGTAAAACTTCATCATCATCATTTGCCCTCTTAAAAAGGCTTTAAGGCTTCCCACCTCACAGAAGCAGATGTCTGATCAGTATTAGCTTCAAAATATAAATCTATTTGTGCTCCAATAGGCTCTATGAAGCCGGGGTCCCTACGCCAAACTGTTTGTAAGCGCCACCGAGGGGAATGTGGTACAAAATATGAAAACACGAGGTCGGACATGATCTGATACTGTCATACCAACAATTCAATACAATTACTAAATCTGCTGAGATAGGTAATAATCAATTCTAGCGAAACTCTGATGTGTACTAGAATGAGTTAGCCGGTCAGGATGTTAACTCTCCATACATCTACAAGATTGAATTCTCTTATACACTGTAATAGTTATTTTCTAGTTTAAGCATGTGGGCATCAATTCCAGTAGATCTCTCCAGTTCTGGTTGGAGTACACAATTAAAATCCCCACCCTTAGCAAATTGGCCAGGCAGAGCAGCCAGGGTCAAAACAGTTGTCTAAAGAAGTTTGGATTGTCATTATTAATCCCATATACATTAACAAGGTTTAGTTTTAGAGGATTTTAGAGAACCAGGCCATCTCCTCCTTACCCTAACCACATCGTCTGGGACCAAGTGGGTCTCCAGGAGAAAAACTACTGACGAAGCCCACTCATAACCTGTTTAAGCTTGACAATTCTATTTAGCCGTCTCACATTCCAGGATGTGAACTGGAGATCAGAAACCATAAGTGAGGGTTCCTACTTTGCTAATGCATTTGGTGAGTATACACAAGGTGGCTGAAAGGCAAAAAAAACAAAACAAAACAAAAACAATAATAATACATATCCCCATATTTTGCTAATAGAACATGACAAAACAGAACAGAGTGTACTTCTCCAACAGAGATGCACCAACACATCCCATAATGTGTACATCCTGAAATCTCAAAACAAAGTTTAGCTACAGAGCTACGCTGGTCCACCTGAGCTACTATCATTGGAGGAATAGCTTGCTTTACTGTACAGGTGGGGCCCCTCCTTACTTTACATTAGGCTGTTATACTGAGCTACTAAGCAAAGTCAAGTTTGAAACACATCTGTACAGTATCCCAATGTTGTCCTAATGTTGTTGTGACCAACATGACATCAACATGACATGTTATTGTTGCCCAGCACAACCTATGCCAAACAACAGTAGCATTATTCGAGGTGTAATTACCGTTATGATTCATTCACCCGCAGTCTCCATGTTGCTGTAGTCTTTTCACAAACTCTCCTGCATCCGAACCCGTATCGAAAGAGTGACAATTATAAGTGACGTCCCTTATAGTTTACCAGGACGATTTCTGGTTGCACAATCCTGCAACGGAATAAACAGGGAAGCCAGGTCATTTTTCACAAGGTCGAAAGCCTTCTGGCGCTTGCACAGGTCAGCAGAGATGTCAGGGAAGAACAGCACTTTTTGATTGTCCAGGAGTATGGGACCCTTCAATCTGGCAGCTCTCATGATCTGTATTTTGTCTGTGTAGTTCAGAAGCTTCATAATGGGTCCCTGGGTCGCTCCGTTGAGCGTGTTCCCGAGTCTGTGAGCCCGCTTGATCAGTGGCTTTATGGGTAGAGTTTTGGGCGATACGTTTTGTGAATTTCAGGGTGGGTGAAATAGGGTGAAGCATTTCCCCATTAAGAGAGACACTGTACGCATTTTTACAGCAGCATAACTTTATCGTCCCAACACTTCGACAGGATTGGTCAGAATCTAATGTTAACTCATGTTCTGTGTTCTTCTCTGCATCCAAAAGTTATCACACACAGTTTACTCCACTTTTTAGAGTAAAGCAGCTTAGGATTGATCAGGAGGACATCAAATTTCAGAAGCTAAAAGTTAAATTCTGAAAAAAAAAAATCTTTTAAAAAAGTTGTGTGTGGTGCTTTTACAGTGTACACAGATTTAGAACTAGACAGTGAATCATGAAACAGACTGTTCTTTCAAACTGTTCTTTGTCTTCACTCAGAATGAAACTGATGTTGTTCTGTATCAGTTCAGTCCGATCAGCTGCAGCGTCCAATCAGTAACGGCTAATCCAATATGGAGATGTCCCGTTCAGTGAAAGATTTTTGTGAAGGATGACCTCGGCTGCTGTTGAAAAGTCTTTTTTTGCTTAGGTTCCTAACAGAGTGAAGTGACCCAGAAGTATTTAAGAGGCAGTCATGAAAAGAGCTGGGGTGAGTTCAATCTCAAAATGTTTTTCGGATTGAATAACATGTTTCCTTGAAACCTTGTGCAATGTGTGGGCCTCGAGGTATGCTTTCTCCTGTTTGATGGGTGTGTCAGAAGTGTTACCCAATCAAGTGCACCAAGAATGTAAACACAGCCCTATTGAAAAGGCAGTAGAGTGCACTGCGCTTGTGTACACAACTGTGTATCCAATGCACCGCCGCTTCTGTTGAAATAAAGTTCCTAAGTTTTGTTGGTGCTGAACTCAGCCCTCTAGAATTCTCTAGAAGCTAAGGAAAGGTGCTTCATGCTTCCTTTACGAAAGGAAAGGAGATAATGCCGTCCCACAATTCCTTGCTGCAGCAACATTTAAAGTAATGCAGCATTCTCAAACTCATACAATAAAATTCATCTTGAGTAAGACCCAATTTCCATGTTTCTTTTGGCTTTGCTGTAATCTAATACTGTACCTATCAACATTATATTTTCCAAGTCCTTCTGAATTCTCTTTCACATCTTTCCTTGACATCTTGACGTTTTTTCATTGAGCTCAAGGAAAAGGGGATTAGAAAAGGAATCTTTTTGACTATTCGACCGTAGCCCTCGTGTATCCTCGCTCAATGCTCCTCAGAGATCCTTGCTCCTCGCTCCTCATAACAAATTTAGGGGCTGTGTTTGAAAAGTTATTTTTGCTTCAGAAGGTTCCTAACGGAGTAAAGTGACCAGGAAGTATTTAAAGGTTTAGTGTGTAAGTTTAAGTGGCATCTAGTAGTGAGGGTTTCGAATTGCAGCCAGCGGTTCACAGTACATTCACATGCTCTTTGGCTGGTCCCATTTCCTGAGTTACAGTATAAAGTCGGTTTCTGACTTCAGTGTGCTCTTAAGTTGTAATGTGGAATCCACATGGACACTACTACAAAGATGTGCTGGATTATTCATTCTACATGTACACCAAACTAACCGATATAACCATATTACACATTATATGTTTGCAAAATATGTATATTCAAGCAGGAGAGGAAAAAGAGCTGGGTTGCTCGTGTGTCTTCGCTGGTGGGGACACTGCTACAAGTAATATTTCTCTCCAACGTGCGTTCATTGTGCAACGAACTGGACGAACTTCAGCTACTGGTGGGGAAAAATAGTGATTTGTATTCACCTTCTGTTCTGTACTTCACGGAGACGTGGCTGTGTGAACTGATACTGGCTGGCTACCAACTGCACAGAGCGGACCGCAATACAGAAATCTCCTGCCAAACAAAAAGTGAAGGTGTCTGTTTTTATATTAACAATTAACCGATGTGACAGTGATTAGCATCTCCTAATCTGGAATATTTTGTCTTTAACTGTAAACCGTTTTACTCCCCCTCGTGAGTTTGCTTCATTCACTCTGGTTGGTGTTTACATTCCACTGCAGGCCAACGTGCAGGACGCACAGCGCAAGCTGGCAAACCGGATACTGTGTGTGGAGCAGACAAACCCGGACTCCCTTTTTATTGTTCTTGGTGACTTTAACAAAGGAAAGTAGTTTATAGAGTGTCCAACCAGAGAGGGGAACACTTTGGATCACTGCTACACCACAATTAGCAGTGCCTGTCACGTTGTGCCCCGCGCTCAACTGGGACACTCTTATTACTTCCCACATGGAAAGAACCTATATGAGGATATATGCGCATATATGAAACCTATAAGCAGTTTATATGCACATATATGCTGCATATATACAGCATATATGCACATATATGATAATATATATGCTGCATATATGCAAAATTGAGGTGCATATATGTGCATATATACAGCATATATGCACATATATGATAATATATATGCTGCATATATACAGCATATATGCACATATATGATAATATATATGCTGCATATATGCAAAATTGAGGTGCATATATGTGCATATATACAGCATATATGCACATATATGATAATATATATGCTGCATATATACAGCATATATGCACATATATGATAATATATATGCTGCATATATGCAAAATTGAGGTGCATATATGTGCATATATACAGCATATATGCACATATATGATAATATATATGCTGCATATATACAGCATATATGCACATATATGATAATATATATGCTGCATATATGCAAAATTGAGGTGCATATATGTGCATATATACAGCATATATGCACATATATGATAATATATATGCTGCATATATACAGCATATATGCACATATATGATAATATATATGCTGCATATATGCAAAATTGAGGTGCATATATGTGCATATATACAGCATATATGCACATATATGATAATATATATGCTGCATATATACAGCATATATGCACATATATGATAATATATATGCTGCATATATGCAAAATTGAGGTGCATATATGTGCATATATACAGCATATATGCACATATATGATAATATATATGCTGCATATATACAGCATATATGCACATATATGATAATATATATGCTGCATATATGCAAAATTGAGGTGCATATATGTGCATATATACAGCATATATGCACATATATGATAATATATATGCTGCATATATACA
>NC_060159.1:5286276-5292170 GCF_021292245.1 Micropterus dolomieu
ATATATGCTGCATATATACAGCATATATGCACATATATGATAATATATATGCTGCATATATGCAAAATTGAGGTGCATATATGTGCATATATACAGCATATATGCACATATATGATAATATATATGCTGCATATATACAGCATATATGCACATATATGATAATATATATGCTGCATATATGCAAAATTGAGGTGCATATATGTGCATATATACAGCATATATGCACATATATGATAATATATATGCTGCATATATACAGCATATATGCACATATATGATAATATATATGCTGCATATATGCAAAATTGAGGTGCATATATGTGCATATATACAGCATATATGCACATATATGATAATATATATGCTGCATATATACAGCATATATGCACATATATGATAATATATATGCTGCATATATGCAAAATTGAGGTGCATATATGTGCATATATACAGCATATATGCACATATATGATAATATATATGCTGCATATATACAGCATATATGCACATATATGATAATATATATGCTGCATATATGCAAAATTGAGGTGCATATATGTGCATATATACAGCATATATGCACATATATGATAATATATATGCTGCATATATACAGCATATATGCACATATATGATAATATATATGCTGCATATATGCAAAATTGAGGTGCATATATGTGCATATATACAGCATATATGCACATATATGATAATATATATGCTGCATATATACAGCATATATGCACATATATGATAATATATATGCTGCATATATGCAAAATTGAGGTGCATATATGTGCATATATACAGCATATATGCACATATATGATAATATATATGCTGCATATATACAGCATATATGCACATATATGATAATATATATGCTGCATATATGCAAAATTGAGGTGCATATATGTGCATATATACAGCATATATGCACATATATGATAATATATATGCTGCATATATACACATATATGCAAAATTGAGGTGCATATACAGGCCATATAGGTCTCCGGTATTGCTTCTTTATATCCACATATAAGCCCTACATGTGGATGCAAGATATGTCTCCTATATAGCTCATGACAGGATCTGGTCATTTTGTAGCTCACATCTCACTTTGGCAACTGTCATACATGATGCCTAGCTCATATTTATTATCAAGGCAATAACTAAGAACTAAAAGAAAATTATGCAAGGACTTATGTATGTGCGAACACGTGAAATTGGTATCACATGTAATTGGCATGTTATGGAATTTAACAATTAAGTGAGAGGAGATGGAAAGGTATGATGTCTACATGTTTTCCTGAAACATTTACAAGGTCAATTCTTTCTTGTATAAAGATAGTGGAAAAGAAGGAAATGTATAAAAAAATGGTTTGTTGTTTTTTTATTTTGTCAATCAAGCCTTTTTTCCCCCCAATTTCAAGTCACTTCCAGATTCACATTACAGCTCATACACATCCACACATTCACCGTTACATCCACCAAATGCAATGCAAAATGCAATGTTTTCTGTATTGTCTTAATGCAGTTTCTAGATGAATTTGGCTGAAAGGTTAGTTAATTAATCTAAATGTAGCAAAAAAAAAAAAATAAGGTACATAAATAAAGTACATAGAACATACATTCAAGTAATCATCATCATCCCACATCTATCTGAGCATTTCACTGTGGTTAATGAATTTGAAGACAATGTCAACATTTCTGTTCAGTTTTTTGTCTTATTTTTGTTCTTGTACTATTTGATTGTTCTTAAGTTAATAAATAATGTAAATTTCTACATTTTGGACTATTATTTATGTTGCCTAGTAGCTATGGATTTTTATAATTTTGCTAATATATAGGTAAACATAGGTACATGTATGCACTGATATAGGTACACATAAAGGTACATGTATGCACGGATATAGGTACACATATAGGTACATGTATGCACGGATATAGGTACACATATAGGTACATGTAGGCACGGATATAGGTACACATATAGGTACATGTATGCACGGATATAGGTACACATATATGCATATATGTACATATAATATAGGAAAACGGCCAATTTTATATATGTCACATATATTAAAAACCTATATCAAAACCTATATTAAAACATATATGTTTATATAGGTCCTTTCCATGTGGGTTCATGGTGAGCATGATCAAAGAAATGGACCATTGAATCTGTCCTTCTGTGAGGACAGCTGTGTACCAACACACACCAGGGTGAGTTATAACAATGACAAACCCTGGTTTACAGCCAAACCAGCTAAGGTTTTAAAAGGAAGAGGCATATAGGAGTGGGGACAGAGCTGGGTGCAGGGCGTTAAAGTACAGGTTTAGCAAGGAAGTGCGAGAAGCTAAACAACTGTATGCAGAGAAGCCAAAGGACCAGTTCTCTGCAAACGATGCCACTTCTGTTGGGAGGGTGTTCAGACGCATCCACACTACTCCATTTTAGTTTACATACAGAGAATTAAAACGAATACGATCTCAAAAACGGCAGTTAAAAATGGCTTGAGGGGAGCTTTAGTTAAGACACTCACGATTTCATTGTTTCTTTTGGCTTTGCTGTAATCTTATACTGTACATATCAACACATTTATGTTTTGTATAGTTGAAGTAATGTGTTTGAATTTTCTACAATAAAAAAAACATCAACCATGATGGATAAAGGACGTTGATGACCATGTAAGTTCCCATCAGCTTTAAGCCTTTTCTCTCTTATGCCATAACTTTATAATATGCATATATTTTGAACTGTCAAGAATAACAGACCTATACGCGAGCCTTCAGGCATTTTCATTAATTAATTTTACTACAGTCACAGATGCTGACACTCTCGCCTTAATAAAGGCAGGGATCAAGCTGGGTGGCCCCCTGAGTAAATGTAATGTATTATTTACATACAATAATTGGGATTCATGTTTGTTAAATATGGGTGGGCAGGACGGTGAGTGTGAGCATGCATTCTCAATGTGACAACCATTTCCATTATTGCAACTTTGGTAAAATTTTCCACTATTATCCACCTTTAGATAACTTGCATTAAAGCAACACGGTAAGAATGTATGGGGCAAAGTGTCAAAAATGCGTCTTTTAATAATTGGAATATCATACTTACGTGCATAAATACGTAGGCTAGATAAGTGCATTCGGATTCTCTTAGCCCCGCAGCTGTCTTTTCCGAAGTCCTTCTGAATTCTCCTTCACATCTTTCCTTGACCTCATGAAGTTTTCCATCGAGGTCAAGAAAAAGTGGTTAGAAAAGGACTTTTTTTTACTTTTCCACTGCAGCCAAGAGCTTTGGAACGGTCTGCAGGATGGCAGGAGCAGAACAACTTCCAGTTTGACCGAGGATGGGAGAGCGAGGAAGCGATACTTATAATACTAATAATAATAATCCCAAATACTGAAACCTGTTAAGTAAAATGGGTTCAATATAAAATGGTTGGTGTTGAAAACAATTTTACATCAGGAGGCCTAGTGCATACCCTTCTACATTTTGCCTAAAAGCAAAAAAAGATTTAATTGTATTTGTTTACCTCTCACTGTCTTCTGGCTTCCAAAAAGGCCTCTTCTCAGGAAACGATCATTTTGCTGTATGTCTCAAGATACATAGACCAATAATCCAACATGTGAGTAAGGACATCGGTCAACTTCCTGAAATACTTGATCTGAGTCACACCTGTCTGACAAGTTTAGTGACCTTGGTATGAGGGTAGATTGTATCGCATTGTGAGTTTTTTTTGTTCTGCGTAATGATGTGGGCTTTATTTCTTTATGATACTTAATTCCCAAAACAACTTAGTCAGTTATTTCAATTAATTTGAATGCAAACAGTTTAGAACAGAGTTAGCATCCAAATCATTTTTAAAGGCACTTTCTTCAGAAGCTGTTGTCAGCTGATACCTTATATGCTTTTCCTGGGCTGACCTATGAATCAGAACAGTGCATGTTTCTTTTGGCCATATGGTGCATAAAGAGACTCCTATTCCTTCAGGAGATTTAAAGAGCTTGTCATTTCTTTTTACTATTTCTGTACTGTCCTTACCAAAATAAAGTATATTTCAAGTTCATATTAATAAGTAAACTTAAGTAAATTTCAAGTATATTTCCCAGGTATCCTGTACATACTAAGTAAACTTATATTAAAATACTAGAAGCATACTTGTAAGTGTACTACTTTAATACTTCTTGGGACTAAATTGGCCCACTTTTTAGTATATAAAAGTATACTTCTATGTATACTTAAAGTGTAAGTAAACTTGGAGTACACAACTAGTTTACATCCAAGTTTTAGTTTGTACTGCAACTATACTAGGAACTATACTACAAGTGAACTTGATGTACTGCTAGTTTACTTCTAGCATAGTTTTTTAGTTTATAAAAGTACACTTTTAAGTATACTACTAAGTAAACTACTTGTTCAATAGTTTTATACTGCAAGTATACTTTTAAGGTTTCTTTAAGTGAACTTAACATCACACTTATAATTGACTATTTATACTGTATATATTTTTTGCCCTTTAAAGTATACTACTAGGTTTCTATTTAGGTATTAGTATTTCTTCTTGAAATACACCTTTAATGGTATTTTAAGTAGACTTGACGTAAACTCCCTTGTACACTACCAGTGGACTATACATAAATAAAAGACAAACTCAGGAGTGAAAATTGTTATTTTCTTTATAAATCAAAATTTTCAAACAAATATTGTGTTGGATGTCATTCCCAGTCCAAACAAAGCACAACACACAGTATGAACATAATATTTATGGTCGTTGGCTACCCACAAACAGGTTGTACTTCCCTCGTTTCTGCCCTGTTAAATGGCAGAGGAACCACAAAACCAAATGTTCACACAGTCTTCTTTGCAGTGGCTTGCTTGGAGTAGCTTCGTTGTTTTTTTTTCTTATGCTTCGTCTCACATCGGGCTTGCTAATGTTAGGAAACTTCGACAGAGCATGGCCTGAGTTCAAACACAAACAAAACATTAATTTAATTTGTCTAAAAATAAAATAATTTGTCTATCACACCAAATTCACCATCCAGAATTAACACAATAACAGTCAAAGGAGCATGTAGGGATGTGCAATTCAACTTGAGCCTGATTTTTATCAGATAACTTTCTGAACACTAATGCAATCTGCAATTTACATACAGCTGAAAATTTAAACGTCTAGCTTAACATACATTAGGGTAAGTGTTTTAAGAGCATCCTCAAAGTGGCCTTTTTGTTTGCAGTGTTGCGAGATTTGAATTTTTTTTGCCACATTCACAAATCTGAATTGGTGATCCCAGATTCGACTTTTAGAGAGTCTTTTCGCATAATGTTTGGGTGGTACCATTTTTCTTCCATGTTGGAGGTTTCAGTAATTGAGCTGAACCACCATTGCCTCCAACATGTAACACTGCAGTCAGTTTGTAATAAGCTCTGTAGTAGTAATGTGTAGAAGTATTTTTTTCATGAAATTTCCGCTATAATTAAATACACTCACCAACAATAGCTTAAAATTTTGTGTTATCAAGTTGTGGCTTGGATTCCACATCTTTGTGTGAACACAAAGGTACACACAGGTAGCTACTCTTTCTTTGGGATTTGCAGCTCTGTAGGATATGATGAAATTATTATCAATTTTGTTATAGTCCACGGCAAGCATTTCTAGAAAAATTACATTTACTAGAATAAAAGACAATAAGATGGACTGATTGTCCTGATTCATTGTGCTGCTTGAATTTTTACAGCTTCTCTCTCTCTCTCTCTCTCTCTCTCTCTCTCTCTCTCTCTCTCTCTCTCTCTCTCTCTCTCTCTCTCTCTCTGTCCTCCTCATATTATGATTGTCTGAGACTGACAAACTATTGTAAAAAAAATTGTGAACACCACC
>NC_060159.1:5292190-5305083 GCF_021292245.1 Micropterus dolomieu
TACAGCTCTCTCTCTCTCTCTCTCTCTCTCTCTCTCTCTCTCTCTCTCTCTCTCTCTCTCTCTCTCTCTCTCTCTCTCTCTCTCTTTCTGTCTCTCTCCCCCTCTCTAGGGCAGTGAAGATACAGCAGATGGTGACAAGCCCTTGTATCCTGGTACACCTCTTTCAAAAGGAGAAGGTGTATTGATGCTGATGTCCTATCTGTTATGGCATAATTTAACCAGCGAAGCACTAACTCACTTACTGAAAATGTTTAATATAATTTTTCCAGGTCTGAACCCATCTTCACATTACATTTTCAACAAAATATTTGGAAGTTCATCTAAATTTGAAGTACACTTTTATTGTGAGAACTGTTTAAAATACCTTGGCATTAACACAGACTGTCCCTCTCAATGTGACTCTTGCAACACAGTGTTTGATGCCAGTGATGCTAGTGATGACTTGACGCTAATTTGGAATTGGATGGCGTACCAGTGTTTAAAAGTTTTAAATGCAGTATTTAGCCAATTTAGTGTCAGGTAATTGAACTGGAACCAGAAGTGAGGAAAAAGTCCATTTTGATCTCAGCGTTATGTACGGGACTAAAAGAGTCATGAGACGAGTCATATCCTATGTTGTAGCCAATGATTTATTTAGGTCTATTAAATAAAGAGACTTGCTACTTGATTTTTTGCGAGGATTTTGTAAAAGACTACATAAATGTACTGTATGTATATAATGAATTGGTAATGGCTTATGTCTCTTTTCACATAAAAGAATTGTCATTAAAATCAGCCAAATATTTATCTGTTTCTGTGTGTGTTAATAACACTACATAAAAGATCCGGTTCAGTACCACACATGTACTATTTACTCTAAGCTATTCCACCCCAAAGCTGACCTGTTACCATAAACTTGAGCATGTAAATTTATAAAATGGTGTGTAAAACATATGCTGGAGTATTACCTCAAAGAAGCCAATGTGTGTAAAAAATATTTAATAGGCTTCTCTACCACAAGAATAAGCTCAA
Source organism: Micropterus dolomieu (assembly GCF_021292245.1). Taxonomy (NCBI): domain Eukaryota; kingdom Metazoa; phylum Chordata; class Actinopteri; order Centrarchiformes; family Centrarchidae; genus Micropterus; species Micropterus dolomieu. Next base: position 5,293,202 of record NC_060159.1, read on the forward strand.
CTACAAGCCAAGTATACTTAAACTTTCTGTATAAGGAAAGTATACTTTTCTTTAGTATATCTTGATCAAAAGATTAAGTACAAGTATATGCCAAATATACTTAGACTTTTCTGTATACTTGTCAGTATAAGCCAAGTATACTTAAATATAATTTTGTTAAGTATATATCTGATAAGTATATTAAAAGTAGACTGAAAGCACACTCTGTTATTTTTAGTTTAAAACAAGTATTCTAATAGCACACTTAAATAAACTTTTTCGTAAGGGTGAGCAGCAGTGAGCATCAGAGCAGTAGAAATTTTACCAACCTCACAAGTAACAGAGTCAAAAAATGGGTTATGCTTGTGTGAAAGGAGTCCAACAGACTTTTTATTGTTTCAAGCTGATTTGTTTTAAAGAGGTGGTATTATGCTTTTTGGCTTTTTCCCTCTCCTTTATTGAGTTATATATATTTTTTGTGCATTAAACAGGTTTGCAAAGTGAAAAAGCCCAAAGTCCAGCCCAAAGGGAGTTCCCATCTCCCACAGAAAGCTCTGCTCTGAACTGCTTGAAAATAGCTCGTTTGTAGTCCAGCCCTTCACTTCCTTTACTTGTGACGTCACAATGAAAACGCGTCATAAAGCTGATTTGTAGATTTCGAATATTGACAGTTTTACGAGAAGTGATGGCGGAACAAAAATGTGCTTGAATATTTTCGGAGTTGAGGAGCTCCGCAAGTGCCAACCCACAGGAGGAGCGTGTGAGGCCGGCCAGCCGCCCGCTCACAGAGCCCTCTGCTCCCGCCGTCACACATACCGCTGCAGCAACAACGGCAGAGGAAACACAGCTGGAAGGTTTTCATACTTATCTGTCTTTACATTCTGAGGAATGTTGAAACGTTTTAACCGTAGACTTTATATATTGTCAGAGCTGTGTGGATCGCTGGTGTGTGTGTCGCATTGAACATTATGTTGAGGCAGTTGTGTGTGGCGTCGCTATGACGACAAGATACGTACTATCTCTGGGTACTATCTGCAATGGAAAACGGAGCAGGGCCCAGTAGAGTCGAGTCTGTCGATTAGCATTTTTCGGCAAGGCAGCATAGATCATCAGAACACCGGCAAAAGTTCAACGTTTAGTCCTGATGGTAAGATGTGGAACAATCATGTTGTGTGGTTGTGGACTTGAGTAACTTATAACATCTGCTAGGTTACGGTCGCAGTCTGAAGCGGCTTTGATTTGGATCACACTACCTTGGAAGTCGGAGGTCAGAGCTGGGAATGACGTCACAACCGAGTTGACGGCGTTCCAGTTTACAAGTCGGAAAACCTCGCTTGGCCAGCTGTTTGTTTACAACTAGCCAGGTTAGCTATTGATACGCCGGTTGAAAAAACGCATTGTGTGGTATTTACTCACACTAAACACTGAAGCAACACGTCTACAGACAGCTGTTGGACAGCACTTTGTGTACGAACATTTCTATGAGTCACAAGTACACAGAAGTGCTAATAAACAGTATAAACTACAGCTTTCACTAACTGTTGATAACATGACAGCCATCATGGATCACAAAGTCGAGGTAGTGCAGTTGTCCCGACTTTCCGAGCAGGAAATCCGACTTCAGGGGGTGTTCCAGTTGAAAGTTCCAACTGGGAACTCGGAAATTCCGACTTCCCATGTCAAATGGAATGCACCATTACTACCCTCCCTTCTCTGCTTCTGATTGGCTAGTAGTCCTTACCTGGGAACTGTGCATGTGCAACTCCTCAAGTAAGATACATCACTCTGTAGCTCAAAAGGGTAGCGTACAACACACAGGGTGAAAAGAGGAGCTGCAGTAATGTTCAGTATAAGAAAAATATGGTGTTTTTTGAAAATCAAAAGGGTCTTAGATATACACCCAGTGGTAACATCCCCAAAGAGTGAGGCAAAAGGATTAATGTCCCTACATTCACACTAGTTGATGATCCATGTAGACGACATGGGGATAAAAAAGATGCTTTGTTCTTGTATTGCAGTGTGGAGCTTTTTAGACGTAGTAGTGTAATTATGATGTGGAAAATCACACAAAAGATCACACTGCTCTTTCATTACAACACAACCCTGATGTGCTGCATACCTACATACTTCTTCATATTTGCAAGAAGGGCTCTCAAGCCTCACGCATTCACCGTGAGACACATGCATTTGAGCCAGTTCTCACGCTCACAGGCCACACCTTGTATTTCTCACGCTGAGAAGTAAGTTATGAGAAAATGCCCTTGAAGTTGTCCCACTATATTCAATTAATAGACGATGCTTTTTCTGCTGAGTTCATAGCTTTCCCTGTTGCCTAAATGCCAGAGCCGTTAAGCTGATCAGAAATTAAAATGTGTTGTTTCCGGGTAAACTCCCCGCTGCGAGCACGTTCATTACTAGGCAACATTAATGCACAAGCACATACGGAGTGGAAGCGCAAGACCCGATGGATGTGGTAACCGTATTTTATTATTATAATTTTTTTAGCATTTTGATTTTACGATTCCTGGACGAAATCACTTGCCTGTGATAATTGGGCTGTGATCAAAGATAGTGAGAGCAGCTGATGTTGGGGAGTACAGCCAAATTGCTGAACTGCTAAATTATTATTGATGCAGTCAAAAATTGCACTCCAACCTCTTTGCAACCAGAAGCTTTGGCTTTTTTAGCCAATGGTGAACAAAGTAGGCCTATTCAGATCCTTTAAACAAATAAAAGTTCTTATGCCTCACTGTAAAAATATTCTCCAAGTACTGTATTGAAAAAGTTATAGAAAAGTATGTAAGTAGGCTATAAGCAGGAAAATGTAGAAGTAGTATTAAAAATAAAAGTAGCCTACTCAAAGCAGAAAGAAAAATGTCCTATATATACTATTATATATTATATCATTAGATTATTATTCCTTATGTATTAATGTAGGCTAATTGGTTGAGGTTTAACTATTTTGGATCAGACTGCAATTAAGGATTATTTTTATTATGTATTAATGAGATGATTTTCTCCATTAATCTATTGTAATAAATTCTGAAAATAGTTTTGTCAATCCAAACATTCACATTTGTAAAGCTTGAACCATGAAATGTTTTTACATGAAAAATGACTTAACAGTTGCCAATTAAATTTTGGTCAATTAGCCTAACTGATGTAGTTCTACTAGCAGGAATTCTATAAACTGTTAAGTAATTTAATTTATATCAAAAACTGATTTTTTTTAACTCTTCATATGTTTTGTGTGTAAAAAGCTTATTTTTTCAAAGTAAATATGTGGTGGAGTAGAAGTAGAAAGTGGCATGAAAATAAAATACCCAAGTTCAGTACAAATACCTTCTGTACTTAAGTAGCTACAGTGCTACTTTGTTACTGTCCACCAGTGGGCTTGGCTTTGGCTACCTGAAACTAAGGACAGGACCAGCGATGTTTTTCTATATTTTGACTCTGGATGAAAAGCTATCATCCATCATGATGGTGAAAATGGCTGGCCTTTAAGTGGGAGCCCCCAACCCTGTCATCAAGGAAATAAAATGTGAAACAAACAATTACAACACAAAACACCATTCATAAGCTGAAATGTGTAGCCTACTCTCACACACAGCTTGGCATACATGCGTAGGGAAAGTTCTGCCATCCTACTGTAGGCCTATGTGTAAAATATACATTGAGCACTGGTGTTCATTGGGCTAGTTTGGGGCCACATTTCTTTTTATTTTTGATACATTTGTATTTTTGAAATGTAAGTATATATATTTAAATTGTTTTTTTAAAATCAGATTTAGCTATTGTAAGTCAAATTTAACTGCTAGTAAAAACTTGGGAGAATTGGCTGGGGCCAAGGGGCCGTTGCTGCAAATATTTGAGTGGCTCCTCCTCTAACACATCTCACTCCAAATTTTTGATAAAACCTGAGAGTCATGTTTCACTTTCAACATTAGAAGAGAAAAGGCCCTTAGGATGACGACTAACTGCAAATGTAAAGCTATCTCAGGTACCAGTGCCTGGGCTGCCTGTAGTGTTGACTTTCCTTAATCCAATAAGAAGCATGATAGAGCTGCTAACATTACCCTAATTAATTGCAAGACACTTTAAAAGTGTCTCACAATTAAGAAGAATCTCTTTCATGTTTATTTGTATACTGTTAAAGACTTTTTGCTTCATTTTGTTATGTCACACTATAGGACACATTTACAGTGCAGTTCAGCAAAAAAAAAAAAAAAAGCCAAGAATGAACACAATTAGTGACCCCTTATATTTTCTTCTTCACATGTGATTTTACACAACATAAATATATGTTTTTTCTTCAAAAATGGTATTTTACCAGAAAATATTTTTTATTATTATTTGTCTACTAACTATCCATGTATATATCTATATCTATATTAAAACGCATCACTTTTGTTTTTGCCCTCATTCATCATGAGCTGAACTCAAAGATCTAAGACTTTCTCTATGTACACAAAAGCCCTATTTCTCTCAAATATTGTTCACAAATCTGTCAGAATCTGTGTTAGTGAGCACTTCTCCTTTGCCGAGATAATCCATCCACCTCACAGGTGTGGCATATCAAGATGCTGATCAGACAGCATGGGTACTGCAAAGGTGTGCACAGGAGTTTTTTTCTGACGCCAGCGTCTATTTTCAATTCATTGCAATGGGAGCGCTGCGTTTTTACTAGCTGGTAAAAACGGCAGGAGTGTGATGGGGCGCTGAGCATCTTTTCCGCGCTAGGCGCTGAGCGTTTTTTTCCGGTCACAGAGAGTTGAAAAATGAAGGGCGGGACTACTCGCCGAGGTGTTTCCTCGCCTGCAAAATCTCATGAATCCACGTACGGACAGTCTGTGCTCTCATGTTTCAGCTTTCTTTTCAGCAGAGCAAGGGCCAGAGCAAGTTGGCCAACATACTTTGTGGTGACATTTTTACATTCACTAAAATTAAGTAGGCTACCCTACTTGCAGCACATCACCTCCACGTAAATTATGTATCATAGCAACCACAGCGTCTTGAAAAAAAACACTGCACTCCCAGCTAGGCGTTTTCAGAACAGCAGGTGGCGTTTTCAGCTGGCAAAAAACGCGAGGCCCTTAGGCTGGCCACAATAAATGGACGCTGAGAGGTGGCGCTTGGAAGGTCTAGGTCTCTCTCCAGAGTTGGTGTGCACCATCCAAGGGTCGAGAGCTGCCTCAACTCAGTCATCTTACTCCTCCAAATGGCCAGCGATCCTACGCTGGTGTTTGGACCAGAGGTTGGACCCGGTGGCCTGTCTGCTGCCTGGGGTGCTTACATTCCTCCAGCTGCTGATGGACAGAGGTCTGTCATTCAGTACAGTTAAGACCTACGCTGCCGCCATCTCGTCCTGTCATGAAGGGTTCGGTGATAGGACGGTGCTCGCTCACCCGTGGATGTAGTGTTTCCTAAAGGGGTGCTAAGGCAGAGATGCTCACAAGTCTTTGAGCTAGAGTCCAAGTCAAGTCTCTCGTGGTTATTACGAATGTTGTATCGTCTGCTGCGTTCAATCCAGGTTGCTAATAAACCTTCATAGCTATAAGGAATACTGTTAATCTGTTTTTCATTTACAGAGCACAACCATGTAATGTGCAGTGCAATTAATGACAGCTTATTAAATACTGTAGGCCAATAAAACTGTGCATAATCAACAATAAATCTGTCTGTTTTTAACTTACAGAGCACAACCATGTAGCCTAATGTACAATGTGTCTACAATTAATGACAGCTTATAAACTACTGTAAGTCAACAACAAGTTAACTAAACAATACTATAAAGTTACATGGTCAACAATAAAGCTGTAACATTTTTTAACTTACAGAGCACAACCATGTAATGTGCAATGCAGTTAATGACAGCTTATAAACTACTGTAAGTCAACATATCCTCCTGACTCTCAAACCAGTGTAATGTTATAACTAAATAAAACTGTACGATTACATGATCAACAATAAACCTGTAACCTCTTTCCAGCCAATGGCAATAATTAACGTGATGACGACGACGACGAAGCTACGTCCCACCTCCTCTGTCCTGTACGTGCACTCTCCTACGTGGTGCGCACGGCTGCCTGGCGCCGTTTGCAGCGCTTGTTCGTGCACTACAGGGCTTCCCCTGTCAGCGCAATGTCTGTCTCATTGGCTGTGCAAAGCCATTTCACAGGCCTGTGTGTCAGCCGGTGAATCTCCACAAGACGACATCAGGTTGCACACTCCACAAGAGGTGTCTCTTCCTCTGTGGCATTGCACGGTGAGATGACATTTGCACTGCAGCCTCCTGTTCTTCCCCATACTCATTTGTCCGGTTCTACCATGGGATGTCTCCTGTTTCTCGCTGACTCACTCAGTGCTGAGAGTGCTGTCTAAGTGACTGTCCTCAGTGAGAGTGCTGTGTGCTTCCTCTCAACCCGACGGTGGGGGGAGCAGCTGCTCTCGCTGGCCCTGCTCTGTGCACAGCTGGTGCGCTTGCAGTGCGTGACCTCGTCTGCACCAGTACAGCTGCGGGGCCCCCCATCCAGTCCCCGGCCTGTTGAACGCGCCATGGGTGGGTGTGCGCACGCCACCACGGATGCCGTGTGCTGCGAGGGACTGGATGGCTTATTATGTTGGCTCTGGGCAGGTGGGTCTGTTCTTGGTGGTGCCGTATGGGTCAGTGAGGCGTTGACTCATCCTGCTTCGCCTCTAACCCAATAGTGATAGTCTTAGAGGGTGAAGCCTATACGACGTAGAACGGTAATTATGTATTGTAACTCCAGCTTCTATGAGTATAGGCGCAGCCCTCTAACTTGTGGGCCTCACTGGACCTGTGGTTCTCAGTGTTGAAGAAATGTTGTGAGCCAGGTTCAAATGTGAAGAAGTTTTGGAGACTGATGAAGACTTAACATAGCATGGTTTAATAAGCCCGGCCGAGGAGATACAGTGCCAGCATACAACATGTGAACACGTCAAATGCCAACACCAATCTTTTTATGTTACTGTCTTCCCCCTAGTGCCTGTAGGTTTCCCTATCATCATTATTGTCATCTTGGCCTTAACCTAGAACAACTAATCTATCTGATTTTTAGACTCCAATGCTTCATCATATTGGAATCTATCACTACCTGTACTCTTATCTGTGGAGTCAGTGCTTGTTTGTAAACATTAATTCAAGACTCAACCCTACAAGATTACCAGAGAACACTGATATTTGCTAGCCTGACACCTGAGCTACTGTCTCCACCTTATCAGTCTAACTGCTGTCTCCCTAACTCCCTAAGGGCAGTTACATGTGAGAAATAACTAGAGCTTGAAGGTCAGTTTTCACTTTGTAGGTTCAGCTAATGTCTCTAAGCTAAACCTCTCTTAACTTTCCCTGTTACATCAATTAAGACACCTAAGGAAGTTCTTTAACACTCAGTGCTGAAGGAAAAGCATTGTGGGAGCCGATGGCCAGGTCTCACCATTGTAAATACAAAAGGTGACGAGGAAAGAGAGGTCCACTCTGCTGGTGGGCGTAGACATGCTTTTCTCAGTGCCACGCATGCGTGCGTAGGGGTAAACCCAATAGCGATAGCCTTAGAGGGCTCAGCCTATACTCATAGAATCTGGATTTACAACACGTAACTAGTGATTGGTCAACACAGGAAGAAGGTGGAGTCAATGGTTAATACTTTCGTAGTTACCAATTTTATTTCCACACATATGACCCAAGTGGTTATTTGTTTTGGTTGACTTTTGATGTTCTAAAGTTGTGTGCTAACAAGTTGTTATAACTGTTTAAAACTTTTATTTTTTCAAGCCATAATAATGGGAGAGCTGGGCCAAAATAACAAACAAAACCACCTTTTCCCCATCCCAACTAACTAACCCTAACAACAAAGGAAATACGAAAAGAAAAACAACAGATACTTAACCTGACTCCCTGGCCAGAAAACAGGAGAAAACAATATTCAAAATAAATGACAGCTCTCCCCTACTGTTTTCCAAAGATACATTTTATCTCCCAGCACATGGAGAAAAACTACAAGAGAGGGTGCACCATGCCATGAGGTTCCCCAGACCCCCATCTGGCTGGGGAGGTAGGGGAAAAGGAGGAGAGGACACACGGCCTCCACACATGTCCCTTTATAAGGCAAATTCTCCAGCCTAATGCGCTCTCCACCACCTGTAACATAGTCAAACACAGAACAGATCCTCCCTTGGGCAGGGAGAGTAACAGCAGGCAGAAATACATGTAACTGAAACTCGCACCCAAACCTATATGACTCCAGGTCATAGCACTGGTCATCAACAAGTAATATTTGTGAGGGTTGTATTTAAATAGGCCAGTATCCAGGACTCTCAGGAAACCTCTGTTCCTCTTAGCTTTAAAATGCTTACTGTGCCCTTTAAAATAAATTCTACAGTATCTTTGTCATGTTTGCATGACATGTTTTTTAAGCATTCACAAAATGAGAATATTGTTATTATTTCAGTAATTACTTTACAGTATTAGAGTATTGCAGTTTGTATTAGAATGACATTAATCCAACTAACTTAACAGAACACTTGCTTGTGGGTTTTCTAGTTGAGCTGAAGAGTGGTTGAGGCCATGGATTGGAAAACAATTACATTTTTATTACAATAAAACAATGATTATACAGTATTATATAGTAAACTCATACATTAATAGGAAAAGTATGTAGATATATTGGATAGTTGCTTTTACTTAAAACAATGTCAATGTAAAGTAAATCCCATACATTATTGGGAAAAGAATGTAGATATATTGGTTAGTTTCATTTTAATTGCTATAATACAAAGTAAGCTCCACACATCAATAGTAAAAGTGTGTAGATATATTGGATAGTTAGTAGAATGTTTATATAAAGTATTGACTATTAAAATGATTTTTTTCTGCACGCTATTATTACATGATTTTACTCTGTGTACAGTTTAAAAACGATATTAAACAGGAATTTACTGTAAATAGATCGGATAATTCCATAAAATAAAATCCTAAACCTTTCAAGATACTTTATTTGAAGGTAATTTTGTTCGATTTTTTTGTGTTTCACATCCAGAAATCTGTATTTGACAGAGAGTTCTTGTGGATGGATTTTACAATCCAAAGAATCCTGTTTGAAAACACCAGACTTCATTTAATTGTAAATGTAATTTATAGGTATTTTTCTAATATTAATTTCTGTTTCTATGCAGATTTATACATGTATTTTACATTCTACTACTGTTGGACTGTAAAAATGCAGAAAAGGTACAGTTAACATCTTTATTTTAAAAAACATTATTTGCAAAATAACAAAAGTTTTTTTTTCTGTCATTTTTTTTACTGTTTGTCAACTTTGCTGTCAGACTTTTTTTTCTTTTTTTTACATTTATTTAAAGTTTCACTTTAAATTTGAAGTTTCACTGTAAAAAACTTGTCTTCATTTTACACTCAATGACATGATGTTAGTTGTTTTGTCTTTTTACATAGAATTCAATGTAATTTAACGTTCAAGGCAGTTAAGCAATGGAATAATCCTGTTCAAAAACTATAATTTCTTATAATATGAATTTACAGAATAAAACCTTTATTTTATGGTTAATGTTTTTAACAAAAGTATTATTCTGTATTTTTATGACATTTTTTATAGTGTAGGAAACATAACTGTCTGTACAAAATGTTATGGCAATATGTGTAATAGTTGGTGAGATTTTTAAATCTAGACCAAAGTATGTGGCCAACATTACACTAGCAATTAGAAGTTTAGCATTTGAGCTTTTGTCTCGGTCTTTTCTTAATTGTTGTTATACCACCCCTCCTCCATTTCTGGAAAAAGGTAAATACACTTGATGAGTTTCCAGCGCTGGTGCTCTATAACAAGAAAGAAAAAAATTAATCACTACAATGTTTGAATCTGCAAGTAGGAAAATGTATTGATTAAGACAACTGTCCTTACCCTTGTTCCACTCCCGGATGTTTCTGACCCTATTAATTCTGACCGCACCTGAAAAGTTAATTCTCAAAATTGAGCACACTGCTTTAAAACTCAAACAAGTTTGTTTCAATAATTGAACACATTTTAAAGGGTCAACAAGGATGATGTTATGTAGTTCAAAGACATGGGGACCAGGGTTCTGGATATAAGAAATCATGACTACCATCAATTTACTTTCATTACAGTAGCTCACAGATAATTGATCAGTGTGCAGAGCAAAGTATCTGAAAAGGACCTTTAAGAGGTGAATGCATAATTCGACAGAACACATGATGAAGGCTACCTGCCGAGATTTGCATCCACCTCTTTTCTTAGCACAAATGAGAGTTACCAGCCGTGAAGTGAATGAAATTCTCGGCAGGCTTGCAGAACTCTGCAGAACTGGGCAAGACACTAACAGCAGAAACAGCTGATCAATTGTTAGTTACAAGTTTGCTACGTCAGAACTTATTCGGATAAAGTTTTTCCATCTCCCATTTATCGCATTTACTCTTTTTCGACAAAGACAAAAACCACCTCAAGCGAGTGTAAAACTGTTATTTTGAAATTACGGATTTTTTCCCCGAATTTTACCGTTTCCATCAACCTTTTCTAATGCGATACTTCAAAATGCACATTAAAAAACGCTGATGGAAACACGGCTTAAAAGGTGTTATTTCACTTGAGTAAGTAGACTTTTGTAGCAATATTGTTGCAGTTCATGCTGGTTTCTCAGTAGAATCATTTAATGAGCAGTTAGAAGCACCTATTGATTAAAAATTGTAATTGAGACACACACCTTTTTGTCCGACAGCGTTCCAAACACCAATATGAAGAAACCCTTAAATGACAGACAGAGTAGCATTAGCTAAGATGGCAAACTCGCTATTCAGAATCTCTACAATAATTTTAGTACACACAGCACAGCACAGCACAGCAATAATGTCAGTATTATTAACTATTGTATTTGTACCTGCAGCGAATTGAACAATGCAAATGAAATACTGATTCCTCTATTGTTTGGGTCGGCGAGGGTTCCGGCTCCCAGACCCCAAGTTAATCCAAAAAATGGTGTGAGGACAGCCAAACTCCTTGCAATAATCACCATTACATGTCTTTCAGCTGCTTGTGAAGAGTCTCCTACCCTTCTTCTCAACATTTTGTAAATCACAACAAGCAGGATTAACAGGTTTATCACCACTATTGTCAGTGCAGGGATCACAAATGCCAGTAGAGCTTTGGATTTATCCCAGTTGAGCCAGCAGACCCCAGCGTCTTGGATGTACGCTTTTTGGGGTGCAGTTACAGCTATTGTTATGACAGCGATGATGAGAGGGCCCCCGTAGCCTAGAGAGAATCCAATAGCCAACATAGATGTTTTAGACAAACCCCCGTCGAAGACACTGACTGTGCGGTAGAACAACAGCAGAGCTGAGGCTAACATCCAGAAGAACAGGGCTAGGTAGAAAAAATGGATAAAAAATGTAGCCGCAGTGCATGCTGGTTGGTTTACTGTCTTTGCATCTGAGATGGCGGCCCCAATAATGAACCAGATGTCAGCAATCAGGAGAGACACAGCGATGTTAACAATGGAAACATGACGCAAGTAAGATGTGGTGTTCCTTCTTATTTTTCTCCAGATGATAGCTTCAATAATGAGGCATATGACCAAGGAAGCCATAGATATGCCAACTCCAATGTAGGTAATGTAATCCAACACAATGTCAAATATGGTGTAGGGTGACATAAGGATAGAGAATGAGGTCAGGTGGTTGCAGTTGCAGGTGACGTTGGTGTTGTTAGATACCAACACGCAGCCCCCATTGTCCCATCCCCCGAGACCACTGAAGAGGCTGAAGTTCCAGAAAACACACTGAGCGTTCCCCAGAGTATTGTTTATAATATCAAATGTGAACGAAACATTATCGACGGTACCACTGGACTGAACAA